>NC_063337.1:87617421-87731024 GCF_021869965.1 Rhincodon typus | reverse complement strand
ACACAGCAGGCCAGGCAGCATCAGAGGAGCAGGAAAGCTGACATTTCGGGTCGGGACACTCCTTCAGAAAACCCTTCTTCTGAAGAATGGTCCCGACCTGAAATGTCAGCTTTCCTGCTCCTCTGATGCTGCCTGGCCTGCTGTGTTCCTCCAGCTCTACACTGTGTTATCTCAGATCTGACTGAGCTGCCTCAACATCCTGTTAACAAACTGTCACACTGTACAAATTCACCCATAGGGAATGCCACCTTTGTGGAATCAGTAGGTCTGCAGGCTCCAAATTTCTCAATACAGAACCACAATCTCATTGTAAAGAAGGCAAGTTCTTAAATCTTAACATCTGTCTCTCTCTCTCTCTCTCACGAAGGCAGGAATTTGGCACGTGGTCTTGCAATTGATAAAAATCCATGTTACCAAGAAATGGTGCACTGGCCCAGGAAAGTGAGAACAACCCGATATGAACTGGTGTAAGAAAAGAATCAGCTGCAGAAAGAGAAATTAAGGGACAAGGGAAAGCAAAGGAGAAAACAAAATAGTAAAGTAAAAACGAGGGTAAAACAGAGAATATACATTTTTGCATTTAGACTGATCTTTCTGGTCCATATAACAGGCACAATCTGCCACATTTTTACTGCTTTGGCATCAGATACGCAACTTCCAACTAAATATTTTATGACTAATGTTGCCTGTCCTGGAAAACATACGCAAACATTTGTTCGGCATTCAGAAAAGAAGATTTTAAAAAATCAGAACTTTATCCACTTTCTGAAGAGATTTTCTTTGGTTTTATTTTGAGAAGACTTTCTGCTTAGAAATAAAGGCACTGTACGTCATTACAAAAACAGAAGACAGCAGCGCAAGTCACTGCTCTGTTCACGTTTCTTAACTGCTTCACTGCTCCCACATTGCCCTTGGATCTGACTCTGCTCAAACCACAGGGTTCACGAAGAATAGTCGTGGCTCAGATAATTAACAATGACTGGGAAATATATATGGGATGTGAGCAGCAGTTAACCAGTGAAAACAGAAGAGAGAGATTTAGGGGGAGCAAAAAAGCAGAGCAATGCCATGAGGATTAAACTAATCATCCGGATAATGGATACATTTTTCCAGTGTATAAAGCCGGAAGTACTGAATCCATGGTTATTACTCTAAGGGTGCCGTGGGACCTGTGGCTGTGTCCATCAGTGTAGAAAGCCGCTGAATGTCAGCAAAAGGAAGTTGGATCAGCATTGTACAAAAAATCCCATACAGTTCCCCCAGGCCTATGCAACCGCAGTCCCAGTGCAGCAGTCAGCTCTCAAATACCTCCATTTTTCTTTGCATCTTAAAAACAGTGTTAATCTCTTCTCATAAAGAATTGACTCCTTTTTTAAAAAGAAAACCTCAGGGGTACTGTATTATTTAATTCTACTGAATTTTTTATCAGGCCAATAAAAATGGAACATGAGCTACACCACTGATCGATGCGTCAGATACTATGCTGCCTATCATGAAGGTTAAAATTCCCATCTTAATGATTGAGGCAGTGACATCTTTGAGCCTCTTTATTAGAGCATAGGCTCAAATGCAGAACATAATTAGGAAAGGGGTTTGAAAGGACTGTTATGACTTGCTTACCTGACATTTACTTAATAAGCGCTGTTGATAACACGCCATGTCTTTAAGCATGTTTCTCTTGTCAGCTTAAGTATTTTTTTAATTCAGTGACCTTATCTAATTGTAAAAGTCACCACTGAATTGGCATTTGGAAATCTTCGTACTTTCATCTCAAGGCAAATATGGAGGCTTGCTTGGGTTATTAGGAGATGGCTGTTTAGACATGGAAAAATATCGTCTGTTCCATCCCTTGAAATATCCATAATGCTGGCATTTACTGTGAGAAGACAATGCTACACACAATTATTACTCCTGTATCAGACACATCTATGACTGTATACTAGTCTTTTATCTTTGTTCCATCTCTTTACCCAACCTCACTTTTCATGCTTCATTTTTCTGCACATCTTTCTGCAGTGACAGGTTGCAGCCATTGGCAATGTCAAAACAAAATGTTCTTGGTGACAAAAATTAAGCAAATCATAAGTATATAAATATCCAGTCAGTATTGCTGTAATTATATTTCATATGGTTCAGTCTCTCTTCTGAATTAGAAAGTACATGTTAAAGAAACTTGAGTACAAAATCTAGATTGCATCAAGTATTGAGAAACTGCTGCACTGTCGGTGGTGCCATCTCTTAGATAGGACATTAACCTAAAGTTCTATCTATCCTCAAATTAACATAAAAAGATGACAATGAACAATCTGAAAGAAACATCAGGACATCTTTTCTCTCCCTTGCTTTTTTGGCCAATACTTATTCTTTAACCTCTATAGCTTAAACAAAAATCTGGTTGCTACTACATTTCAATTTGTAGGGTCTTTCTGTGTGGCTACACTTCAATGGTATTCACTTGTCTGCATGGTCTTTTGGTATGTTCTGTGATCTTATTTACTGTACTTGTTCATGTGAATCTAGCAGACACTGAGATTTGACTATCCTTAAATTTCAAAACTTAGAGTAGACATTTGCACCTGAAGACACCAAATTGCCAACATTTAATTACATTGATTTTTAAAAATGTGATCTTCAGATGTGGAGGCACAGACAAGGCTGTCATTTATTGTCCATCTCTAGATGGTCTAAGTGGTGAACCTCCTCCTTGAATCACTGTAGTCCCTGTGATTGATCATGCGTTAAACATGGTAATAGATAAAGTCTATCAGTATCCTCACGCAGCCTCAGTGGCATATAATGGTGAGTCACTTCATGAGTTGATCCAAATTTAACTTTAACATTGCACGGCTGATAATGCTCTTCCCAGTCTTCTCGCACAGACAACTATTGTGCTTAATTCTGAATAAGAGGAGGTTTCAGCTATATTACTAAGACTGTTATCTAACCTATTCCCTAGATAAATCATGCAATGTTCTGTTTACCACAGAAAGTGTTCCAACTTATTTCTCCAAATATTCCTCAGTGTGTTGTGTTATAAATGGAGGGACAACCTCTTAAATACAGATTAAATTGGCAAAGCTATTGGGATAAAAATGGTTGAAACTTTTGTCTCTTTCTCTCAAAAACAAATCATAACAGGAAAAAGCAACTTGTTAACAAGCAGCAAAAACATTACAAATTTGTATCCCTCTACAGACTTTATACATCATTAAAATGATGTACACTGTAATAAACACTTGAATATGTTACTTCTCAGAATTGGACTCATAGGAGTCCATGGGGCAAAGGTGAAGAAAAAATTATCAGTTTTCTTGTGTGATGAGTATCAGGGCCTTGAATTTAGGAATGAGAAACTAAGAGAGTTGGCCAATCAAAGGGAATCACCAGATATGTGACAACATCACAATCCCTTTCTCCTCTCTTTATGGATTGGGGGAAGGTGGAGAGTAGGCACTTTGCTCACCTCTGCATGAACCTTTAAGAAAGATTGCCTCACAGCAGTGTGGATGACTTGAATAAGTTCCGCCCTCTGTGGCATAATGTCTTACACTCAAGAACTATGGCTATCGATTGACCAGGCAGCTCCTATAGTACTAGGAGCACCAGAAGAGGGTAATGGACACTACTGAGACTACGAGCAGGCCAACAAAATGGAGTGATGGATTTTTTTTATGTCACTCATGTGATGTGGGTGTCACTGGCAATTATTGCCCATCCTTAGTTGCCTTTGAGAAGGTGATGGTGAATTGCCTTTTTGAAACGCTGCAGTCCATTTGCTATAGGTAGACCAGAATGCTGTGAGGGAGGGAGTTCCAAGATTTTGACCCAGTGACACTGAAGGAGTGGCAATACATTTCCAAGTCAAGATGATGCGTGGCTTGAGCAGGAACTTGTATTTGGTGGTGTTTCCATGTTTGGTTTGATTTGGTTTATTTATTGTCACGTGTATCTAAGTACAGTGAAAAGTTTTGTTTGCAAGCAGTACAGGCAGAACATGGTAAGCAAGGAGACACAGATCATAGATTGAAATAAAACCTGGACAGAGTAAGGCATACGGGTTACACAACACAGGAAGTGCACTACACAAGATCAGTATTAAGGAGATCAACATTATTTGAAGTTAGAGAGGTCCATTCATCATTCTAATAACAGCAGGGGAGAAGCTGTTCTTGAACCTGCTGGTGTGTGCGTTCAAGCTTCTATATCTTCTGCCTAATGGAAGAGGTTCAAAGAGAGCATTTGTAATATATATAAATGATATGGAGGAAAATGTGGGTGGTCTGATTAGCAAGTTTGCAGATGACATGAAGTTGCTGATAGTGCCAATGGTTGTGAAAGACTACAACAGGATATAGAGAGATTGGCAACTTGGGCACAGAAATGACAGATGGAGTTTAATCCAGGCAAGTGCAAGGTGATGCATTTTGCAGGAATAAATTTAGGAGTGAATTATACTGTAAATGGCAGAGCCCCTAGGAACATTAAGACTCAGATGGATCTGGGCGTGCAGGTCCACAGTTCCCTAAAAGTGGCAACACAGGTGGCCAAAGTGATTAAGAAGGCATAGGGCATGTTTGCCTTCATCGCCCGGGGCATGGACTACAAGAGTTGGCAAACCATGTTGCAGTGGTATAAAACCCTTGTTAGGCTGCATTTGGAGTACTGTGTGCAGTTTTGGTCGCCACACCACCAGAAGGATGTGGAAGCTTTGGAAAGAGGACAGAGAAGGTTCAACAGGATGTTGTCTGGTCTCGAGGGCATTGGCTATGAGGAAAGATTAAAAAGACTGGGATTGTTTTCACTAGAAAATTGGCCGTTGAGAGGAGACCTGATAAAGGTCTACAATAATATGAGTGGCATAGATAGGGTTGATAGTCAGAAGCTTTCTCCCAGGGGTGAAGTTTCAATTACAAGGGGACACAGGTTCAAGACGAGAGGGGGAAAGTTTAAGGGAGATGAGGTCAAATTGTTTGTTATTGTCACTCCTCCGAACTTGATGCTCTCAACTCTCTCAACCTCCGTTCCATTGACGTAGATGGGGGTGTGTTCTCCTCATTTCTTTCTGAAATCAATGACGTTTCTTTAGTTTTACTGACATTAAGAGAGAGGTTGTTATCATTGTACCATGTCACCAAGCCCTGTCTCTCCTTTCTGTATTCTGACTCATCATTATTTGATATCCATCCTACCGCGGTGGTGTCATCAGCAAACTTGTACATGGCGTTTGTACAGAATTTGGCAGCACAGTTATGGGTGTACAGGGAGTACAGAAGGGGGCTGAGGACACATCCTTGGGGAGCTCCATTGTTGAGTATTATTGTGGAGGAGGTGCAGTTGTCTATCTTCATTGATTGTAGTCTATGGGTCAGGAAGCTGGGGGATCCAGTTTCAGAAGGCAGAGCTGAGACCGAGGTCTTGGAGTTTTGAGATCAGTCTGGAGGGGATAATGGTGCTGATGGCGGAGATGTTGTCGATGAGCAGGAGTCTGACGTAGTTGTCCTTGTTGTCCAGATTTTCCAGGGAAGACTGCCAGTCTAGGGATATGGCATCCACTGTGGACTCGTTATATTGGTAGGAAAATTGCAAGGGATCAAGACAGGCTGGGAGACTAGAGTTGCATGTATTTGCTGCCCTTGTCCTTCTAGGTGGTAGTGGTCATGGGATTGGAAGGCATTGGCTAAGGAGCCTTGGTGAATTTCTGCAGTGCATCTCGTGGATGGTACATACTGCTGCTCCTGAGCATTGGTGATGGAAGGAGTGAATGTTTGTGGACATGGTCTCAAACAAGCAGGCTGCTTTGTCCTACATGGTGTGAAGCTTCTTAAGTATTGTTGGAGCTGCACTTATCCAGGCAAGCGGAGAGTATTCTATCACACTCCTGACTTGGCAGACAGTGAACAGGCTTTGGGGAGTCAGAAAGTGAGTTATTCACTGCAGTATTCTAAGCATCTGAACTGCTCTTGATGCCACTGTATTTATATGGCTAGTCAGGGCCAGAACTAGCTTAATCCTTTAAAATAGCAATTTGGTTAAGAAGAAAGGTTGGAAGAATTTTTTTAAAGAAAGTTCTCTTTCCCTCAGAGATGCATGTCATTTAAATCTGATAAAGCCCTGACACAATAACTCAGCTTCCGTACAGCACAGATAGAAATCAAGACGTGTTGCCTTCCTAATGCTGTGATTGAAATAATTCATCTGCTGTTTCCAGCTCATGTTTTCACTCCACAGTCAAGCTCCAGTTGAGTTAATTCATAAACGGACCAACACTTGCCAGTCTTGCAGGCCTAGCAGGTGGCTTAGAACTGACAGTGCTAAGTCGATTGGTACCTGAGACAAAAGGAAATACAAGACAATCCTGCGAGCAGCTGTTGCAGCACCACAGGTACAGTCCAAAAAGCAGTTTGCCAGTAAGTCCTTCATATGTTGGGGAGTAATGGTTGTTTTGTGGGATCAGAAAGAAGATGGAAAGACAATGCAGAAAAGCTGGCTAAAGATTCTTTCTGAATCTAGTGCAGTGCTCATGCCAAATTGAGGCAAAGCCTCCATTATAACCAGACTATTGGCTCCAGCTTTGTTCAGTCCATCCAATGAAGCACCTGTTTTGTTTATTCTTGTTTCGTTTGAATTCTGCAAGATTGACAGCCAAAGTATTAGTGATCACACTTTGTGAAAATCCTTCAAATAAAAGTATAATACTGCAGATGCTGTAAATCTGAAATAAAAATAGCAAGTGCTGGAGAACTTAACAGATTTGGCAGCATCTCTTGGCAGAGAAACAGAGGTAATGTTTCAAGTCCGATAGGATTCATCATCACATTCTATTCTGCAGTTCTAATGTACAGTCATATTGGACTCAAAATGTTGACTCTCCTTCTCCACATATGCTACCAGACCTGCTTTGTTTCTCCAGCATTTTCAGTTCTGATCAAATCTTTGCCTATCGTCCTACAAGAATGATCATTAGTCCAATTTTTGAGATTGGTATTACATTACACATTACATTACAAATGTCTTCTGAAGAAGGGTCCCGACCCGAAATGTTAGCTTTCCTGCTCCGTCTGATGCTGCCTGGCCTGCTGTGTTCCTCCAGCTCCACACTGTGTTTACTGAAGTAAATTGGGAAATCTTCGCTGCAAGGCATTAATGGTTAGGAATTGAAAGGTAAGGTAGAGAATAGTCTTGATCTAGTTGAATTAAAGCAGTTTGAAGGGCTGAATGCTATCCCTCTGTTGTGTGTAGTAAATAGAAGGTGCTTCAAGCCTGAAACTTTCCTCAAAATGCACATTTTCAATTTTGGTTTCAGTACCATACCTTGTATTTGTCAAAAGACAGACAATAAAACACAACTGCAATCATCCAAACGTAGATTCACAATGGGTGTAAAATAAAGATCTCGAGCTCAGAATCAATTCAGCTAAATTACAACTTTAACACACAGCTGATACTTGCCATTTCTGAATACATTTGACTATGTACAGACATGAGGAGATGGTAAAAAAAGACCTGGTATTTCTGTCAGCCTTATACTCTTATTAGGCATTCAGTTTAACAGCAGATGACTAGCAAAATGCTTGCAAGCTGTCTCTATTTTATTGAATCATTACCAGCTGCTGATAACATTGTGCTATGGTGCCTGGAATTCCCTTGTGATTCCAGTGTTGTAGGATTATGGTCTGGGTACGGGAGGAACTATTCAAGTATTTGACTGTTCTATAATGTTCTAGAGTTTCAGACACATAAAAAAAGATATCTGATATGATTCTGCTGAAGGACAGAGAAAAGCAAACTGCAGCCATAAAATGTTCACCATGTTGGGAAAGTTGAATTGAAGCTTTGAATGCTTATTATATAGGAAAGGATATTGATGTGTTAGGAACCATTAGGATTCATGGCTGATTTGTAAGTTAACTGCATCTACTACCACTTGTTCCAAATTATGCTTGCTTAAAAAACATCCTTTCAAATTCTACTTTGAGTTTTTCAAATGAATTCAATTTCAGCCTAAATATCTGTTTCTTTGTGGAAGGAGAGGGCACAAAGTTCCAAATTTGCATGACTCTTTATGTCAAAAAGTCGTTCCTGACAGCACTTCTAAATAGTGCGATCTAAATTTTAAGGTTCTAACCCCTAGTACTAGACTTCTCCCATGAGAGGAAACAGTTTCTCTCCATCCACCTACAAATCCTTTTCATCACTTGAAAAGTTTCAATTGGAACAGTACGACTTTATGACCCCTTAAACTTTCACATTCATTGGGAACACAAGCCAAGTCTACACAACATTCATTTCTTCATAAGTACAAAATTCCTTTATAACCAATGTAAAAATATTGAAGGATTATCTCTTTTGCCTTGAAGGCAAAAAGCCAACTAATATACACATTAGTTTCAAAATCTCAAGCAGTTAATGAGCTTGCATTGAAGATATTGTTGATCCAGATATGCAGAGCAAGACTGTGGATAAGTCAAGCACTTATGAATATCAAGACAAAGTATTGAGCTTTCTAGTTTATTGCCTTGCAAGGCAGTTCTTAATGGATAATATCAAAAACTGATAAATGGCTGAATGAGTTGCGACGAATGGTAAATAATCATCTTGTCTGCATTTGCGTTAAAGATCATAGATTGAAATAAACTTAAGTCTCGATTGTTTGTGAGAAATTTTAGAAAAAGCTAAATTTGCTCAGTATATTTAACATTTTTATTCATTTCCCAAGACTACTTCAAAGATACAAACATTAAAATGTTGTCAACTTATTGGAAGGAAACTCTTTATGCTATCTCAGCAATCTGTTATATTACTGTATTACAATTATCAATGCTGGTCATTTTCTTTAAGATTAGATAAGTAACTGAAATCCAGAAATCAGATTATCATATTGTGAACTGTAATTCTGAGACTCAGTGAAGATTTCAAGGAGAATAATTGGAACAGTTATGACTCAGTAAAACAAAATCTATTGAGTACTAACAGGTGTCCCATTATCTAGCTCATGGTGAGATTGGGATATGCTAAAAAAAAGGGCAGATATAAAAATTATAACCACGAGAAAGTGTAATGTTCACATGAAGTCATAGTTATGCATGAGACCTGTGTTATATTATACATTTGGCAATCTGACAGCATGATGGCAACAAATGATGTTCATACATTTTCTTTGTTATTCAGACAAGAACAAAAGCATAGCTTTTCACTCATTCCCAAAGTTAAATTTGCTCCCTGTTATCCCAATCTGGAACACAATGTTATGCAGAGATTCATCCTCCATGTTTCTAAGCTGAATGACCCTTGAACTTTGGATGGCAAAGTAGAAGCAACCAGGAGACAGTCTGCGAATCAGGAGAGAGAAAATCAGATAAGCCCTGCACTGGATATTTCAGAAGAGGAGAGGAATTAGAATTGAGGAAGAGAAGAAATAAAGAATCAGAACAAGAGAGGAAATAAGGAATGTGGATGCAAATGGCTAAATATGAAGAGAGAGAAAAAAGAAAGCTGCATGAATTTAGGTGCTTGAAATCTCTTACCAGAAAGATTACTTGATTCTAAAATTCTGAAACATCAAAAATGCTAAAGTATGACACACTTGCTCATTTGTACATCAATGTAAGAATAATCTGAAACCAATGATAATAATGGGAATGGTTAGCTCAGTTGGCTGGATGCCTGGTTTGTAATGTAGAATAATACCAACACCATTGGTTCAGTTCCTGCACTAGCTGAGCTTATCACAAAGGACTCTCCTTCTCAATCTCCCACTCACCTGAGTTGTGGTGAACTTTGAGTTAAACCTCTACCCATTGTCATAGAGATGTACAGCACAGAAACAGACCCTTTGGTCCAGTTTGCCAGCATTTGGCCCATATCCCTTTAACCCCTTCCTATTCATGTACCCATCCTTTTAAATGTTTAATAGTACCAGCCTCCAACACCTCCTCTGGCAGCTCATTCCATACACGCACTGCCCTCTGCATGAAAAGGTTGCCCCTTAGGTCCCTTTTAAATCTTTTCCCTATCACCATAAACCTGTGCCTTCTAGGTTTAGACTCCCCTACCCTGGGGAAAAGACCTTGGCTGTTCACCTTATCCATGCCCCTCATGACTTTATAAACTTCTATAAGGTCACCCCTCAGCCTCCAATGCTCCAGGCAAGTTAGCCCCAGCCTATTCAGCCTTGCCCTGTAACTCAAACCCTCCAACCCTGGCAACATCCTTGTAAATCTTTTCTGAACCCTTTCAAGTTTCACAACATCCTTCCTACAGTAGGGAGACCAGAATTGCACTCACTATTCCAAAAGTGGCCTAACCAATGTCCTTGCAGCCACAACCTAACATCCCAACTCCTAAACTCAATGCACTGACCAATAAAAGCAAGCATAGCAAACACCTTCTTCACCACCCTGTCCACCTGCAACTCCACTTTCAAGAAACTATGGACCTACACCCCATGGTCTCTTTGTTTGGCAGCATTCCCCAGGAACCTACCAGTAAGTACACAAGTCCTGCCCTGATTTGCCTCACCAAAAGGACAGCACAATGGCTCAGTGGTTAGCACTGCTGCCTCACGGCACCAGGGACCCGGATTCGATTCCACCCTTGGATGACTGTCTGTGTGGAGTTTGCACATTCTCCCCGTGTCTGTGTATGGGTTTCCTCCGGGTACTCCAGTTTCCTCTCACAGTCCAAAGATGGGTGGATTGGCCATGCTAAATTACCCCATGGTGTCCAGGGATGTGCTAGGTGAATTAGCCATGGGAAATGCAGCATTTCAAGGACTGGAGAGGTTCTGGGTGGGCTGGTCTTTGGAGGCTCAGTGTGGACTCGATGGGCTGAATGGCCTACTTCCACATTGTAGGGATTCTATGAAAAAAATGCAGCAACTCAGTTGTCTCTAGTTAATAAGACAGCAGCCTAATGGTTTGATCAGACAATGATTACTTTTAATGGAAGAAAAATCTTATCCTGCTTTTGTTCAACAGTCTGGTCATGTCTTGTTATCTTTACAGCCCATGAAACCGAAACAGATTTTGATCCTTGTCAGTCAACAATGATATGCCTTGGTATGTACACGTCCAGGACAAAGAGCTCAAAAGGTGGTGATGCAATTGTCAGCTTCTTGTAATTTAAAATAAATAAGGTTCAATTTCGAAGAAAAGCAGAAGATTTCTTCCTGGTGTCTGGCCAATATCTTTCCCTAAACCAAAGTCACAAAATAGATCGGATCATTAACATGTTGCTGCATGTGGGACTTTGCTGTGTGCATTTTGACTGCCATGTTTCCTACATTGCAAAAGAAACTGGACTTCAAAAGTACTTTCTTGACTGTAAAGCACTTTGGGATGTTCTCATATTGTGATTGGCACCTTATAAATGCAAGCCCTTTTCTTCTGTAATGATGAAGATGGAAGAATATGCACTCACTATGACAAGGAGCCAACTATGGCACTGATGAGTAAGCTCCCATTTAAAATCAGGCTATTGCATGATTCGGTGATGAAATGTTGCCTATGTGTCAATTAACAGCACCATACAAGTAATTTATTGCACAAAGCAGTTTTGAGACATTCCAAGACATATTTTGTTTTATATGCAAATAAATGTTCAAGGATTATACCAAAAATGAATTTGTTTTGATCTTACAAACATCATGTCTGGGTTAAAGTGCTATGGATTACAAAAGCAAGGAACTCAAAAAGGCTACAAATTAATTTCTGAAAACAAACTCCCTGCCTTAATTCTCACAGCGATAACACAATTATCATTAGAGATCCGAACTCAATATGAGGTCTGATCAAAGGACCGGGGCTTCTCCTCTTTTTAAATAAATCAGAATTTCTATGTAAATTGGTTATGTTTGCAGACAATGCTAAATTGAATGGGGCAGTAGAATCAGATGAGGTTGGCAACACCCTAAGAAGTGAAGTAGAGACTGGAAATCATTGGGGAAGAAATTTAATACGGATAGATACAAGGCACTGACAGAAATGTAAAAAAGATTCAGGGAACAGACATCTTGAATGACATTGAACTAACTAATGGTGAAATGAAAGAGCTCTAACAGACTCAGTCAGCACTTAACATGTCGAGTCACTCTGGAGCAGTAATCAACAAAGTAGATAGGATGCTGAATTGTATTACTAAATCCTTAAATTACAAGCCGAGGTGTTATGTTGAAACTGCAGCACTCTGGTCAGACTTCAAACTGAGTGTTGGTTATCAAAGTACAAGGGAAGCATTGAAGGTTCAGGAGCACTGCAGGGAAGAGCTATGTCGCCAATCCCTGATGTGAGACAATTGATTGATGAGCAATGACTGCAGCAATTTGGTCTTTTCAGCCTTGAAAAGGAAAGGAGACTGAGATGAGACATATATGAAATAGTAAAAAGTATATAAAAGTTAAATCCAGAATGACAACAACTTGTGTTGCTTCTTTAACGCATTCTCATAAACTCATCGACATTTACGGCACAGAAAGAAGCCATTCGGTCCATTGTATTCATGCCAGTCAACAAAGATCTGACAAATCTCATCTTCCAGTTTTTGGCTCCACAGAAAAATGATCAAACATGATTTGGCATTATATAGGATGATGGTAGAAGAGAAGACCACCTCCCCCACCCACCCCACACATACGCGCGTGCGCACACTCATGCACTTACTCTCTCTCTCTCTCACACACACACATGAATTATTTCATCCAAGAAGTTTGTGCAGTTGCAGATACATTCTGTTTTGCTCAAAAAAACCTGACCTTCGTTTAAAACATAGACAGATTCTAAGCAAGACTTCACACCTAAAATGCATTGTCTGACCTGAGATGTCACCTCTTGTATACATTGGTAAAACCTTTAATTATCTCAGGACAATGACTTGAAAGGAATCTGGATTTTGCATTTTAGTCAGGAGTCTCCATCCTAACTGAATAGGGATTGAACAAGGGTTGGCCAATTTTAGGGTTGTTACCTTTCTGCTTATAAATTCTATGTCTGAACCCTCTCTCTCACACACTATGTCTGAGGAAGGAGCAAAGCTATGAAAGCTTGCGTTTTTTGAATAAACCTGTTGGACTATAACCAGGTGTCATGTGATTTTTGACCTTGTCCACCCAAGTCCAACACCGGCACCTCCACATCAGAGTTAGGGCATGCTAATGGAGGAGTTTGAAAATAAGGATCCAGATTATAAAATCAAATCCAATGTAAAACGAGTAGCCAATATAGTTCACAAATATCAAATAGGTGAATGGGATTTGGTTTAAATTACGATACAGGCGGGAGACTTTGGGATGAGACTAATTGTGGCTATCTCACAAGAGAAGGAAAATTTTAAGCTGATGATTGGTTGCTCTTTCAAACAAAGCATGATCAACATAGGAAATAATAGACTGGTAAAGGCAAAAAACTTTGAAATTACTGAATTGCATGATGCAATGGGATGAATAGATTTTGACAGATAAATGAGTTGAAATGTACATTCATCTCATGATTATGAGCCTCAACTACAAATGCACTTTCCCTGTGAAACATTTTAATGACTTGCTGCAAATAAGATCATCATTTATAATTTCCATTCAGCTTGCAAAATCGTGTAATTACACTTCTTTCCACTGATGGGACTCCTTTTGTTGATGAAATCATGCATATTCACATTGGGCAGTATACTTAATCCAGACCAAATGGTGTGCACTGAAATGTCACAATAAAAGAGCATAAAGCATTTCAGAACACAGCTGGCTGATACAAATTTTGTGAACTTTTCCACTTCGAGTAAATTCAAGGTATTCTCGAAACGCTTAGGGTGGATTCTTAGCTAATCACCTGGAAGGGAAGCTGATGTGGCAGATCAGCCACTTGATTTAGAAATCAGTTGATTTTCATTCCCAAACATTTTATCATGATCAACCAATACTCAGCACTGACTTTAACACACACAGTAAGGTTAAAACCTCCAAAAACTGTAATACACAAATGCCTAATATTCTGTAATTACTGAAGAGTTGGTCAGTTACATTTCAGTCATTAAAAAAAAAACAACAAGAAATTCAGTTCCTTGTTAGCATTGAAATGGTAGAAAACTATCAGGAATGTTCTTGACCAGAAGGAAACATGTGCTTTGCACTAGGTAGAGTTCTACTGCAGTGAATGTGAAACCAATGCAGAGTGTGAGTATCTCCTTGAGGAGCTTATACAGCACTTCAACCTAAATTCAATTTGAGTGGCTTAAGCGCCAGGATTTGTTAGATATTTTACATCAGTCTGAAGCCAAAATTGCTTTGCACCAGCGCACGATGTGGCCTATGGACCTCTCAGAGATAGATATTCAAAACTGCCAGGAACCACATAAAACAAAAATTATTTCTGCTATAACCAGAAGAAAGAACTCGCACTCATTCAAATAATCTGAAAGCCTGAGGTCATCTAGATAACAAATACTTTCATTTGCATTTCAATTTGTTTCCATTATCGATATTCAACACGAAAAACTAGGTCAGAGATTTTCTGATGCAAAACATCACATATAAATAATGGATATGTACTGACAAGACATGATTTCAGTTCTGATGGAGAGTCATTTCTGAAACATTAACCTTACTCCTTCAGATACTTACAGATTTGGCATGCATTTTTAGTGTCTTTGGTTTTTATTTAATGCCAGAATTTAGGTTTCGGCATTTCTATAATGTGAATCAATTAAAACCCATAAATTTATGCATATGTAAGAGAGTTTTGTCTTTATAGACATCAGCATTAGTCCACCTTCAAGTTTACTTGTGAAAGAGGAAGGGCTTCAAATTTTCATTAATCACCATTGTCGCATCTTATACTAACAATGGGTCGAACAAATGCACTGCAGCACTGGCCCTATTGTAGTTCACAGGTTAAATGGAAGATCCCCTCGTTAGCTTGGAGCAGAGAGGGGTAATGTATCAGAATACCCCATGTCTGAGGAATTGCAAATCTTCCCTTGGGTGGGGGGTTTGAGGTGTAGCCAAGAGCCCCCTTTAACTTTAGACATGTTCTCTGGAGTAAATGGAGACCAGCCTGGATCTCATTTCCAGTCTTTTCCACAAAAACAGCAGATCCTTTCTTCTAAGCTTATGTTATTAATGAGTCACTGATCAATGTCAGGAGTAGTTCCCTTCTCAGAAAATCAGGAAAATTCCAGGATAGCTAGGACCCTGAGTAATCAAATGTCCATTATTATTTTCTGGGAGTTTAATCTTTCTTCCATTAGAATGGGATAACAAGGAAGTTCGGGCCCTTTCATAGTAGAATAGAAAACAAATATATTACATTAAAAGAATTAATTAGGCACACCATACTTACTTATTGTGTACATATTAATCTAGCAATAAATATAGAAGGTTGACATTTCCTTTTCAATGTCTCCATAAAATGTTGCAGTTACCACAGTATTCAATTCAAAGCAAATTACAAGGGTACAAGCTTTGAAAGGAACTATGGTGTCTTGGATTGTAGCCTTTTCTGTTTTCAGCCCAGCATGTTGGTTTCAGTTGTATTTTAATTTGCTAGATTTAGGATGGACACATGGGAAAACCTAACAAAAACAAATTCACATGACTTGCAGTGTGTGAGTTCATCTGTGTTCAGCAGCTTCATCTCTTGGCACAGAAAGTCTATAGGCAATACAAAACCCCAACCTGATGGAACCACAACTATCTTGTTTACACCAGTGTTGCTGGCACTGTAAACTGTCTTGCAAAACACTTTGCTGTATTTTCAAATTCAGCAGCCTAACTGACGTACACATCATGTTTGGTAAACGCAATATTATTTTTATTTGCTATGTATCATAATTAAAAACCTATCGCCTTGCACCAGAAATAGCCTGTGGCTATGCAGGCACATAGCCCTCAACATGATGTTTTCTGGTTATTCCAAGAGTTAAGTCAACGGCACAAAAATTACGCAGATGAGGAAGTATTTCAATTTTAATTGGTTCTGGCAGGAACAGGAAACTTTATTTCATCATTATCTTGGGTGCTATGTTGCAAGGCCCAAGCATTGGCCCACAGTGACAATCAATCAATCAATCAATCAGAACTGTCCCATAATTAATCATTCTTGGCATCCACACAGTAGCTGAAGAAGCCTACCTGTTAATACATTCTTGCTTCTGTGGGTAGATTCTAACACAGAACATAACACAGAACAGTACAGCACAGTACAGGCCCTTCGGCCCACAATGTTGTGCCGACCTATTAGCCTACTCTAAGATTAAACTACCCCGCATACCCTACATTTTACTATCATCCATGTGCCTACCCAAGAGCCACTTAAATGTCTCTGCGGGTTCTGCTGGAGGTTCTCAGAGCAGACTATTAATTTCACGAAAAAAATGCAGTCTGGCTGCTGATCTCTACTCGTTTTTACTGGGTCATTGGCTATCTGACCTAAGGTTTCGCGCACAAGTGTTCCTGACAGTGACCTCACTTGTAAAATCTGAAAATCTTTGAGATTACTTTTTTAATTATTTAATTAGAATTACTCACCAAATATAAAATTCGATGCAATGCTGCTTGAAAGATGGTGGAGGGTATTCAATAGTTAAATCTGAAACAAAAGTCTCTTGTTCACAGTTGTCAGTTCCTTTATTGACACATGTCTACACCAAGAGGCAGTGTGATATTTGCAACTGGTTATTTATAAGCTGAGAGTAATGCTGCCAAATCCTCTGTCATTACAAAGATTAACCATTCATGTTGTATCACATCATCCTGTTGTTTAAATTTGTCAGAGTCTGGATACTTGAAATAATAATTCAAATATCCTGTTTCCCCTGTGTAGCTGCAGTGAGATGATTTGCAATCTACCTTGTTTTAGCAAAATCAATGAATGCATTGTTACCTGGAATTGAAAGATATTGACATAGAATCCCTACGGTGTGGAAACAGGCCCTTTGGCCCAACAAGCCCACACTGACCCTCAGAGCATCCCACCATAATCTACACATCCCTGAACACTACGGGCAATTTAGCATGGCCAGTCCAGCTAACCTGCACATCTTTGGACTGTGGGGGGAAACCGGAGCACCCAGAGGAAACCCACACTGACACAGGGAGAACGTGCAAACTCCACACAGACAGTTGTCCAAGGGTGGAATCAAACCCAGGTCCCTGGCACTGGGAGGCAGCAGTGCTAACCACTGAGCCACCGTGCTGCCCAACCCTAAGATCTATGCATACCTGCACAGGCAGTGAGAAATATTCTGTTTGCTTCTCCACCATGTCACAGTCTCAGAATAAGGAATCGGCAATTTAGGATGTAGAGGAAGAGAAACTTCTTCACTCGTAAGATCATGAACCTTTTCAATTCCATATCCTAGAGGGTTATGGATGTTCAGTCATTGAGTGTCTTTAAGTCAAGAGATTTTTGATACAAAGGAAATTGAAGGATATGGGTGTGGAATGAGAAGTTGGTGTTTAGGTAGATGATCAGCTAAGATGTTATTGAATGGCAAAGAATGGTCAGACATCCAAATGATCTACTCCTGCTACTTCTTACATTTAGCGAAAACAAAATTTGTTTTTGTTCTCATTTTATTGTCCTGTCTTTAGCAACGAGATACAGAGATCCTGATGAGGAAGCTCTTGAGTTTGACAAATGCGTGTCTTTTTAGCAGCTGCGTCTATTTTCTAAATTACAACACCAGCAATATTTAGAAGGTACTTCATTGACTGTTAAGTGTCTTGACATGTTCCGAGGTCACAAAAGGTACTACAGAAAGGCAGGTCTATCTGCTTTTCACTTCTGGATGAATATTCCATTGTGACAATACCAGATGTTAAAATGGAATGCCAACACTATGCCAGGCCAATGAGTGAGAAAAGAAAATGTTACTTCCCATCTCAGTAAATTATTCTGAACATACCCAGTGCACAGTTCAGGAATATTCCGTCCCAAAACACTGCAGCCCTCAAAATGAAATTTCTATTGGTAACATCTTTCTGTATACACAGGAATATATTTCCTTAAACAACCCACCAAAAGATCTCAGCTATAGTCCCTATCCTTCTCCCACTCTTCTCCTCTCGCCTACCGAAAGCATTGATTCACAAATAAGCAGTTTTTCTCCAAAGCGTTCCTCTCCCTTCATTCCCCATAAAGGGTTTGTTCCTGCCTGAAAAATTTCTGCCAAGTTAATTGAAGATAAGTCCAATTGTTAAGCATAAGTTGTAACTATTTTCCTGGAACCATCTACAAAACACAGAAAGATGTTTTCCATTGGAAATTAGTAGACAGGTTCATCAGTTCACCCAATACCGGGTACCTATATTGAGGTATCTTACAAATAACTTTCACCAGCTAACATTAATGTTTCCTGTATACGTAGGCCAAAATGCTAATAAATTCCCATTAACTATAATATCCTGTTGCATATAGTATGACTAACTGTTCTTACCTGTTTGAAAACATTAAACAACTTGTCCCCAACTACATAAAGAATAGTTGATTTGCAACAAACCCTGCTCACTGCAGTAGTTAGATGTGACTGATTCCATAAACGTTTGGCAGTTAAGAGGCAAGAGTTGTGTCTATGAATTGTGAGACACTAAACTAATTCTTTAATTAGATGTCATGTTACCTGAGGTCTTGTATTAGCATGAAGCAGAACACAGAATCGTGGTTACCCATATCATAAATTTATAATGTCAGCAATTATATATGGGATTATAGCAGATATGAATGTTTCTGCTATTGTGAGGAAGAAAAAGGATTGAAAGAAGAATTACATTGAAGTTTTCATCCAAATCTTTTTGCATTAGTGTTATGGGATAACTGGGCTTCTTCTTCCTGCAACCCAGGGGCTGCAAAAAGAAAAGATGACTTGCATTTTTATAGTTCATTTTGTGACTTCAGGATGTTCCAAAGCACTTTACTCCAATAAAGTGTATGAAATGCAGTAACCAATTTGTGCGTAGCAAAATCTCACAATGCAATACTGACTGGATGATTTGATTATTTGAAGTGACTTGAGTTTAGAGATGAATGTTGGACAGAACACCAGGCAGAACTCCCCTGCTTTTCTCTCAGCGTCTTGGTTTAATCCAAAAGACAGCACCTCCACAACTACACTGTGGTATAGGCCAAGATTGAGTTTATCGCGTGGATCAGAAGTCAAAGTGTGATTGATTGAGCTACATCACTGACGGCAGCAATAAGAAGGACGAAGCGTTTATTTTTCCAATTATTTCATTGGTAAGTCAACTATACATTCCAAGGAAAATAGCTAAGTTAAGCAACCTCTGTACACCAGCTCAACCCCAAACAACTCAACATCTAATGGGAGCAAGTCACTATGCAAGCAGCCTTGGCTTAATCCCTTGTTGCACTATTTTTATCTGACACAGTTCAGATGTGTTGCACGTTGGATTTATAGACATTTAACATTTGTTCAGAGTGGGGACACTGAACCTATTGATGGCAGCTGACTTACTTCATATCACAGCTACCTTCACTAACATCCAGGTCTGATGTCCAAAATTTAAGAGGCTTAAGAGCAAAACCGTACAATCTTTTGTATTTTTCTAGACTTTGGATTACCAGCTGGATCAGATAGGAGCAAGCAGGTGATAAAGATGAGCACTATACCTTCAAGTTTTTGACCTGGACTTAGGTCATTCCATCTTTTGTTTCTGAAGACAGCAATCCTATCTGGACACCAGTATTAACAGCAACTGAGGTGATATCTCGTATTTAATCCCCCTATATAACATCCAGGCTTCAGCATGAACACATCAACATAACGTTCAGATGTTGCAATTTTAGGATGGTGATGCATGTCACCACCCACATGACCACAAATTGTACTTCAACCAGTTTGAAATTATTCATTCAGTTTCTCCAATCACTGTGTTCGGTTGGCTGAGAGAAAAGACAACCAGATTTGGGCTCCTGCACTTGAAGCTCTATATAGCATAAAACTTTAAAGAAAAAGAGTACCGTGATATAGTACAAGCAGGGCACAAGATTATTTCACAGAAGCATTCAATATTCAGTGACATTAAGTGCAACATACATAAAAAGTAATAGAGCAGAGTAGAAACAGTGTGAAAGTAACCAAAATAAGCTCATCAATAATTACTGAATACATCCTTTGTAAATTTAAAGACAAATAGAATTGGGACTATTTGATGGCTCCAGGTTTAACATTGTGAAGTAAGATGTGAATTCCCTGGTGAAAATCTAGTACCCTCTAGTCGGTTTGAACTTATAAATCCTAGATCCAGTCTAGCTGGGAATTATAACTGAAGGTTCTCTTAAGTAAAGTCAATAAATAAGATTGGAAATTTGCTTTAAATAAAATAGGCAATTTAAGAAAGAGCATAAAAGGAACTGCTGTTGTAGCCAAAGGAACCAAAGGTCTACTTTGATACTTAGTGCTTGTAGAGAGAAATCACTAAGATGCTACAACATATTATGTATGTTTGTAGGGTGTCATAGTCCCCCAGTCACCCTCACTCCTGGCTAAAAGATCAAAGAGGAACCATCCACAATCCTGATGCTATCCCATGGCAATTTACTGCTTCAGGTACTGCTGTTTGCTTTAAAGCAAAGCTTTCATTCCTTTCTCAAGAGGAGGTCCTGCTTTAGAAAGCTGCCAGTTCTGTACTGCCAACAATACTAGGCAAGTACTAGAGGTGTTCCCATTGCGTGAGGAGCCCAGGACCACTTTCAGGAGGCTGGGGCCAAGGTAAACCTGACGGCATATGTGTGTGTGTGTTTGTGTGTGTGTGTGTGTGCGTGTGTGTGCGCGCACGTGTGCCTCTAATGGGCCCAAGGGGGTGGGAGAAACCTTCCCCTTGCCAGATTCTAATCTGCACGGCAAAAACTCTCAAGCTTCTGTGGGTGTCTCCCCTCAGCAGATATAATACCAGTTGTGGAATGAGAGGTCTTATGGCCAGTTTAGGGCCTCTATAGATCCAAGGTTGGGCAGGTTTACTAAAGCCTCCAAAAACCTGCAAATTTTACACTTGTTGGGGTAGGCACAAAGTTCTAATGGGGTTATCACATCACCACCTGTTTCCAATTACCCGACACCCATCTATCAGGCCAATAGAAAGCAGTCAGACTCTCCCTTATCAGATGGATGACCCTGACTCACTCAAACAGACATCATTTAGATGTTCAGCTTTATTTTATATAACCAAACAAAACTAAACAGAAATATTCTTGTGTTTATAATTTTGTTATTAGATTGCTCTTGGAATTTTTAACTCCTAGAAACTCCAGAACAGTTCTTGAGAGTTAGCAACTCTGGTCCAATGACTCATTTTTGGATCTCCACTAAATGTATTGGACATGCTGTGTATATTTGAAAGTCCCAAGCTTTTATTTGTTTTAGTTATTCAGCCTTTATCTGTTGTAACCGAGGTCAAACATTTCCTTAAGCACTGAATATGTCAAACAAATATAATTCTAGAAAGTACAGGTAGACCAAAACAAGCTCGTGATCCAATCTCACTATTAGCATCCCACTTCATTTTATACCCTCAGTGATTGGATGTATAACAGAACAGTTATATATTTTAAGAGAAGTCTTGGTGAATCATAAACAACTGCTCTTAAAAACAAGAAGCGGTTCTACTATTCTACAGTACACCATCTAGCAAGCATGAAGGATTGAATGAAATAGCTGTACAATAATTTAAAAGGCTATCAAAAACTGGCCAAGTTCTCATTGCTTACTATGACCCCACTATGCTTGAATTTAAACAGCCCACTGATATGCAATATGATCTAACCTTTGTTAAATGTCACTTCATTGAATGAGATGTCATGCCTCGATATGAAATTACATTGCATATTTTAATTTTTTTTAATGTCATAAGTATTGAATATCAAATAATACTGAAAATATCACAACATGAGATAGAAATTTAAGAAGCCACACTGCATTGCCTGAAAGTCTGCTTGTTGCCATACTGATAATGTGAAGAAATTTTTCTAATATCCAGACCGAAGCTCACAGGCGGTAAAATAAAGTGTTTTACTTGGTCTGTTGCATATGCCTCAGCTACTAAGAGGGTTGTTGTAACTTAAATTCTGTTCTTTCCCATTTTATTTCTTTTCTTTTCAATACCTTTGCTTTTGGCACAAATGTTCATTAAACTGCTATTCACCCAATTCTAGGCAAATCTTCAGTTTCTTCGCTACAATCATTACCATTCCCATTTTTTGCCTTTTGTACCATGATATCTTTTGTCAGTTTGCTCTCCAGCCTGACAAAGACCTTCCCTTTTGGTCTTTATCCGCTACCCCATTCACATGTGCAAGGCTTCTTACAACTTCCTTCAATTCTAAAGAAATACCCTTGGTCTGAAACATAAATTATGTTCATTGCTCCACAGGTGCTGCCAAACCTACTGAGTATTTCCGACAATTTCTATTTTCATTACTATTCAAATTCTAGTTGTTGTCTTGCATATGCAGCAAAAATTGCAGTGATGCTATTAAGTGAGTAAAGTGTTAAACCACCATATTTTGGCTGGCAAATATTTGATTTATAACCAATCCAATGGCCACAGAGTCAATTGTACACAGAATCTCCAATGCAAAAAAAAAATTGGAGTGGAGTTCATCACAAAACAGTTAATAGTTGAGCACTTGGAAAACATTGACAGGATCAGACAGAATGCGCATAGATTTACAAATGGGAAGCCGGGCGAGATAAATCTAAGGAAACTGTTCAAGGATATGATGAGTAGAATTGATAAAGGGGAGCCTTATAATATCCTCAAGGATATTATCTCACCCCCAGACAAAATAAGTAAGTTCAGGTACCGTGGTTGCCGAACAATGTCCCAGAACCCAATAGGATGATAACTGCTCTTACTTATGTTATTTTAAAGTTGGTTTTTTGATGGCACCTTTCTTTGAAAAGCTGGACCATTGACAGGACATGTGACATTGATGGAAAGTGGTTGGTTAATTGGCTATTAAAAAAACATAGTTCAGACGTTGTTCACATTCACTTACTGTGACGCCATTTCTACTTTTCCAGCAAAATTTAATTTTGTTAAAAGGGCTGGACTAAAGAAGCATTCAAGTGGCAATGTCAAAAGTGATGATATGAATTATTGAAACATGAAATGCCTATGTTGCCTCTCAAAAGTGAAGCAATCATCAGAGCGGACAATAATTTAAAATGGAAGTACCTCGGTAGAGTTCTAAAGCCTATTTTGGAAAATTCAATTGCATGTCCATCAAAATTCAACTGCAGTTAAGACTGTTCAACTGAAATTCTGTATGCGTTCCTCATTTGAAACTGGCAGTGGTCTATAAAGCCTAATTTTTCCTTCTTCTTAGCTTTTTTCCATTTTACCCTGCTGGATTTTTCTTATTTTAAATGTATAATAATAAGCTTTCGCAGCAAGTGTGTGTTATATATAAAAACTAGCATTAAGTACAGTGTTTTGTTGTGATACACAAATAAAACACAAACAAAGCAGCTCTGTATGTGTCCCTTGTACCCTTCACTCATATCTCTGTAAATTTAAACCGGCTTTTGCTGGGCCTGGATAGTAACTTTTAGTTACTTCTCCATCAACTAGATTCTATTCAGTTGAAATAGCAAAAATAAAAACACTCCCTTGCTGGTAGAACTCAAAGGTTGCTTAAGAGAGAGACATGTGGCTGAAGCTTTTTGTCTTGCGATCATCAGGACAAATGCATGAATGGCAAATTTCAAATAATCACAATTGTCATCTTTTATATATACATAGACCCAAACAAAAGAAACATGTTCAAACCTTGTGACTTTCTTAATTGCCTGGGAGCATGGGGAGAAGTTCCCTATTGCTTTCTCCACGGCAAAACCACAGTCATTCAACAGTCAACTTGGCAGCTAATCAGCACTATGGGGCTGTGCAGCTCTATAGAAGTTTCATACTTACTGACTGACATGCCTCACCATTCCCAGCATTGACTTCCCGTTGCAACTCAGGGAGTTGGAGGTCCACACAGAAAAAAATCATTTGGGGCAACATTGAACAGCACCCTTTTATCTTGTAGTATAAATTAGTTTCAATCATTTGCAAATTGATATTCTTGCATTTGTCCTGATGAGTACACGATGCTTTGACAACATGTCTCTCTCTTCAGCAATATTCATGCAAAAGTAAGCTCCTTCTAATGTAAATAAAAATGATCATTCTCACTTTATTCCACATTCTGCTCAGTCATTTTCTTTAATACATAATTTGGAAACGTTATCCACTTCAGTTGTACAATTAAGGGATATGGGCTATTTATCTTTTAACTTTTGGACAGTATTATCTCTTCCAACTTTTCGATGTTCTACTTTTAAAGTCAATAGTTTTATACAATTCCTTTGTGCATGGTGGTCATGGTGTCAGTTGTAGCTCAAAGGATTGGAATGTCACCTCCTAGATGGTTTCAGGGCCCACACCAGAGATTTGAAAACAAATTCAAGGTTGTCCCTCTGTTACAACTCTTAGGGAATGCTGCATTGTTAGAGATGTTTTCTTTCAAGTAGGATGTTAAACCAAAGCTTTTCTATCCTCTCGGTTGAATGTGAAAGCTTTTGTACTACTTTGAAGAAAAGCACTCAGTGTTGTGGTTATTCCTTAATAAAAACTGAAAGAACTGCGGATGGTGTAAATCAGAGACAGAAGTAGAAATTGCTGGAAAAGCTCAGCAGATCTGGCAGCATCTTTGGAGAGAAATCAGAGTTAACGTTTCTAAGGAAGGGTCAGTTGGCCTGAAACATTAACTCTGATTTTTCTCCACAGATGCTGCCAGACCTACTGAGCTTTTCCAGCAATTTCTGTTTTTGTCTTGTGGTTATTCCTAGTGTTCAAACTGGTATTCATCCCTTAATTCATGTCACAAAAACAGATTATCTGGCCATTATCACATTATTGCTTGTGGACATTCTTTGTATGTATACTAGCTGCTATGTTTTCTACTTTGCAACAGTATACAATGCTTCAAAAGAACTACACTGGCTGTAAAAAAACATTTTGATCATGAAAGCCAATTTATAAATGACAGTCTTTCTTTATTTGATACTCGTGCACAGAACTGCACATGTTCTTCTACAATTTACCTTTGATCTGAATGGGGAGAACAAGAGCTACTGTGTGCATCACTAATGCAACACACACTGCCTGGCAAATGAAATGTAACAGCAAGTGCTATAATCAATAACAATATAATATTCTTCCCTAAATAATGATACAACAGCACCAGTCTGTTGAGGAGGGATAAATAATTCAGCAGATGGCTCTCTAGTATTTTGGTTTATGCCTAAAGCCCTTCTGCTTAACCAAACATCCAGCACTGCAGGCTTTGCACATTCTGTTATGTCTCACTGTGCGATAGTGGGTGGAAAAACTATCTGTCACACACTTTAAATCAATATTGTAAAAGCCCTAACATCAAACATGAAAAAAATGAAAAGCCTTACTGCAAGTTTATTAAATAAAAATTAATAAATAGAACAAATTCACAATTGCTATCCTTGGCATGGTATTTGTACATTAGAATTTCATATATTGGGTCAGAATAAAATAGAATTGAAATGATTTTAGCCAGAGAAGTTTATACGAGGATTGAACAGTCAACCACTTGGCAGACAACTGTTTGGGTCAACTTCAAACGCAAAGCAAGAGAACAAAAGACAGATGGTCGTATTTTGCACAGAGCAAAAACAAAACATAAATGCCAACATGTTATGTATGGAGAACAAAATAGGTCATACAGCAGTAGATAATTCTATAACAACCAGGATCATCTTATAACCTTAACTGATGAAGGCTATGAGATTGTGATTGTGATACAACCTCTAATATACCATTCCATTTGGTTTATATACAATTTATATTTTACTGCCTTGAATTTTATGCTTCTTGTTAAGTACCCTGCTATCTGTCATTCCAAAGAGATTCTAATTTTAGCATCCACCAATTTTTGGAGTAGCAAAGACTTGCATCCAATACACTTTGTGGCACAGGCAGACATTACAACTTCTGAAAATGCTTGAGTAAAGATGAATGTTTCACTGTGACCGTCACGGCAACCAGGGAAAACTGTCAGGATAGTGGAATACAATTACACACATTAACTGCATCTCAGTCCACTCCTGTTAAGACAAATCCCTCACTTGCAAAATCACTGAACCTAAGCTCACTGAGATCCAAGATGATACTCTCAACTGTCTACTGCAATACCCCAGCATTAAAACTGACCTTTAAGCTATCTGCATTCATGTTTAAGGCTTGCTGTACAGACATACAGCTCAGAAGGTTCATTTGGACCATCATTCTTGCGCGAGCTCTTTGAAAAAGTGATGCAATTGATGCATGCCATTGCATTTTCCCACAGCCCTGCAATTTTCTCTTCCTTTTTGTTTATTTATACAAATCCTTTTGAAAATTACTATGCTTCCAGCACGCTCTTGGGCAGTGCAGTCCAGATCATAATAACTTTGTGCGTAAAACAAAAGAATCTTCTCCTCATATCTCTGGTTCTTCCATCAACCATCTTAATCCATATCTTTTGATTTCTGGCCCACCTGCCAACAGAAAATTTTACTCTATTTATTAGATCAACACCTTTTATGAGTTCTCTTTTCTCACAGTCCTCTGCTCTGAGGAGAGCAATCCCTGATATTGTAATCTTTCAACGGAACTGAAGTCCTTAAGCCTTGGTACCATACAATACACCTCTCATTTGCCAGTATGCCTTGTTTGATAGATAGAATACAGAGTTTTGGCACAATTGGGCATCCTAAAAGCCAACTGCACTTAAGTACTTAAATATACAATCCAGTTCAGTGTTACCTTCCTATCACTTTCCCATTAGTCAACCATTTTGTCAATATAGTGACAGGTGCCAAAATATGAATTATTAACTTTATTCTTTCAGAGATATGGGCATGGCTGTCAAGGTCAACATTTCTTGCCCATCGCTAATTGTCCTTGAACTTTGAATAGCTTGCCATTTTAAAAGGCAGGTAACAGTCAGCCACATTGTTATATGTCTGGAGTCACACAGGCCAGATCTGGTAAGCATGGCATATTTCCAATTCTAAAAGCTAAACAAGTTGGCTTTTCACAACAATTGATAATAGGTTTCATGGTCATCATTATTAAGTTATATTTTCTATCCTACATACATTAATTGAATGTAAATTCCACCAGTTGCAATATTGGGATTTGAACTCACATTTGAGAGCATTAGGCTGGAACTCCAGAGCACTGGTCCACCACTATGCCATTGTCTGTTCCAAGAGAATTATGTCACAAATTTCCATTTGATTGGCAATTTTCTTGCAAGAAAATGTGAACAGGAATAGGTCTTCAGCTTTTCTGCCATTTCATAGTTCAATGTGATCCTTTCTGATCTGCACTTTACTCTCTTGACCAGTATTTTTCCTTTCTTATTTTCCCTCTGTCAGGCAGGAGAGATCATTGGATGTTCTTTGATTGGATTTCATTCTAAATCAAGTAGTAGGATTATCTTCAGCAGACTTAGAGCAAGTTCAAGAATCATTTAGTCTTTGTCTCTTAAAGCTTGGAAGGATTTCATCTGAAAGTCTGTCTATGTATCGTCACTCTATCTGGCCACCTCAGAGCTCTAATAGTGTCCAGAATCTATCTCTATGAAAAATGGAATGGGTATTTGATGAACACTCGACAGATATACAGGCAAGGGATGTGTGACTAAGCAGAATTTCTCTTTCACATGGCCAAGATTGACAAAAGGAACCAATTGGCCTCCATCTGTGCCAGCAGTCCCTTTGATTTATCCTATGCTTTCCTTTCCTTACGATAAGAAGTAAGATTCACCAAATGCAATTCTGAATTGGATGTGGAATCATAAGCATCTTTTGAAAAAGCTAGGCAAAATATTAGTTATTTCAAGAATGGAGACATATGGGGGGGTCAAGTAGTCAAATATACACCTCAAAATCAGGCATTTCTAATGGGAAATAAGATTGGATTCCAGGGCTCTTTTTGCTGAAGCAAGGAACTGGGAGCGGGTGGTATTAGTAATCTCTGAAAAGCACGATATAAATAAAAGAATTTTCAAGGCACTATTTGAACCGACAGAATTGTTTCTATTGCTTTGAAATGGAGAGCCACTGGTACTCATGACTCTTCACTTCAAGCCCTGAAAACAACATAGTGCACTTTTTTATTTCTGATTAACTCACATCAAAATAACAGTGTTGAAATCTATCTCTGATAACATTATTCCTACCTTATACGCCTTTTAATGGGGCTGTGCTGGAGCCTACATAATATGGCTAGAGAGAAAAAAAAATTCAAAAGTCATGATTTCTCATGCAGAGTACTCCTGAAATTTCCAAAAAGCTAGTGAACAGGGAAAAAAAAGTAAGTTAATTCAATAAATGTTCAGTGGAATAGTGGAGGACATTAGGTTTGGAAGATATGTTCCACTTACATGAAGTTTTGTTCAGATTACATTTAGAATAAATTTGTTCAAATTTGAGCATTGAATATCAGTAAGAGTCCATTAACCTTTTAGGGGCATAACTTAGATTCATCAGAACTACACCTAAGCTGGAAGAATTAAAGTATGACAGGTTGCACAGAATATCCTCGTACTCCCATGAAGTAGCAGAATCAGATGCAACTGAACTGAGGTGTTTAAGTAGATTAATGGTGTTGACAGGATAGATAGGTTCCTTTTGATGCAGAGTCCAGAACTAGGGACATAACCTCACACTTGAAGCTGGGACTTTCAGGAAACACTTCATCAAGCAAAGGATTGTGAAATTCTGAAATACTCTTCTCCAAAAAGCTGTTGGGTCTTGGACAAATCGGTGACAGGCACAGCACTAAGTGAGAGTTAGGTCTGTGAGATGGACCTAACAGAATTGTCACAATAACTTCTCATGATCAAATCAAGAGCTGTGAATTTAATCAGGCCATCAAAGACATCCTGATTAGACAGGATTACCTCAGTGCACACAAAGCACAGCTGTAAGTAGAAAACTTTTCAAAAGTGCAATGTTTTGGATGAGATGTTAAATTTTTACTCCTAAGCGTCCTCTACTTGTTCACGCATCAAAATTTATGTCCCTAACAACTTGATAAACAGCCACTACTTCACTTACTTGAAATGTAGAATTTATTGCATGTATATTACAACTCCATTCTACAGTTACAATAATTCAGAAGCAGATTTGTGCTGAATACTGGCAAGCTCCAAATGTAACCATGGTAACAAGTGTCTCTCTTTCTTACGAATTTTCAGCTGCCCCCTGTTCTCCTGAAAGTAATAACTTCTTATGTTAATTTGCTTGTACTGGTCCCTCACCTTTTCAACTCTTACTCAGTCGCTATTATTTGAGTTTTGAGATCAGTAACCCACTTTGACATCCAAAAATCTCACAAATCATTCCTTTTGAATAGAACAGAATCAAAGAATGTTATTCTGCAGATGGAGGTCAATAGACTGCTATACACACGTTGACTCTTTGTAAGAACAATGTGGCAAGCCCCACTCCTATTTTCCCTCTTGGACTTGTGGGTTTTTTTTGCGTGTGACAGCTTCTTATCCAATTCCTTTCAAAAGCTATCCTTGAATCTGCATACACCATACTTTCTCTTCTTCACTGACATCAAGCCAACACCCCCTCACCCCACCCGGCCCCCAAAATCAATAATTTCACATCCGTTCTCTTGTTTTTGGCTCGGTTTTTATCCACAGGCCACTTTAACCTTTCATTATGTTCTTTCTTTGCATGAAGTGGCACTGTTTGTTCAGGACAGGTGAATGATTAAGAGACCAGTTTGCCCTATCAAATTGTTCAACCCACCAATATTCTTTATTATTACAATTTCAGTCATTCTACAAATTGAAAATTACTCCCACAACTCTCCTCCATCCATCCTCAATCCTGGTGTAGTAGGACAAATTGGGTAAGAACACAGGTTGCTAGCGATCACAATTTCATTCTGTCCTGGCAATTTAATCCATTCGCTCATTCACTGGGCTCCACAAAAAAAAAGCCGCATTTCATTCTCATTTTTCATACTCAAACAAAAAGGGAAAAACTCACATTCTTGAAAATGGAGAATAAATCAGCAGAAATTGCTGATAACGTGTAACTGTGTACAAACTGTAGGTCTGCCTGTGACAGTTTATCTGTGACAGGCAATGGAGTACAAGCATGTCTGCGGATATTGTAAAGGGGCGGGCACTGCAGTATTTAGTCTGCAGCAGCAATAGGGAGGATTTGTCCTGCTTGTGTGTGGAATACACACCATTTCATGTGACAAGTGAAGAGATACCTGCAAGACGATTATTTCATGAAATGACACTGAAACGATGCCGCCATTCTGTGCCAGCACAGCGAATAAAACATAATCGGTTTTGTCCCAAATAGATTCTAAAAATAAAGTACATTGCTGTAGTTCACGTTGCATTCCCTTTTATTAAATTGCTGTGTACCTGCAGAAAACTAATTACTAATGATATTTTATAGGGTCTTAACAACTTCAATAGAATGCACTTTCATCCACTTAGTTTCATCAGTACCAGTCTACTATTATCTTAATTGACTTAAGAATTCCTGAATGCTACCCATATTGAAGCATTTAATTTGAATATTCCTTTCAATGCTGTTAAAAGAATCAGTACCTTATTCTTGGAGACTTACAGACCATAACTATGTCTATCTGGCCTTTTCCGTATTAACCCTCAAGTCATCTATGTATAACAATCAGCTGTGAGATTCTTTCAAGAACAGAAAATTAATTAACTAGATTGTCCATTTTCAGTTTAATTGCCTAGTAGCATGGCCATTTGTCAACCATGACCCAGTTGGTCACACTCTCACAATCAAGTTCGATGGTCATAGATCCAGAGACTTGAGCATAGAAACCACATTGACACCCTTGATGCAGTGCTGAGGGAATGCTGCAATGTCAAAAGTACCAGATTTACAGATTAGACATTAAAATGGGAGATAAAGGATTTGAGAGCACCATTTGAAGACAGGGGCATTTCCTTGTTCATAGCCATTCCTTAACAGATATCACCAACACTGAAGATTTGTCTTTATCAAATTGTTGCTTGTAGGGGAATACTAGAGGCACTTGTGTAGCTTTCATACGTTACATCAATGGCAGCAATCCAAAATGTACTCTATTGGCTTGAAAGTGATTCAGGAGGGCCTGAGATACGAAAGGTACCATACAATTCATTTCTTTCCTTTAACCTAGTCTGTTTAGCCTCACTGGACAAAACTACAAGTGACTGATAATTAACATCATAGTCATTTTCTCCTTGTCTCCTCATTTGTTCAGACATGAATAGTCCTCGCTCATAAGAATAATTATTTTGTTCATTGTTGTTTCTTGCATTGAATCACAAATAAAAACTGCCAAAGACTAAAAGGTGTCTTAATAACCTGAAAGCTTTTAGCACATACATGGTAACTGAGCTCCTTGTAGAATTGCCATGCCTAACATATTCAGAACAGCAGTGAGCAGCTGGGAGTGAGTTACTGAACCAAAAAATTAGAATGTCTGCAACTTGCAAATAACATAAACGTTTTGCATCTGATCATCTCTGTTCTTCTGAACCTTTCTTCAAAACCATTCATCAATTACATTTGCCTACATAACATCAGTACTTCAAAAGTAATTCAAAGGTTGGGATGATGTGAGGATACAAAAATGCATTCTATAAATGCAAAGTTCAATCTTATAATTCCATTTTAATATCGCTGCATTAGTTCTCTCATTAAAAGAAGCTTTTGGTAAATCTTAATTAACCTGACTCAACTATTCATTTGTAAATGCTTAGTTGACCTTCAACTACAGGTAAGATGACTTTTATTTCCTAAGCCCTTATTAAAAGAAACCACTCTTTTAAACAAGATTTTAATGTTGTCACTCTCTTTGTACAGTCTGTCACTACAATACTCTCAATTTATTCCAGTATAGCAAACACAAGGTTTCAGACCTTTCCTATTAAAAGGAGACTTTGAATTTCCTATTAAAAGGAGACTTTGAAGTAGAGATACGATTTTCAAATTCGAGCCCAGAAGAAATAATTCTTGGACTTAGAACTTGTGTTCAGAACTGATGCATGATCCTACTGTTATTCATATTACATGCACCTTCTTCTGCTAAAGTTCAGCAGCATTCTCATCTTCTCAGGCAGCATTGTGGTGGGTTCAAGTCCCACATGAGAGACTTGAGAACAGAATCTTAGTTTTTGGGGCAGTGCTATCTTTCAGAAGAAGGTGACCCTGTCTGCTCTCATAGATGATGTAAAATAACTGGAGTACTATTCCAGAGAATTTCAGAAGAACACTCCTTGGTGTCCTGGTTAATATTTATACTCTAGTCATCAACACCATTAGCATCCTTCCTTTTACATAGACAATGAACATGCAGTAAATTACATGGATTGGGAATGGGTAGCTTCATGTGGTGTATTTCCACTGATAGCTGAAGAGACCATCAATCGCCAATGTTTGCATTGTGCATCCAGCAGCTGTGAGACAGACGATCTGGGCATTTTCATGATGTTACTTGTGGGAGCATTCTGTGTGCAAATTGGCTGCTACGTTTCTGATTTTAAAACAATGACTATATTTCAAAGCATATTTCATTTGCATATGAAGCACTTTGAGTTCCTGAGGTACTTCTACAATGTTACAAAATACATTATTTGAGAACTTTGGTAGTCCTGACTGATGTCTCAAAATGTTTTGGTGTAAATATTTGTCTCATGAAGTGAGGCAAAATGGATGGTATCAGATTTCTCTGGATGTAATACTCTGCAACTGTTGATTAATTCCAAAGGAACTGAATTTCTGGTCTATCATGAATGAGTGGACCATCGAATGCTGCCCCTTTGGTGCCAAAGTCGAGGCGAATTCCAAATCCTTCAAAAGTTTATTGGCATGAAATGGAGTTTTTAGCATCTACAAAATCTCTTTGTTATCAGAATGCGAATTAATAGCTGTAGACAGCTTTGGGACAATTAGATGTAACCTATATTTCACCTACCAATCTCAGCTAACTAGAAATACGGGGCATGATTTTCCTTGTCAGCTACTGAGCCCTGCTGTCAGGCTCAAATGGGAAAGTCCGCAATGTGCGGAAAACAGTAATTCAGTGGGTCATTTTATGCCTGCATTGGGGTTTCCACCTGCCAACTGAATAGTTAGTGAGAGAAGTTCATTGCCTCCAGTAATAATGGACCTCAAGAGGTCCTGGTCACCAGGAGCTGCTGGTCAATCAAAGGCATTTCAAGGGAAGCAGTGTTTGGTGCAGCATCTACTGGAAATGCAGGCTCAAGGAGTGACCCAGCCCAGAGGTAATCAATGGCGCATGGTGCAAGGTGTTTTGAAGGTGAGAGTCAAGAGGGTTGTGGGGTGGGCAGCATTAGGGGAGGGGGAGTGGCATGTCGGCTCACAGTAAAGCCCCCTTTTGCCTGATTCTGGGTCCCTCAATCAGGAACTGAATGCTTTTCAATGAGGGAGCCCACCTCTGGGAGGTCATAAGCAGCCCACGTGAGGTTTACTTGTCATGTATTTGTGGTGACAGGTCTACCTGCTGCTGGGGTGAATACCAGAGGTGACAGGATGACGCCCTTGGCTGGTCATAGTTAACTACTTTGAGGCCTTCAGTTGGCACTGGGGCTGGAATTCTGACTGTGGGCTTTCCTGCTCCAGACTTGATTTTTGGCAGAGGTGGGAAGGTGCTAGGTGACTAAATGCCTTCACTGCCTCCAAACTAGGCATCAGAGGGCTTCATATCCTAACTTCAATATGGACTCTCCCTTGAGTGGTGAATAGCTGACAATAGGCTTGTTGCCCAGGATGGTGTAAACTGCAAGATCAAACATGGATTTTCAGCTCGAAAGCATCAATCGATGCCACGGAAGGTGAGTAAGAAAGAGAATGTTTCAGAATATAGACACTCAATCTCTCTGACTTTTCCAAAGCATGAAGGTAAATTTGCTTTCACAGTGAGTCCTCAGAGATGGGGGGAGAGAGGGGGTGTAAGGTTGGAGTAAAAGTGGGAAGATCCGCTCTACAGCATTCGCGTAGAGGAGGGGATCTAAACCTGCCTGGATCCCTGTATCACCTTCCCCAATTCTATCACCAGACAATCAAAACTGTTCCCCACTGCCACCAGGATTCTACAGCCCAAGCGGAAAATCCCTATCTGCCTCCTTCCATTGCCTTATGTGGCCTTTAGTTAGATTGATCGACTGACTCCCTACACACATCCCTTAAGCATCTTCCCCCTGGGAAGAGGTGGCTTGAGACAGGGAGCGAGAACACTGGCTGATTGTGCTGGTCCTACCGTTCTCCCACCTTTGGTTTCTATGGGGAATAAAAGGCCTGCTCATGGTTTCACACTAAAAGGCCTGCCCTTGGGTTGCTTTGTTGGAAGAATACAATCCCAGACAGCTTCTAACAGTTGCAACACTAATTGCAATTAATATGACCTTAGTCTGAACCCCTCTTATTAGCCAGAAAAGTTTCCAGCTAAACAGAAAGAAATCAAGAATTCTCCTTGAATAATGATTCCCATTAGCATGGTATCCATCAACTGTCATGATAATTCCCTAAACTATTCCAGCTTCTTTTTTACTAAATATGAAAATAGCTAAGTTGTGATGAGAAACATTTTGTTCTATAAACTGGAACAGCGATAACACATAATGGCTCCAAAAACACCTGGTACATTATTTGAAGGATGAATTATTTTGAATGGAAACATTCACTTTTCGGGGTCAGTGTTTGTAGGTTTTAATGTTCACCTCCATCTTCTGGCAGAAAAAAATGCAGCATTAAATTATTTCAAAATAAGCCAGCAAGCTCTCTGAATGATGGAAAATTCAACAATCATGTCACCATCCCAGCATTCTCCAGTAATCCCATGCATTTTACAGATTGCTTCAGTTTATGGTCAGTGCAATTGTTCAGAGAAGAACAAGGCTCTGCAACTTCAAATGATAACTTTTGGCAGTATTAAAAGTGTGATCCTCTTGCCACATATTTTACATAAAGACAGGACTTTCTGAAGGTCTTCAAAATTCGTTTTATTTAACTGTTATATAAACAGATGAATCCCAGGAATGTTATTTCTAAATCATAATTTTGTCATTTTGTCATCCCCTACGCATCTTTGCCACCAACAATATTCTCATAAATCTGATAGGACAGGAGAGGTACAAGAGGGCATCATAACTTTGTCATTAGCTTTTGTGACAGTAGAGTAGAAACAGTCCTTTAATCATGTTGAGTGAAATGCCCACCTGTCTAATTTTCATTTTACTATGTCAATAATCAACTTTAAAGTCCTCAACGTGACAGCCAAGTGGAACACTTCTACACATTATTCAGTAAAAGCACTTGCTGCAGTGCTCCAGCAAAGCTCAGTGCAAGCTGGAAGAACAGCACCTCATTTCCCATTTGAGAACCCTGTAGCCTTCTGGACTCAGTATTGAGTTCAATAATTTTAGGGCCTGAGCACCTTCTCCCACGTCCTTACCCTAACCCACAAACAGCTGGCCTTATCGTCACATGGACTGCTACCACAAACCTCCCAATGTCAGTCACTAAAGGTCCCATTAGCAGCTATTCATTCTCCCAGGCTGACGTTTACCCATTCCTTTGTCTGCCCAGTTGTTTTGCTCCTACTCTGGACTCTATCTCCCATGTCGTTTACTCCTTTACCCTCCCATCGTTCCTTCTTTGGCATGTATACCAACGTTTTCCTAGCTACAATCAGTGCTGAGGAAGGCTCACTGGACGTGAAATGTTAACTCTGCTTTCTCTCCACAGATGCTGCCCGACCTGCTGAGTTTTTCCAGCAACTTCTGATTTTGTTACTCAATAAAAGCGCTTCTCTCAGATTAAAACCCAAGAATGGGAAGTCTATGGACATTCTCTGATCAAGACTTTAGCAGTGTAGGTTGGAATCACAACAGAAAACAAAATGCATACATACAAGCCCTTCATAGGAGCCACATAAATACATGTTGGAAATGCTCAGCAAGTCAGGCAGCATCTGTGGAGTCAGAAATTATCTCGAGTAAAAATGCGAGCCTAATGATGGCTGTGTGACTACTGCCAATTGTTGTAAAAACTCATCTGGTTTGCTAATGTCCTTTCGGGGAGGAAATTGCTATCGTTTCCTGGTCTGGCTTACATGTAACTCCAGATGCACAACAATGTGGTTTTAATTACTTCTGGCCAATTAGGAATGGGCAATAAATGTTGGCTTAGCCAGCAAATTCACATCATACAAACGAATTTTTAACAACTTTATATTTAAGATCAATGACCTTCGTTGGAATGTTTCTGTTTGGCAGCCTGAAAAGTCAACTGTTACTCTCTGCAGGTGCTGCCAGATCTGCTGAGTATTTGCATTACTTCTTGATTTCTTTCAAACTTCCAGTATCTGCAGTACTTTGCAGATTAGGATAGATGACCAGAAAGCTTGATCAGAGGTAAGTCTCAAAGTTTTGGCTCAAAGAATAAAGATACACATATATTAGGAAGGAAATTAATAGCTAAGGGCATAAGCAGCTAAAGGAATGGCTTACAATGGTATAGCAGTGAAAATCAGAGATGTGAAAAGGCTAGAATTAGGGAAGTACAGAAATCTCAGAGGGTTACCAGGTTGTTGGAGATTACGGTGACAATGTGAGAATGCAATAGCTCCAACAGACATCATCAACATGCCTCATTCAAACTTCATTTACATTTCCAAGCAGTAAACTGAAACAATATTTTATTCCATCGTAATTAAAAATATTTAATTTTATACACACACACACATTAGTTACTTTTCATCTTTATTGTTTTTGTAGGATAACAATGCTATTAAGGAAATCTATTGAGATACACATATGCTGTTAATCATTGCTGCAATCAAGGAGAAATGAAAGGACAAAAGTATTGCGTAAGTAGTCATTTTGGTGATCCTGTTTCTAGTTTGTCTCTAAAGTCAACCAAATTTGTTTGGTATATCAACAATCACAGTTAAACATGCACACACAAACACGCAGAAGTAGCAGCAGTAAAAAAAAACTGTAATTTCTTTTTCATTGATCTACTCACCACCCAGCCAATCAGCAAGAGTAGCTGTGTAACACCACCACTGACTGAAGTGGCCAAGTCGTAAAGGACATAGCTGGTAGACAGGAGCTGATGTAGGTAGAGAGGGAACTCACAAGGACAAAAAAATGCATTGATCTCATGCTCACCAATCTACCTGCAACAGATGAATCTGTCCAAGACACCATTGGCAGGAGGCACCACTGCACAGTCCTTGCGGAGACAAAGTTGCATACTCATATTAAGGATACTGTTCATTGTGTATGTGGCACTACCACCTCAAAAGTGAGCATCCCTGTGGTACTGCTGGTGATCAGCAATATTAGAATTGTATCCGACTGCAATCCGTAACCTCAAGGCTTCAACTTTACTATTCCGATCAAGCCAGGGAATCAACATTAGTTCAGTGGAGATTGCAGGTAGGCATGCCAGGAACTGCATCAGACATACCTAAAATCAAGGTGTCAACCTGGTGAAACTACAGGACAAGTTTACTTGCATGTCAAGCAGTGTGTCATGTGATAGACAGAACTAGATAAGTGCACAACCAAGATCTAAGATCTGCAGTTCTGCCACATCCAATTGTGAATGTTGGTCACCAATTAAACAAGTCACAAGAGGAGGCAGCTCCCCAAACAAAACACTCACTTTGGCACTCACTTTGGATACCAACATGGTCACTCAGCTGCAAGCTTGGTCCAAACTTAGACAAAAGTGCTGAAATCCAAGTGTGAGGAGAGAGTAGCTACCCATGGGGATGGCATGGTGGCTCAGTGGTTAGCACTGCTTCCTCACAGCGTCAGGGACCGGGGTTTGATTCCACCCTCAGCGACATGTCTGCGCGGAGTTTCCTCCAGTTGCTCTGGTTTCCTCCCACAGTCCAAAGATGTGCAGGTTAGGTGGATTGGCTATACTAAATTGCCCATAGTGTCCAGGAATGTATAGGTTGGGTGGATTACCCATGGGAAATGCAGGGTTAGGGTAGGGTGTGGGTATGGGTGAGATGTTTTCGGAGGGTCAGTGTGATCTCAATGGGCTGAATGACCTGCTTTTACACAGTAGGAATTCTATGATTTTATTCTATGACATCAAGGCATTTGATCAAGTGTGGCATTTAGAAACTCTAGCAAAAATAGAGTTAATGGAAATTGTGGGAAGACTTTCTACAGTTTGGAGTCACACCTAGTACAAAAATTGTGCAGTTGTTGAAGGTCAATCATCTCAGGCACAGTGCATTTCTGCAGAGTTCCTCAGGGTCCAACGATCTTCATTTATTTCATCAATAGCCTTCCCACCTTCGTAAGGTTTGAAGTAGGAATGGCCACTGTTGATTGACAAGGTTCAGCACCATCCCTGACAACTCGGATACTGAAGCATCCATGTTAAGATGCAGCAGGATAAACTGATAAGTGGAAAACCTTTAACAAGAGAAAATCCAACTGTTCAAGGGCACTAACATCACTGAATCCCCCGCTGTCAAATTCCCGAGAGTTACCATTGAACAGAAACTGAACAAGAGCAAAAACAGAAGTTGCTGTCTCAGGCTTGCTGCAGTGTTCCAATGAAGCTCAGTGCAAGCTGGAAGAACAACACCTCATTTTCCACTTGGGGACCGTGCAGCCCTCTGGACTCAATATTGAGTTCAATAATTTTAGGGCCTGAATGTCCCCATGTCCTAGCCCCCATACCCCACACACCAGGCCTTTTATTACATAGTCTGCCATTACACACTACCTACTGTTAGCCACTAACAATCTCCATGAACAGCTATTCACTCTCTTAGCCAGATCATTATCCACTCCTTTGTCTATCCAACTGTTCTTCTCTATCCCCACCTATCATTTACTCCTTAGCCATTCCCCGCACCCTATCTTTTGCATATAAACCAACATTTTCCTAGCTACCATCAGTTCTGAGGAAGGGTCACCGGACCCAAAACGTTAACTCTGATTTTTCTTCACAGATGCTGCCAGACCTGTTGAGCTTTTCCAGCAACTTCTGTTTTTCTTCCTGATTTACAGCATCTGCAGTTCTTTGGGTTCTTAGAAACTGAACAGGATCAGTCCATATAAATACTAAGTCTACAAGAGTAAGTCAGAGCCTAGGAATTCTGTGGTGAGTAACTCATCTCCTGACAATGCAGAATCTGTCCACCACCTACAAGGCAAAGTCAGGAGGGTGACGAAATATTCTCCACTGGCATAGATGAATGTAATTCCAACAACTCAACAGGCTTTACAATATATAGGATAAAGCAGCCCATATGAATTGCACACCATCTAACACCTTCACCATTCACTCCCTCCACCACCAACACACAATGACATCGAGTACTGTCTACAAGATACAGTGCAACAACTGACCAAGGCTCCTACCAATTACTCCTGACAAACCCACAAGCTATCCCACATAGAAGAACAAGGGCAGCAAAATTACGGAACACCACTACCTGTTAAGTTTTTCTCCAAACCGCACACCATCCTGACTGGGAAATATACCATCATTCCTTCACTGTTGCTGGGTCAAAAATCCGAAACTCCATCCCTAGCAGTAATGTGGGTGTCCCTACACCACATGGACTGCATTAGTTTAGAAAGACAGTTCTACCACCAAATTCTCAGGGTCAATTAAAGAACAGCAATAATTGCTAGCCTAGTCTGTAACGCCCACATCCCATGAATGAATTAAAAACAAACTTGCAATTAAACCAAAATGCTATTGCTAATTAGCAGATGATATAAATACAGCAGTACAAAGAGGACAGAGATAGATTTAAGTATTGACTGGCTGCTCAAAAGTTCATTGCTGTCTAAATTATTACTGTAAAACCAATGAAGTGAAGAAAAATTTCCTGTGAAAAGTGGAAATGTTATTTTGAAAATAGTTATGTTGCAAGCAATTTGCAGTTAAATGGCAACATTTAACACAGAAAACATCCTATGGATGTTTGGTAAGAGCACAAATCATAAGAGCAGAGTAGAAGAGACAATACTGAGGGAATTTCAATGCTTGTGGCCTTGACAACTGAGGCAGCAATGATAGAATGAAGGAATTTACAAATGGACAGATGTCTAGAATTATTAAAAAGTTTGAAGGACTGATGAAGACTGTGACGACATGTAGGAGTGAGGCCATGATCTGGTACAGAATTTTTGAATATTTTCTATAAAAGATAACCATCTCCATGCCACATAGGCCAAGAAGAAACAATTAATGGTCCCTTTGGTTTTGATAGATCCCATTGATTATCTTGATTATCAAAGGAATCAAGAGTTACGGGGAGAAAGTGGGAGAATGGGGTTGAGGAACTTACCAGCCATGATTGAATGGCGGAGCAGACTCGATGGGCTGAATAGCCTAATTTCTGCTCCTATGTCTTATGGTCTTATTGTTTAGTTAACTACATAAATGAAGTGACTATGGAGCTCTGTGACCAAAGCCAGAGCTGACTTGACCAAAAGAGTTGCTAAGATACTGGAACAAGATAGAACTTCAAATGACCGGGCTACATGCTGTCTAATAAAACAAGGAACTAAGGATTCTAGAGATCTGAAACAAAAATAGAAATTGCTGGAGAAACTCAGCAAGTCTGGCAGCATCAGTGGAGAGAAAACAGAGTTAATGTTTTGAGTTTTGTGACCCTTCTTCAGAAGGGACGGCCGTGGCTTACTATCCTACAATCCTTTGCCTGCCCAAGTTGATTGTTCTCTCTCTGTGCTCCATATCCACTTATCACCTCACTTCTTCTGTTCCCTATCCAGTCAGTATAAATACCATCTTTTCCAAGCTGCTATCAGTTCTGAGAAAGGATCACTGACTTGAAACGTTAACTGTTTTCTCTCTGCAGATGCTGCCAGACCTGCTGAGTTTCTCCAGTAGTTTCTGTTTCAGCAACATGCTGCGTAAGGTCGACACTAAATTGTTCCTGAACCATAATTTTTTAGGTCAAACAAAAACTTCTTTTCTTGTATTTCACACAGTACCACCCCAACTCCAATATTAAAATCTTGTGTTCAATTTTACAAGTGGGAGAGTTTGTGCTTAGGTTGTAGAAAACTTAATTCAGGAGTAAAGGAGAAGAACGATGTGATACTGTTTGGGTTTATTAGTGTTCCAGACAGGAGCACACTCTCTCTAAGTGCTCAGCCATGAACAAAGGTTTTACTGCTGAATGCAAATATGTAATTATCGAACAATTCATTGGAAATTGAGCACTGACCATTGAGCATAACACTCTCTGCAATTACCTTTGATCACTGTTGTGTCATTTCTTTCATGTTGCATTTTTCTTTTAAAATCCAGACTAATCATTTTCATATTTATTTGCTGGTTTATTCATTTAATTGGAGACTTCTTGACTGCACAGTCACTAGGGATGCACCCTTTTCAACCTCGTTAGTAAATGATCATATACTAAAGAAATCTGACAGTGGACTGATGTTCAAATCAGTTTTTATCAGATTAAGGGTATAGCAAGATATGACGATGGTTTAGCAAAGACCAAACATGGATCAACCATGTGTTTTTTTCAGTGTCACCAAGTCACACTGAACCATTTAGGAATGAACTGAATATAAACATCCTTGACCCTTATAGCCTGCTTAAACACAAAATTCACTTCAAACCTACTGGTTCATATGTTAACTTTGCCCTGGAGCAAAGTACATGCTACAAAATTAGAGACTGCTCTGAGCATGTGGAGAGCACATAAATCATCAAGGTTTTAGCCCATCTGTTTACAGGATTACGCACAATGGAGATAGTTCAGTCCATCTTAGCTTATCCATCTAGATTTGTATTTTTAATCACTATCCCTCGCCTCTATTATACCGTAATTTAAATAAATTAGTTTGGTTTCAAATTCCATCTAAATTCCCCAGAAGACCAGTCCAAATATTGATAACTTCTTCGCACAGAAACAATTTCCTGATATTTGTCTTATAATTTAACCATTTTTAGTCTACATCCTCTTGTTGAAGTAGTGTTCCATTTCCAACTTTTGTCTTTAATATTTTGCACTCCTCCATAAAGATCACATTCAGCTGCTTACTTTCAAAGTCGGAGAACTCCAACCTCTTCAATCCTGGAATTCAATCTACAGAAGTCAGCATTGTGGTTTTCTTTAATGTCACTGAGTCTCAACACAAGTGGCATGCAGTCAGTCTAGGGAACTGTACAGAATTAGCTTGATATCTTTCTTCTTCTAAGATAATAACTTATCCATTTTGTTTATTGCTGCTACACAAATTATTTGAGCCAGAATGGAAATGTATTTCATGCATGCTGTACTGGTGCTCAATTGCATTAGATTACAGTGCTTTTAATTTTTCCCATTAATTTAAAATATTTTCTTTTTCATTTTACCGCCTACCCATTCATGTCCAAGCTACTTCTCTTTTGGTCAGATAATTTATACCCCCATGACTGCATTATACCAAACTCTCTTTTGTGTTTGAGAGAGAGTATTCTTGCTACGAACTGGTGCATTATTCAACAGTCTAGATGAAAATCTAGAAACATTTGCAGATTGAGGGTAGCAGAGATGAATCAAACATTGGAGTTGTAATTTAACTTGGGGTTGAGTCAGAGTCCAGAGAAGTGTTATTGAGTCCTAGAGTTATTGAGGTGTACAGCACAGAAACACACCCTTCAGTGCAACTTCTCCATGCCGGCCAGAAACCCCTAATTAATCTAGTCCCATTTGCCAGAATTTAGCCCATATCTCTCTAAACCCTGCCTATTCATATATCTTCCAGATGCCTTTAAATTGTAATTGTTCCAGCTTCCATCATATCCTCTGGCATCTTCTTCCATACATGCACCACCCTCGGTATGAAAAAGTTGCCCCTTGGGTCCCTTTTAAATCTTTCTCCCTCACCTTAAACCTATGCATTATAGTCTTGGACTCCTTACTCTGGGGCAAAGACTTTGGCTTTTCACCTTATCCATGGCCCTTACAATTTTATAAACTTCTATAAGGTCACCCCTCAGCCTCTGATGCTCCAGGAAAATAACCCCAGCCTATTCAGCCTCTCCCTGTAGCTCAAACCCTCCAACCCTGGCAACACTTTGTTAATCCTGTCTGAACCCTGCCAACAGCATATACATCAGCTTCTTTAAAAATGAGAATGCACCAACTGCTGAGTCAGAATGTAACCTACTCCTCACCCTGACCTGGCTCCAACACATCTGGCAGGATAAAACAATGAATCATTTGAATTTCTGAATCATTGTAGTGATGATTTTATGAGAAATGCATGGAAAAATAAACACTAAAACTTATGTAGAACTATTGACAATACTGACTGATATTCACAGTGCTCAACCAAAGAGGCAATTCCTCTTTCACTTTCAAACATCAAGTTTGAACATCTCCACTTCTTCCACACCTTACTCTGTTTGTCCACCTTTTACCTAAATTCTCATTGCTCTGGAACCAGGACTGTTCCTTAATCCCCTTCGATTCCAACTTCTTTCTCACAACAGCAAATCTATGAGATGTCACTGCTGCCATAGTCTTCATGTCCACTTTCAATCTATAAGCTGCTAAAACAATTAGTTAAATACTATGTTCTCCTTTCTCTCGAAGTTTCATTGTTGTTTTTTTCAATGAAAGATAATACACCAATGCTATATTGTTCAACTCATCCACAATGCTAATGAGTTCTCATTTGAGGACAAGCAGTCTGTGAATGCACTGCCCACATCACTCATACAATGGTCATGCTATTAGTCAGAGCAATTACTGATCTGGTGGCATTTATAGATTTGAGAACAGTAATGGGCAGAAAATCAGCTCCAAAACACTTGCATTCTTGTAGCATTTTTCACAACCTCAGGGTGTTCCAAAGGCCTTCACAACAAAGTAACTTTGAACTGTAGTCATGGGGCCACAATCAATCTATTTTTTTTCAGTGGTGGAATGCAAAATGTTCAGAAGGAAAAGGGAAGAAAGAACTTGCATTTATACAGCGACTTTCCTGACCTCAGGCTGAATCAGTTCACAGCGATAGAAGTACTTTTGATGAGTAGACACTGGTATAACATAGGAACACATGGGAGTCAGTCTGGAAGTCTGATACTTTAGATTTGAAGAGTGAGTATCAACTGGCAGCACTCTCACCGGGTGTTAAATTCCCAGGCCAGATTTCAGAACACTATATTTGGGTTGATATTCAACCAGCAAACAGCCACTTACATCTAGAAAGACAAGGGTAACAGATAGATTGAAACACCACCACTTACAAATTTCCCTCAAAGCCACTCACTACCCTAACTTGGAAAAATATCACTGTTCCTTCAGTGTTGTTAGGTCAAAATCCTGAAATTCTCTCCCTTACGGCATTTTGAACCTACGTACAGTACATGGACTACAGCAATTCAAGAAGATATCTCACAACCACTTCACAAGTGCAATGAGAGACAGGCAATAAATGCTGACCTAGTCAGCAACATCCACGTCCCACAAGTGAAATTTTAAAAAATCATGTACAATACCAAGGGAGTGTTTCACCTTCAGAGGTGAAACTTTTGGATGAGATGTTAAACTGAGATGCTAATCCTAACCCTTTCCATTTGATGTGAAACATTCTTTGATGTTGTTTGACAAAGAGGTCAGGAAGTCTCCTGGTGTCCTGGCCAATATTTATCTCTCAAATTACATCACTAGTATAGATTTAACTGATCATAATTACATTGTTGTTTGTGGGAGTTTGCAGTATACCAATTGGCGGCTATATTTCCAAGATTACAACTATGACAACACTTCAAAAATATTGAATTAGCAGTAAAGCATTTTGAGAAGGTCCGAAGTCATGAAAGATGCTCAATCATTACCAAGTGTAATTTAGAAAGGAGAACAGATGAACGTGAAGGAAACATGATCAAAATTACAAACCAAAAACTGAAGACATATTGACAGGAAAAGGGAAAAAGAGGCAAAGGCACTTTTGACATTGTTTTTCAAGGAGGTGAATTCAATGGGGACTTCCCTGCCCATCAGCCACAATTTGCATGGAAGGAGCAATGGAATAATGAGAAGAATGAAGAGAAACTCGGGAGAAATTCACCTAAATGCCTAGTTTTGCATTGTAAGGTCAAGATTACAGTAATAAATTTTCTAGCAGGAATATTAAAATGTTCATATTTATTTCAGCAGCATGTGATTCAGAATCACACAATTATTACAATGCAGAAGGAGACCATTTGGTCCATTGTGCCTGCAGCACAAACGAGTATCATTAGTTAGTGCCAATTTCCTGCATTTCCTCCATACCCTTGCACACTATTTCTATCAAAATAATCATCCAATGCCCTCTTTAACATCTCAATTACATTTGCCTCCACCACATTCCCAGGCAGTGCATTCCGTACCATACCCACTCACTGAGTGAAAATATTTTTTTCTCACATCACCCTTACTCTTCTTGCACATCATTTTAAATCTATGCCCTCTCATTCTTTTTCTTTCTATTAGCGGGAACAATGTCACCCTGTCTACGCTATCCAGTCCGCTCATGATTTTGAAAACCTCAATCTAATCTCCTCTCAGCCTTCTCTCTCAGAACAGTCCCAACTTCTTCAATCTATCCTCATAATTGAAGTTTCTCATACCTGGAAGTATTTTTGTAAATTGCTCTGCACACTCTCCAATGTATTTCCATCTTTCCTGTAATGTGGTGTGCACAACTGTTCACAATACTATAGCTAAGGTCTAACAAGTGTCTTATACAAGTTCATCATCATCTCCTTGCTCTTGTACTCTGTGATAAAGCTGAGGACGCCCTATGCTCTATTAACTGCCTTCCTTACATGTGCTGTCACTTTCAATGATATATGCACACATGCACCCAGGTCCTCTGCTCCTGTACTCTCTTTAGAATCACACCCCTATTTTATACTGTCTTTCAATGTTATTCCCACAAAGTGCTTCCCTCATATTTCTCTGCATTGAGCCTCATAATGCCCATTTGCATTAGTTTTCCTTACTGTGGATTGTTACGTGTCATTCTCCACCACCATCCTGAAATTTATGATACAATGATCTCCTAAATATCAACCCACTGACATTTGATCCACTTGGCCTATCTCATTTCCAAGCATTAGTTGCAGCAGTACATTGTATCTCATTGGACTGCACACATATTGCCGTAGGAAATTCTCCTCAATTCCAATTTTAAAATTGTCATTCCTGTGTTCAAATCTCTCAACAGACCTCATTCTACCCTATCATAGAGTCTTCCTCCATCTATGCAACCTACCAAATTGTATGTATTCCTCCAATTCTGACCTATCATTCATTCCTGATTTGCTTCCATTAGCAGTAATGCCTTTAGCTGTCTTTACACTAAGCTCAAGAATTTCATCCCTAAACGTGCCTGTCCTCTTTTAAGATATGCTTTGATCATGGCTAACAGTTCAATGCAGTCCTGAGAGCCCACTGTACTGTTACAGGTATTGACTTCTGAATGAGGTGTTAAAATGAAGCTACATCTGCTATTTTGGGTAGACATAAAAGTTACACAATACAATATTTCAAAAAGAGCAGGGAAATTAGTCCTGGCGTCCTAGCAAATATTTGTCCCTCATTCACCATTACAAAAGAAGATTATCTGGACATTAGAGATAACACGGTGTAGAGCTGGATGAACACAGCAGGCCAAGCAGCATCAGAGAAGCAGGAAAGCTGACGTTTCGGGTCGATTTTTTTCTGAAGAAGGGTCTCGACCCGAAACATCAGCTTTCCTGCTCCTCTGATGCTGCTTGGCCTGCTGTGTTCATCCAGCTGTACACCTTGTTATCTCAGATTCTCCAGCATCAGCAGTTCCTACTATCTCATTATCTGGACATTGTTAGTTTACTGTTTGTGGGAGCTTGCCAAGTGCAAATTAGCTGCTGAATTTTTGACATTATAAAACAGTGGTTTCACTTCAAAAAAAAATCATTGGCTCTAATGAACTCCAGTGGTCCTGAAAAGCATTATCAGAATGTAAGCCTTCTTATCTTTAAAATCTACCTTTTTGATCAAGTTTTAGGTTATTGCCTCAATAACCCATGAAGTGATATCAAATTTTCACTGATGATAATGCTCCTGTGAAGTTTCATAGGACATTTTACTGGAGTAAAAGACACTACATTAATGCAACCTGTTGTTGATATTTACCCAAATTCATTGCATATGACTTTAATGTGGTGTGTTTTAATTCAATACACATGATTTACACTGCATATCATTCATTGCATGTAGTTTACAGGATGCATTTTAATTCAATGCACATGGTTTTCACCATGTGTTTTAATTCACTACATGCAGTTACAATACGTATGTTAATTAAGGGCACTCCATTTACAACAGGCATTCTAATTCACTACACGCAGTTTTACACCGTGCGTTCAATTTACAACACACGATTTACACTGTCGTTTAATGCAGCACAGTTGAAAATCAGGCAATAAACCGAATTAGCAGCTGTCACACAAACGGGCTATCAGAGACACCCAAATGATAACTTCTGTCAGGGTTACATGTATGTCTGGAACCAGTCAAGTGAACTGAAGTGGTGTTAACAAATTCCTGGACTTAAAAGAGGGCAGACTGTGACATATTGCTTGTGCTGGTTGGTTAATAAAAGGATACTAAAACTGACTAGTGAGAGACACTCAGCTGAAAGTTAAGCTAATGAATGAAGACGTGTTGCATAGGAGATGTGATAAGCTGTTACTGTCTGCATGATACAAAACTCCCATCACCCTCACACTGGGCCAAATGTCTGCTCAGTCAGTATCTGTGCTTTGCTATTCGTCTTAGGAGAGGTAGATTAGCTGCTGGACCTTGACATAATTGAACTCCAATGTACATGCTCCAACTGAGCACCAAATTACTACAAGGTAGACAAAGGTCTGCAGGCATCTTTGAGCCAAGATGTTAAGCCCCACTTTCAGTTATATCTTTTCCTTTGTAATCACTGTTCCTTCACCATTTTTCAATGGCCAAGTGGACCTCTGAAAGCAGGGCCAGCTTTGCCTTGTGCTTCTGTCATATTCCCAAATGTACCATCTGAAGGGCTTGTGTAGATTATGTTGTTTATACTTTCCACATAAAAGTTAAATAAAACCACCAAAGAAGACATATCCTCTTATAATCTCATCTCTTCAACCAACTCTTTGCAATATGATAAAAATCAGAAATGATACAGTTTTCTATTAATGTAATCTAATTAATGAAAATAGACTTTATATTCTATCTTCTAGGAAACAGAGAAAAAAGTATTTAGAATGATTCAGACAAGAGACTACACAATATAAGCTCACATTGTAATGAGATGCTGATCTATTTTTAACGATAACAACAGTGTAGGCTGTCCATAGAGTGGTGATGGAACCATTTAGTCTAAGATCAAGTATCCCGTTCAGTTTTCAGTTTCCCCAAAGAATTGTATACCTCGGTTATTCCTGTTTTGGGTCAAGGAGGCAGATAAACATGGTTGTATCGTTAAACCATAAAGACAGATGAATTACAAAATAATAGCTTGTTGAAGCTGGATTTACCAAGGATCAAAAATATCTAATCTGTAACTAAAGTAGCTGGAGTGAAACAGCTGTCATGCTCTGGATTTCCCTTCCTAAGCCTCTCTACCTCTCTGCCACCTTTATCATAAAGCTGAGTTGAAGCAGTAGATTTTAAGGAACATTTTAAAAATGTACTGCCATCCTAATATTTCCTGATTATTGTCAAATTTTGATTGATAATGTGTCAGTGAAGCACCTTGGTACTATCTGACAAGGTGCTATATAATACATGTTGTTGCTGGAAAGAATCATAGAATCCCTACAGTGCGGAAGCAGGCCATTCAGCCCATCGAGTCTACACCAACACTTTGAAGAGCATCCCACCCAAACCCATCCTCCTCCTCTATCCCTGTGACCCTGCATTTCCCATGACTGACCTGCCTAACCTACACATCCCTGGACACAATGGGAAATTTAGCATGGCCAATCCACCTGACCTGCACATCTTTCGCCTGTGAGAGGAAACCAGAGCAGCCGGATGAAACCTACGCAGACACAGAGAGAACGTGCAAACTCCCCACGGACAGTTGCCTGAGGATGGAATCCAACCCAGGTTCCTGGCGCTGTTAAGCAGCAGTGGTAACTACTGAGTCGCCATTGGCTAATGAAAAGTCTCATATTGGTTTTAGGATGGTACCAGGACGCTGTGCTGCTTTGAGAGGCCAGGTCTGAAAACTAACCTGAAGCCAGAAGGAACAGCAGCGTGTCTTCCACCTCTAGGTCATCTCCAGTAACTGCAATCACACTCACCATTATCCACTTTCCACCTCCACCAATTCCACTGTCCACCCTCTCTGCCACCCAAAAAAGATGGAAAACATACTACAGATTAGATTAAGAATTATTTTCCTATAGTGTACTGATGTATTATACTAAACAAGCCTATTGACAATACTAATGTATATGTTTAGAGCAATTACAGCTCGCAATTCCCACAGTTACTGCTTTGTCAAACATTTAGGTTCTTTTTCATTTGGCTGCAACGGTGACAATGTACAACATTAATGGGATAGCTGGCATTCAATTAACGCTCAAAGATGAATAATTACTTTGTCAATATTTTGTTTTAATCAGGATTATCCTTAGAAAGCAATCAAAAATAGTCAATTTGCATAATGTTGTTATAAATCCCAGTTCATTCAGCAAATCAACCTAACCAAGGAGAGCAAAAATCATAATAAAACGATTGAGTTTGCATTAATATCAGAGGCGCAAATGATCAGCCCTTAAGTCTCCAGCTGTCTGCAAGTTAAATGTGTTGAATGTTTTTAAAAATTTGATTTGCAAAACCTCTGCGCTACTTGTTCAATATTATAAGTAGCAAACTGCCTTACTCCAATTAGCACATGATTAGATGCAACATTAGCTTGGTAAGAGAAAAGAACCTGGGGATTAATTGGATAGCTCTTCCAAACAGCCGGTGCAGACACAATGGGCCAAACAGCATACTCTGTGCTGTATTACTTTGTGAGTCAACGTGTCTTGCTTGGATTGGAAACTCTAAATAGAAACAAAATGTAGGTTGGCAGCTTTGAATTCAGTGCTTCTGTGGGGGTAGCAACACTTCAGATGTGGTTAAAATCATTTCTAATTTGCTAATTTTATGGCCAGCAATAAAAATGGAGAGAAAAGAAATCATATGTGGGCCCTCAACAGACCAATGTTCTCCATCTTTCTTTACTGTTCTGCGAAAATCAGCTACACTCCCTACCCATTAAGTTTTATTACTAGTATTCAGCAATTCCCACATGCCATTGGCATGACAGATGCAGTTCCATAAAATTAGATCCCAATGATCCCAAATGAATATAATTTCCATTGTGTTTATACAACTCCTTCAACAGCAGTTGGCTCTGATGCTTGATCTTCTAACATGACAGAAAGTGCAATGCACTCAAATCAGATCAGCCTTTTCTTTGTTCATTTTTGCTTAGACGAAAAGTTAATGTCACCCTTTTTAGGGAATATGAAAGCTTGTGATATGTGTCTGTAATCTACTAAAGTGACCGGGTCAAAATGCAAAGCAATGGTGTGGCACGGAATGGACCAAAGAATATGACATTCTTGAATTTCCTCATCAACTGAACATCTTAAGGACTAGCAGGACTCAACACAAAGACTTAGAGGGTCTGAGCAACTATGACAAGACAGGCAAGAATGTGTACTGCATGAAAATGTACAGAAAAAATAATGTCACTGATAAACAATAATTAGAAATGAACAGAAAGAAAAGTTTAGGGTGTTTTAACAGGATAAAATGAATAAACAGCAACAAAAACACAAAATACACAAACTGTAATTTAAACAATGGCATAAAATGAATTTAATGATCAGGCTATACTTTATTTAGTACAGAAATCTGCAACCACAATATGTGCATACAGTTTTAAATATAATAATGGTAAAAACAGCAATAAAATAAATACAAGTGTATAATAATCAGATATATTTAAATATACATTGTGATTCAAGCCACAGTCTGTGAATACTGCATAATAATATTTATAGATTCGCCCTTTCCAACACTGACATGACTATCTGACCCTTCTCAGTGAGTCCCAAAAGACCAGTGTCTTCAGATGCTGTAAAATGTGCGGTGCCTGGTTACTGATAAGCACTCTGTAAAATCTTTCCAGCCACTCAGTGTGACACAGCTTAAGAGAGAAAAACTGGCTTAGAATACCCAAGAGCCAGGATTGGCAGCGAGTTTCAGTTTTCCCTGCTCAAGTAGGACTGAGAAGAAGCTGCTTAGATCTTCTCCTTAGGTACGTTCCTGCTGAGTTCCACTAATCCTTTCAACCCTCTCACAATCCTAGGGTTCTCTTATGGACAGAATCACTGATTAATATGATCTAGAGGACTCCCTAGCTCTATGAAGAGCAGATTTTAAGAAGGATGTTCACTCTTCTTGGCTTTATTTTTACAAGAACAGCGGTTGAACACTCGCCCATAACGTTTCAGCGATAGCTGCATTTGCAAATAAAATATTTGGCAAAACCAGTGGGTAATTTTACACCAGCATATTCATAAACACATCCATCTGTATAATGGAGTTGTATATTTCGAATATTCATCGAGCAAGTTACTATATTCACCAAGGCCATGGCAATATTGATGCAGTTCTGCATTGATGTTAGAGGTGCTGCATTTTCAAGAGAAACATCTTGGCAGAAGAATGAAGTGATTTCAGTTCCCACATAATTTTTCCTGACAGAGGACCAGGGGTATTGATTTAAACAGAGTAGGCATCAATTCATTGTCTCAAGGACGTCCCCTATAATGACATGTCCCAATTAACCACGTCCCATAATCTTAAATGTGAGCAGCTGTTCCCTTTATCACATTCACTGGATAAATTTCTGTTTAGAGAGGCAGCATTCCAATTGCAGATGAAGCCAAGGCATGTACACTATGCTTACAGATATCTTTTCAACATACTGGTCATGAATTTCTCCAACAATTTAACTGTGTACTTGGTGAATTTCAAGTTGGGCAAGCGTCGGATGAGAGCCATCTTAACCCCTTTCAGAACAGACTTTTGCTCAGTTTTAACCATAATAAGTTTCCATCTCATACTTTTGGGAATACTGTGCGGAATTCTGCAAAAGAATAGAGCCCAATATTACTCTAATTATAGATTACTTAGAAATAACTTGTCATTACACAAAAAAGCAGCCCTCACCTGATTTTGACTTTTGCCTTAATTTTAAAGTTAAAAGAAGCAGCAATTCAGATCTCGTCGACTGGATCATTCCCTGCCTGTTGTATGTGCCCAATTTAACTGATGTATGAATGCTACCCTTCCCAAATGAGGGCTTTGCAAATACAAAACCTTAATTCCTAACTTACATCACAAAGCTGTACTACCGCAAGTGGCACATTAATGCAGCTGCCTTACCAAGAAAGAATGGCTGAAGGTAATTCTGTCGCGACTACGTAAAATTGCCTTGAAATAATAGTGAAACTGGTTATTGCAGCATTGCTAAAATCTTTATTCAGCCCACCCTCTTACTCCTACAGATATATTCTTGCTGTTTCACCTCTGATCGTAACCATCAGTGGTGTCGCATTCTCTCACTCCATTTTGGTAATTTGGCACCCAAAGATATTGGAAAATGTTGCATTAGCTGATGGAACATAAGTCCATCTCAGCATGCATTCCATGCAGATGAAATGATCTGAAAGGAGAACATCACTACTCCTAGTGCAGACAAAGCAGATGTAATTTTCCCAATTAAGCCAACTTAAAATTGATGACATTTCACATTTAAATGAATTTACTTCATACGTGCCTCTTAATTCGTTGAAGACCACTGACTCATAACGTATCTCAGTCTATGGTTTTGTTGGCCAAAATAAACTGCTCATATGGGTAATCCTAGCAAAGATCAGCCTGCGACTGTAAAAAGCACTCTAGGTTGGTTTGTGTTTCATTTGCTCAGTTTGTGGCAATAATCCGTGTTGCCTTTTTTGTACATTCACTGGCCAAGCTGAGAGCTTTGACAGTCACATTCACAAAACTGATCCTTTACATGTGCAGAACTGTCAAATTTAACATTCACCTTTAAGTACTCTTAAACTGTAGAAATCAAAACTGAATGGCATTTTGAAAGATTCCAATGTATAATCTACCATTTTAAAATTACCTGATTCAAATGATCTAATAATTCTATTTTCTTTAAATAGAGACTCTAAACTGATACAATGTTTAGTTCAAATATATCAATAATTTGATCTTTAAAACAGCCACAATTATCTGAATCAGCAGACGTGGGCTGCTTTATCTTCCCAAAAATGTAACATGCCCTAAAAAGGAGTTATAACTTCCAAGAAATTGTAGGAATGACAAGTTCTGATATCTGGACTATGCTACTAACAATGCCACAAACCTCAAAATAGTCAAACAGCCCTAGTTGTGGCTGTAATAACATACGCACATTTCACCCATCTCCCAATATGTCCAATGTAGATAACAATATGTGTATTATTAACATGCATGTCTTTGGAAATAGACATATTGGCCAAAGATTCTAAAAAAAAATACAGTTTAGGGCTATGAAGGGAATCCAGTTTTCTGTTTAAGTTTTCTTTGCGACTAATATAGAAGGCAGTTAATAATATAACTAATGCTTTTTTTTTTGGAAACTTGCATCCTGTTCGGCTTCATCTGCCACTGTGCATCACATCTTTAAAAACAAATCTCATTTTGTAAAGCATATCTTTTGTCAAATCATTATTTCTATTTTTGATTGAGAGTTTGACATACGTCTTATTTCAAAGCAATGCTCACCACGCGCTGAGTCAGTGAGCAGGGAGCACTGCAATGTCCTAACACACAGTAGTATGGGGATAAATATTTCACAGACCATAAAATATCTTCAAAACCCAAGCACATTACAATTTCTTTTTGGTTCTGTTGAACAAATTAGCTTCTCCTGTTACAAGTTTTCCAACTACCTACATTTATCTATGTAAAATGCTGCAGAAACATGTGCTATCTATTCAGAAATCTTTTGACAATTGAAATACTTCACCTCAATAGCTGAACTGAAAAATCTCTGCACTGACTTTCACTTTGCAGTTCAAACACCTATGTTTTGTGAATTCAAACTCTTGAGTTTCCACCAAGGGAAGAAAAGTAAATGGTTCAATGAAATTTTTTGCTTCACGGCTATGTTGTCGGAGAAAAGACTCTGATATGTTTAGATGCATTTTGTACATGAATACAGACTCTCACTCACTCTCCTTGCCTGATCACAACCTAGCCATTTTCTCTTAAGTGTTATGTCTATGGACTGTACACTACACAACAGAAACTGAACACTTAATATAAATGTTTTGGCTGTAGACAATAAAGATATTCAGTATGACTGGGCCAAATTGTATCAATATTTACAACTTAAAGATGATCATTGACATAAGGTAATAGCATTATATTGGACCACAGTCAGACCTTGTATATATCGTGCATTCTTGCATTTTCAATCGATTTTGAAAATCAATTGTTAATATTTTCCCAATCTTGCTTACTTCACATAACATGGCTGTAGATGAAATAACACATAGCAAGGCACAAAGAAACAGCAGTGCATGGGGTTCCTTATGTGATCAAAGCATCTCTATAACTACAAATAAACTAACTGTACTGGTAAACTCTATGCTTTATAGTACAGCCTGTTAATAACCAATCATGAAACATGGTACAGTGTCACAAACGCTGATACGAAATAATTCAGAAAAGATTCAAAAGTACTCCTAAAGAGTAGTTTAACCATTTTTTTTCAATCAACTTACAGTAACTGACAAAACAATTAGATGTGGTTCTCTAATTGAGAAGCATGTATTTGCAATGCTTCACTTGCACTCGGTTATTGTTTTTTTTCTGTGTTAGTACATATGTTTCAAAGTTCATCACTAAACAAAACTACAGGTGTACTAATGTTCATCTGCAGATAATCATCAAACTACAACTATCCGGTGCTTTCCAGTATAATCATTACTAAGCAACAGCTTTTCTTCCTTGCACCTTCCCCCACCATCTAGACTGCAGTTGGCATCTTGCGCAGAAAGTGTTCCAGTGCCATCTACAGGCCATGCCTTGTTTTCCTAATTTTAGATGCAATCAAGTAATTTGAAATCGTCTTAATTTAAATCTTTATTAGTGAGAAATTAATAGGCCTACACAAATAAATATTTGGCATGATAAAATAATAACTTTGTTGGTTTTCTAACCACTTTGTAGTTTGGGTACTTGTGATAATTCTTTTCAGGGAAGTTTAATTTGCAATAGAATCATTTCTACAGATTTCTGCAGGTCACTGCTGCGCTTTGCCTTGTTTGTACTGGGAAAAATACAATTAGAGGCGGTACTGATAGACTAGTAAAAGCTTTCAGTTACCTGTCGGGTGTGCAATGGGCCCTTTGTCTTGAAGCCTCCTTGGGAGCTACACTCTGAGGCACTGAAGTGGTCTGAACTAGTGGAAGAGCGCTTCGACAGGGTGTCACAGCCCCCAACGAAGGTGTTGTCCAAAGGGAGCTCCTGAATCACGTGATGCTTTTTCGCAGAAATAGGGGTGTCTGGCTTCAGATGAAAAGAGGGCTGCGGAGAGCCAGATTTGTAATGCCTCGCTAGGTCTGGGCTGTTGGGCTTAAATGTAGTTGGTGGTGTGCTGCCCCAGTCAAATCGCCCTATTGTTTGCTCCTCCAGCTCAGCTGGAAGGGTAATGGTTCCATTGATGGGTTCATGGGCAGGGTCATCAGGTTTGGATTCCTCAATGGTGACAAAGTTTAGAAGGGAACTCTTTGGAGATTTTCTTTTCTTCCTTTTCTTCTTTTTGTTCTGCTTGCACTCCTGATTGGGAGACATCCATTCAGCACCCTGCTTGTTCCTTTGCGTAGCCTTGAACCTTGAGGACTGCCGGCACCGCACCAATATTGTAACAAAGATGACCACAATCACTACCATGGCTCCCGCCACTATGGCGATCATTATGGTAAGGTAATCCTCATTTTGCCAGGGCTGGGTGCCATCTCCAATGTTCTTGTCTAGTGGAGTTTCAATTGTCCTCCGTATTAACTCATAGACATAGCTAGCATTGTTTACCGTGTCATTTACATACAAGTAGACAAGCACAAGTGTGTGCAAAGGTTTTGGATAACCTAAATCGCTGATGTTCACGACCAGACGGTGCAAGCCCTGGTCTGCGGCAGTCGGTTTCTCCTCCAAGGTAATATTACCAGTCACAGGGTCAATTCGAAACAAACCCTTGTTATTTCCGCTGACAATGCTGTATTTGAGCTCTGCATTCATACCTGTATCAACGTCCACAGCAAACACTTCTGCCACCACAGAACCAGGTATAGCAGACAGGGGTACTAGTTTGAATGAAGAGTTGGAGGGTGGGTAGATTACAACGGGACTGTTATCGTTGACATCTATGACATTGATCGTGACTTTAGCAATGGAAGTGCGGACTGGTCTCCCCCTGTCTACAGCTTTAACTTCGAACGTGTAGGAGCTTTGCTGTTCTCTGTCGAATGATACGTTGGACCTTATCACACCACTCAGTGGGTCCAGAATAAAATTTGCGTTGTCACCCACAACAGAAGCCATCACCTCTGCATTGGCCCCTGCATCCAGGTCGGTGACAGTAATCACTCCCACGGTGCTGTACTTTGGCAGGTTCTCGGACACAAAGAACTGGAAGTGGTTGTGGGTGAATTTGGGGTTATTGTCGTTCTCGTCTAGCACGGTGACGATCACGGCCGCTTGACTCTGCAGCGGAGGGTTACCGCTGTCCCTGGCAGTCACGGTGAAAATGTAACGCTCCTGCTCCTCCCGGTCGAAGACCCGGGAGGCGGTCAGGACGCCCGTCTTGCGGTCCAGGTCGAAAAACGAGGCGTTGGGCCCCAGCTGGTAGACGATCTCTGCGTTCTTGCCGCTGTCGTCGTCCGTGGCACTGACGGTGGTCAGGTAGAGGCCGCGGTGGTTGTTCTCGGGCACCGCCAGCTCGATGACGGGCTGGCTGAAGACTGGGGGGTTGTCATTCTCATCCTCCAGCTTCACCCTCACCAGGGCACTCTGGTTGAGGCTGGGTTTGCCTGCGTCTGATGCCACTATCCTGAAGGAGTACTGGTTGGTGCTCTCGTAGTCCAGGAAGGAGGAGGTTTCCAGGAGGTACTGGTTGTCATACACAGCTTTGAGGTGGAAAGGCACCTCCTTCTCAATGTAGCACACCACCTTGCCATTGACATCGGTGTCCCTGTCGGAGACGGTGATGAGGGCGATTTTGGTGTTGACCGGGTCTTTCTCCGAGAGGTGCACAGAGCCATTGACCGGGCTGATGATATAGCGGATGTCAATGCCGGGCGGGTTGTCGTTCACATCGGTGACATTGACGGTGACGGTGGCTCGGGCGGGGCTGGAGCTTCCGTCGGTCGCCAGCACGGTCATCTTGTGCAGCGAGACGTCCTCCCGGTCGAGCGGCCGCTGCACGGTGATGAGCCCGAGGCTCGGGTCCAGGGCGAAGTAGCGGCGGACGGCGGCGGGGGTTTGCGGGCTGAACAGGTAGCGGAGCTCGGCGTTGGAGCCCACGTCGGCGTCGGTGGCGTGGAGCTGGATGACCGAGGTACCGAGGGGCGAGTCCTCGGGCAACTGCACCTCGAGCTGGCTCTCCCGGAACACCGGGCGGTTGTCGTTCACGTCGCTGACGGTGACCTGCAGGATGGCGGTGCTGGATTTAGGGGGCTCCCCGCCGTCCTGCACCTTGATCTTCATCACGTAGGTATCCTTCTGCTCCCGGTCCAAGCCCCGTTGGACGATGAGCTGCGGCCACTTCTCACCCTCGGGGCTCTCCACCACGTCCAAGCCCAGGACGCTCTGCCCGTCTAACAGCTGATAGCGCTGCACGCCGTTGGCCCCGGTGTCCGGGTCACTGGCCGACGGGATGGGGAAGCGGCTGTTGGGCAGTGTGTTCTCCGGGATGGAGATGTTGATGACCGGCGACGGGAACATGGGCGCGTTGTCGTTCACGTCCCGCACCACCAACTTCACCTTGACCAGCCTGAAGTAGTCGTTGGGCAGGATCACCACCTCGATCTCGAACGAGCACTCGCTCGACCCCGACTCCCCGGCGCACAGCCTCTCCCGGTCGACCCGCTGCGAGCCCGTGTAGATGTCCCCGGTACCGCTGGAGACCCGCAGCAGCGGCACCTCGCCCGCCTTGGACACCAGGCGGTAGATGAGGTCGGCGCCGCCGGCCGAGATGTTCAGGTCCCGCGGGATGCTGCCGATCAGGATGTTCTCCGGCAGCTCCTCCTGGATGGTGTAGACCAGCTCCTGCGCCAGGGTACAGTCCACCGTCAGGCAGGCGACCAGAGCGAAGAGTAGGTAGAAATCCCGCACGTCCATCACTGCACCAGCAACAAACAAGGGACACCACTTCCCAAGCTTTGGTCACACAATCCAGACTTCAACCTGCACTACGCTCCTCAATAACAATTTTTTTTAAGAAAACACCCCTTTATCTCTCTAGCGTTGCTGGAAAACCAACACAAAATTGCACTCTGTTTGGAGCAAACAATCCATCGATGCTGCAAGTTTCTTGGCTTTTTTTTTCTTGTATTTCTGCAGAGAGAGGGAAGAGCAGGCAGCGAAGATTTTTTTTCTTTGATTCTTCTTCTTTGCGCGCGCCCCCCCCCCCAACCAACCCCACCACCTTGTTCCCTCTATCTTTCTGCCCTTCGCCCGCTCGGTGCAATATTTACAATGCACGGTGCACAAAACTGCCGGAGGATGCATTCAGTTCCCGGCCAGCCAAAGCAGCCTGCAGCTTCTCCTTGGTACGGTTCAACCGCGTGAAAATCATCATCGTTTTATACATGGGGAAGGGGAGCTGTCGGTGGTGGTGGTGGGAGAAGCGTAATCTCAGCAACCGAGCTGGCTGTAGTTTGCAATTATCCCACTATTGCGACAGTTTGCATGGCGAGAGAAGTTGCGAGGATACAGCAGACCGTGCACGGAATTGCAGGAGCTCCGCATTTTTTTTTGTTTTCCCCCCCCCCCCCCCCCCTTTCTCCGCTTTAAATCCAGTTTTCTTTAAATGCTGGTCCTTCCTCTGCACCAATTGCCATTCCACGTTTTTTTTTTGGGAGGGAGAAAGATGCAACGAACTTAAAACAAAAAAAAACGGCGGAGCTGTAACGAGATGCAGCAGGCAACACGAGTTTGAATCACCTGTTCTGTCCTCCGTTCCCTAAATCCTCCGTTCCTTTTCTCTCACACATACACACATCCACGTCTCTCTACTGAATCTTCTCCCTAACTCTCGATCAGCCCAAGTGAGTATAGTCCTCCAGGTCCCGCCCCTGGCTCTTGCGCCCATTCGCTACCCGCTGCCTGCCGCTGGGGGTGGGGGGGCCGGGGTGACAGCCCATTGGCTCCGGGAGCCGTCCATCATCCCCCTTAGCCTTGAAAGTTGTGCAGAATTCCTGATCAGCTGCAAGGCTGACGTCACCCACCAACAGCAAGTGACTGGTGAGGGGCAGGATTTTATCCCAGGCTCAGACAGACACACACACACACACACTCAACATTGACTAACCCACTCCTAGCCTCTCCCCCGTGCCCTGCTGCTGAGCTCCCTTATTGAACGTGGCATTAAGTGCACACCAATAAATTCACCTGAATGCATGCGCCTCAACGCACACAACGACCCACAAAATATGTAGCACAGACATGAAGCGATGTAAGAAACCGGTAGCAACTCTCCTCTAACCCACGCGGTTTGCAGGTTGCACAGCACGGGTGTGCATCTGAGCAGGGACTAGATACACAAGGGAGGTGTACAGTGAGCTCCGGAGGGAATGCCTCGCGTAGGAAGCATCAACTCCGGCAGAGTTGCGATGAAGAATCTATTTCTGTGCTGCAAATTGGATGCATTCGATTGCAGCGTTGCACCATTTTAAATATATACTCAATTAACAAGTGCCACGAGTGACAAGCGACATTTGAATATCAAACTGCAATGACTGAGGCTTCCAGTTGACAGCGGACTCATGCTAACACTAATTAAAGGCTGATCCCACCCCTTCCCTTTCAGGAAAGAATTCAGAGGTGTTTTGTTTTTTTTTCCCTTAATTAAGTGCGCAAAATGAAAATACTGTTCGAATTAAATTGCAATCATTTCATCTCTTGCAACAGCTCAAGGAAACAACCAGCGATCGGCTACCTGGAGGAGTATAGATCAGACACTGGTAATAATTGCACTGACCGAGAAAGAACTTCCATTTATTAACTGAATCATTCTCATTCAATCCGTACGGGCGCCCAGAGTTTAGCGGTTACCTCCTGAAAGCGCACGGAGAGTCGTGCCCCAAGTCTCCTCGACTTCCAGTAAGCAGTATTTGCGCATCACATTCTCTCTTCCTTCTACACTAGCTGTAAAAAACAAACCAAGCTGGGATTGAACAGGCAGGAGTGTTGGAGAGGGAGTGAGCAGAGCTTGGAATCTGTTGCCTCAAAGAGATGAAGGGTTAGTCGTGTTCAAATCGAGTACAAACAATAACCCCGATCTGAATGACCCAGTGTCATTGTATTTATCTAGCGCCGGAATTACAAGCAGGGCCCTCAAAATTGTTTTAAAGCGCGGGTCCGCAACTTATAGCGATTTGCATCTCCCGAGAAAATTTGATTTCAGGCAGTGGGTGAACACACTTTCACTAACGTGAAAAAAATTGAGTTACAACTTAAAACGCGCAACTGCGAATTATATAGCTCACTTATTCTCCACAAAACTATTTGTTATTCGGTCAGGCGGGATGTTGGTTTCATTTTATGTACAAGTTAAGCTCAAGTACATTCAGTAAGATACAAACTCTGCCGAAAAAGTTTTGCACGTTTAGTGGGGAGTTTTGTTTTTTGTTCCAAAAAATAACTTGTTTCAGGAGATTTTTGAAATTGAAATGCATGATCTACTAGGGATTGGGTTTAGTCCACAGGATGCCGAGAACTCCATGCTGTAAATTACACTAAGGCCATTTTTTTAAAGACTGTAATAACTGTAGGGGACAGTTCATTCATTATCCATTTGCTCAGACCCTACATCTCAGCACGGAAACAGCGATGCCAAGCTGAAATATCTGCAGCTGGGGGATAGATTACTAGCAGCCACTGTCTAACAGGAGACAAAATAAACAAGGGGCTCAGGGAAAACTAAAAGGGAGCTCACCGCAGCAACAAAACAGACACATTATTCCTCGAAACTTGCGTGAGGTTTTGTTTTCTAATATTTAAGTCGGAAATATTCGCCTTTAAACAAAGCAATTCCATGAAAAAAAAGTGACCCACAGTAATTTGTTATTCTGTTATTGGTTGTTTTTTATCCTTTAAAATTACGTGGACGTTCACATTTACGCGGGATGGACTGTTAAGGTCAGATAAATCAGCAGAACTTGAGTTTGTTTCACTGGTCTCCTTAAATGAATAGAGGGCCCCAAAACAAGTCTGTCTCTCAATTAATTTCTTCACGTTTCCAGCTAAAATGTTAATGTCTTTTTCATCAACCCCTTATATACCGTTTCAAGAGTAATGTGGACATGTAATCCGACATTTTATCCCTTTAAAGAAGCCCAGAGGAATTTGCGAAAACTTCAATACTTTATGATGACTTTGTGCTGGGAAATGGTGAATGTAATCGTCTCTGGAGATCATTCTCAAGAAATGAAACTGATGTTACTGCATTAGTCAAGGCTGCCATCTAGAGGAGCTTTTGTTTAATAGCAGCCTGTCTAATCGCAGACTTCGCCTTTCCGCTGTCCACTCGCACTTCGAGACGGCCATGCCCTTAAAGCTAAACATGTACTTTTTTAAAAAAAAGGAACCCTGCAATATTTGCGCTTTGCCGCATTCCACTACAATGTCCTTTGAAATGAACATTGTCGATACCTTCATGTACGTTTCTAATTAACCAAGGACAGTGCACGAACTTGTTCAAGTGTACCTTTTATTTAACAAATGTATTTATCCGCTTGAGCTTTTCTTGTCCATATTACGAAGACAGACTATTCTAACATTCAATAAGGTTACGGTTAATCTTTGGCATCGAATCGACTTTCAAACCTGCACCCTACATCCTTCCATTCACCGAATTCAAAAGTTTGTCAATCTTAGCTCTGAACATGATCGGGGGACTGAATATTCACTGACTAGGGAGAAAATTCCAAAAATTCAAGATGGTCTGATATTCTACATTATCCCGAGGTTCCAGACTCTCCAGCTACAGGAGACATTCTCTCAGCGCCTAGAATTATAACATTTTACGAAAAGTGGATACCTAATAGCAAGAAATAATACATACTGCAAGTATAACAATAGTTCTGTGTCTACAAACCAATGCATCAACATAGAACTGTGCAGCCCAGTACAGGCCCATCGGCCCACGATGTTGTGCTGAACTTTTACCCTAAACCTAAGGTCTATCTAACCTCCACCCCTACCTTATACTATCATTCAAATACCTATCTAATAGCAGCTTAAATGACCCTAACGAGGCCGACTCCACTACCCTCTCGGGCATTGCATTCCACGCCCCTACAACTCTCTGAGTAAAGAACCTACCTCTGACATCAACACAGAATTAAAAAGAAAATGTTGTTAAAGTGAAGAAAAAAGATATAGAAGCTAATGTTTCAAGACGATGACATTTCGTAAGAACTGGTTTTGGCCCACATGTGTTAAACATGAGAAGAGAAACTGAAAACAATGAAGACGATAACGCAAAAAGGACAAAGAGAAATCCTATTGGAGAGTAAAGCAAGATGGGCATTCTGAAATAGAAGTGAACGACACAACAACATGCTCCCGCTTTTCAACATCCTGAGTATGTAGCTTTTCTGGTGAACACAAATTCAGTTTTTCCAAATATATTTCAAATTATTACAACAAAATCAATTTGTATAGCATCCTTAATATGGTAAAACCCAGGACAGCTGACAGGAGCACTAGCAAACAAAACTTGACAGCTAGTCACAAATGGGAATGTTAGAAGGGGTGACCTAATGCTTGGACAAACTGATATGTGCCTTAAATAAGGAAGGAGCAGGAAAGAGGTGAAAGGGCATAAGTTTGGGATTATAGGAAGAAGACCTGAGGGTTGAGGCTTAACCGCCAGAAGGGAAGTGATTGAAATCAAGGATGTGCAAGAAGATATAATGAGCCACAATCCCGGAGGGCTATTGGCTGGACTAGTTCTCGGCAACAGGAAAGATTGGCTGGGAAGGGTTACTGTTTTGGATTTATAGCAGTCTACATGCTTATGGGCAGAAACCTATATTTTATGTTGGTATGATGGTTTCTCTAAGATGGGTTCTGGTAAAGTACCTTGCTCTCAATAACTGATCATGTAACCAACCTGCCTCAGAGTAGAATAGCAAATTTTCAACCAGGAGTAAATTATCGGGGTGCATGGATTTTTGGGTACTTTTCTGTTTGAGAAATTCCCAAATGAAGCTTTGAATCAGTACTCAAGTCAGATACTGACCAGAAATTGTCTGACTTATTCAAGTTGTGAGTCAAATAAGTATAGAATTTGTGTTGAGAAATTCAGTATAGATTACATTTATTGCAATTTTAGTATCTTTAATTTAACTATTTAAATGAGGGTAGTTATTCATATTCACGTCCTTTGCATTTGGTGCAGTATAAAACTTTTTGTTTAAACCGTGAACATTGCAACTTCATTCTTTTAGTAAGTGCATTGGTCTCTACTGAAATCATACTACATTCACATAAATTATTTCATGGAGCAGTTTCAAGGAATGAAACACAATGTTGCATAGCAGAGGTGGCTGGAGCATTGGTCTTTGGTTGCCAGCATCTCAGTTTAAAGTCCTTTCTTCCTGCTGAAGTAATAACAGTGCAAAATAAATGATTTTGGTATGGTTTGAACTAATATTGAGCTCATTCCCGACACTGTTGCTTGCTTTGAAAACAAGACATACATCAGTACTCTCACTTGAGAAAACTATAAAACAAATTGGAGGCTAGGGTGGAACATTTCTGAGTACAGTAGAAGTGAGGATGCTCTTTAGAGATTGAGCTCAGTGCTTAATGAAAAATACTGCATCAGACACAAGGCCGCTTGATGCAAGCACTGGGAGATACAAAGTCCCTTGCTCCATTATTCAGTTCATACAAAGGTCTTTAAAAATTTGGCACCTTCCAAAAAACGTAAAGGAAGCCGATCCAGAGGATGTGGTACAAGTCGATCTCCAGTACTTTCTTCCAATGGTTTTTTTTTAAGCAGATGACTTTCAGGCATGGTTGTTATAATTATTAGCTCTTTATTAGTTTTTGATTGATTTTGGTTCACTCTAGACTTTGGACATATGAACCAATATGAGCAAATATGGCCATTGGCATTGTGTACAGATGTCAGCAAGGTGACTTTGGTATCAACTGACAGTACTGCTTAGAAGCTCTATTGCAAACAGTTGCCAATTTCAAACTGACACACCAAAGCCCAGTGACTTTTCTGTGACTTATGAATAATAACGGAATATATTGTATGAAGGACATCGTGATTATTTTTCACATAACTCACCAAGTTATAGATATACCTGATACTCTTTACAGGAGTTATCTTACACAATACGTACATCAATGTCAAAGCTATTCCCCCTGAAATTGCATTACATTCCATGTGGTGGTACTAGACTGTTTAGATGAGGAAGATACTGGATTCACTGTTCAAAATCCCTGTCAAATTCACTAATGATATCCCCTGAGATTGTGACCTCACACCCCACAGCCTTTTACCTTTCTGCTGCTCTTGACATGGCTGACTACTTTTGCAATTCCTTTTCTTATTTGTCCATTTGAGTAGGTTTGTCCTTGTTTATTTTCGTTTCTACTATCTGATTGTACAGCAGTGACATCGCTTCCTGCCCATATGCTGCAACTTAGAAATTTCCCAAAATATCCTGGTCTTTGCCTTCTTTACTTTGCCAGAGAGCTGCCTCTTTAAGTAATCATCCACAGATATGGATTTCTTTTTGCGTGTGTATTAACATTCAATGTCTCCATTACCACTCTTGATACTTCCACTGTATTTGTGTTGTTAGACGTATTCATCCAAATTGTGGATCAGCTGCACAATTTTTCTCTTACACATTGAGATTACTTAGCCTGTTTTCAAAAGCTCCTTTCCTTGAAATAAGTGTCTCTTCTGTGCATTTCTAAACAAAGTTCTGAAGAAGGGTCACTGGACCAAAAATGTTAACTCTGATTTCTCTCCACAGATGCTGCCAGACCTGCTGAGATTTTCCAGCAATTTCTGTTTTGTTTCAGATTTCCAGCATCCACAGTTCTTTCAGTTTTGTGCCATGCTCAAGTCTGTTTCTTGTGTCTTAATCTTGACGAGTGTAAAATAAAAGGCTTTGACTTCTTGACTCCTTTAAATCTAGAACATAAATTTAGTCTCAGTTATGGTAGCAACAATGCCCATGACCCAGTAAAGTACAGTGACTATCCTTTAAATGTACTTGATTTCCCATAAAATATCTGAAGTGCGCTATATAAATGCAAGTCTGTAGTTTCTTTTATTAATTAATTCCATTTGACAAGTAACAATTGAATGCTGTTCTAGATATCAAGTCACAGACAGAATTAAAGGCATCACCATTACAGTGTCACTCCCCTTCCCCATAATTACAAATATTGACATCAATTTATACCAGGATAAAAGGGACTTTTCTGAGTTATTACAAGAAAAGTTTCTCCACTGCGAATTCTGTTGGAAGAAAAAAAATCACAAAGTGGTGATCTGTGCTGTGGGATCACCCACACTATCTGTTCATTGAGAGTTCCTTCTCTGCATTTCACCAAGTTCTATACACAGAAGAAATGTGTGCAGTGAGGCAGGAGTCACAAAACATCTCCAGCACGAAGGCTTCACTATGTTCCGGCCTTACAGAAAAGGGAGTTGTGAACAATATACCCATAGAGGAACTCCCTTGAGACACTCAATTATTCTCAATTATTCCTTTCCCATCTCCAGACTCAGCTATTTCATCGCCCTCTAGACTGCTTTCCCAACTTCCACACTAATAAGCATCACATCATCCAAAAGTGTACTTGCCTGTACTCTGTCCTACATTATATTCCATTTGCTGATTACCCCAGTACTACATTGCTTATTAGACTGCTAACTAAAGTTCTAATGTCATATTTAAATCCATTCTTGAACTTGACCTTCCCCCTTTTCCTCTGGATTTACAAACTGTCCATTTTCCCAGTTCAAGTCTGGAGCAAGAAATGCGGCTCAGTGTGCTTAAATGCCAGTTGCTGTTATTGTTCTACATGCTATGGACCTTGTTTACTCAATTATGTGCTCACCTCTTCCATTTCCCTGAACTGCGCAGGCTGTGACTCAGTGTCTTCTGAGACAGAAGCAAGTGTATGTGGGCTCAAGTGCCACTCCAGTGCTTCAGTGCAAAAATCAAGGCTGAGATGCCATTGTCGTACTGAGGCAGCAATGCATTATTAACTGTGTTGTTTTAGAGACATTAAACTGAAGACCCATTTATCGTCTCGGGTGGATATAAAAGATCTCGTGTTTTTTTTTGAAGTGGAGCAGGGGAACTATTTCTGGTGTCCTGACCAGAATTTATCCCCCAATCAATATCATTAAAAAACAAGGTTATTTAGTTACTAATACTTTGCTTTTTGTGGGAGCTTGCTGCGCAGAAATTGGCGACCCCCATTTCCTATATCATAGCAGTGAATGCACTGCAAAAATATTTCATTGGCTGTGAAGTACTAGGGCAAGACATGAGGTGATGAAAGATAAAATTTAAATATGTCTTTTTATTCTGTGCTGACACTTGTATCATTGCCTCTACCATCACATGAATTTATCTAGCACCTAGTGAAATGTCCCAAGATACTTTTCAGAGCATGAACAGCCATTCAAAACCATTCTATTTGCAGTCCCAGACTTTGCAGTTCTTTAGCGGTAACTGCCAAAAATATGATACCAGCTGGGATTAGTGTCAGCTTGTTGGCATTGTTCCTGAATAAAATAAGCTGTAACACATGCCTGTATCAGAACTTTTAAATGGATCTACTTAAATTGATGCAGCGCTATAACTGATGGGTTACCACTTCAACCCACTTCTTGGAACAAGCTCAATTCTGCCTTCAACACCAGTGGACCAAATGGCAAGTTCTTATATTGTGTTTGGAGTCACTGTAGTCAGGTTTAAGCAACAGTGATTTTGTCAACAGTATGCTTATTGCCCTTGAATAGTACAGAGGAGCATCAAATATTACCAATAACTAAAACAAAACAGCCATATCCATTTGTCCTTTAAAAACAAAGGGCTCATTTTCAGAGTGATTGTCAGGACTCCATCCAAGACAGCCTGCTTGACTTGACACCCCATCTACCACATTCAACTTTCACTCCCTCCATCACTGTAGCATAGGATAGCAATGTGCACACTCAACAAAATGCACTGGAGCAACTCACCAAGGCTTCTTTGATAGCACCTTCCAAATGATTGATCTCTACCAGCTGGAAGGAAAGGACAGCAGATACATGGAAACACCACCACTTGTTTGTTTCCCTCCAGGCTACACAACACCTTGACTATTGCTGTTCTTTCACTGTCACCGGTTCAAAATCCAGGAACGTCCTTCCTAACAGCACTGTGGTTGGATCTGCAATAAATGGATTGCAGCGGTTCAAGAGGGCAGCTCATTACCTCCTACTCAAGGGCAAAGTCAGATGGGCCATAAATGCCACCCTAGCCAGCAATGTTCACATCCCATTAACAAATAAATCAAGAACTAGGAAGTGGTGAACAAGCGACTGTGAATATAGTGGCAGATGCATTCTTTTCCCCGTCTGTCACTCTGGGTGAATTTGCAGATGTGTGATGTGAGACACAGAAGAGATATAAAAAAAGAATTGCTGACTGGTGCTATGTACATCATAAACAGTTTTAAAGATATGAGTCTCTTCAATCAGCAAACAGAGACAGCAAGCAAGAGAGTATCAGAAGGAGAAAATGGTATTGACAATGAATGGAGTAAATTAGACTTCATACAAGTACATCTGTGCCAACATATTCACCTTTTTGTATCACGTTATGAAAAAACTAGATTTTTTTTCTCACCAGAGAATAAATTACTATTTGGCTGACAAACAAGAGGACAATTCTAAGTTTGTAGAACTGGCAGTGACAGCAAGTACTCATACTTTCAAAGTTTCTTCTCTGAACTCTTGTTGTCCATACGATAGCGATCTATCATACTTAAATATACAATGCTTGTCTGTCAGGGGAGGTTATTAAGGACTATGGAACCAAGGCAGGTAGCTTAAGTTAAGATACAGATTAGCTTGGTCTGATTAATAATCTGGCCTCAGGGATTCCTCCTGCTCTACTATTGTTCTAATGGTCCCAAAGTGTTTTTATTTTAATTTCAAATGTGTACTTTATTCATAAAAATATCTTTATATACATACATAGTCTCTAAAGCAGTACAGTAACATATGAAGAAACAAACAAACATTGGAGTTTGACTCTATCCATCAAACAAACTAAAGGCATTTCTCACTTGAAAACTGAACGGACCCCTGTTTAACTTTGGCAGAAAGACCCCACTGCGCCTTGATAAGTAAGAAGAGAAAAGGACCTTTCACATTTTCAGGAAATGCTGTAGTGTTCCATGCATCAGTAAATTACTTTTGAAATATAGTACACAATTTGTGCTGAGCAGGATTCCTTGCAACACTATGAAATAAATTATCAATTCATCTGTTTGACTGATATTGATTGAGCTGATTAAAACACTAGGATAACTATTTATTCTTCTTTAAATCAATATTAATAGGATCTATTCATTGACCTAAACACAATTATTCTAAACAGGTTTAATATTTCATCCAAATATCAACATCTTTGACCATGCAACACTCCCTCAATATTGCACTGAAATGTCAGCCTAGATAATGTGCTCAGATCCCAAGTGAAGCTTGATCCCATAACCTTCCGATTTAACAGTTAGAGTCAAATCCACGATGTGGAAGGAATTGAACAAATAGTTTTGTAAACAAAAGCTAACACATTTGATTACAACAATGACTTGTGTTTATAAAGTACCTTTTTACACAACAAAATGTCCCAATGTGTCTAATGCCTGACTTATTAAACAACATTTGACTTTGAGCCAAATAAGGAGAAAGCAGATCTATCAATCAATAGCTTGATAGAGCAGCATGATGGCTCAGTGGTTCGTACTGCTGCCTCACAGCACCAGCAACGTGGCTTTGTTTGCAGCCTCGGGTGACTGTCTGTGTGGAGTTTGTACATTCTCCCTGTGTCTGCATAGGTTTCCTGCAGGTGCTCCAGTTTCCTCCCACTGTCCAAAGATAATGAAATTGAGTGAATTGGCCATGCTTAATTTCCCATAATTTCCAGGGATGTGTGGGTTAGCCATGGGAAATGAAGGGTTGCAGGGATAGGGGAGGGGGTTAGGTCTGGGTGGAATGCTGTTCAGAGGGTTGGTATGGACTCAATACGCTAAATAGCCTGTTTCCACGTTGCAAGGATTCTAAAGAAAGTTTCAAGGTGCCTCTTAAAGGAAAAAAAAAGAGAGGTGGAGAGTTTAGGGAGAGGTTTCTCAAATTTAGTATCCTTGTTACTAAGGCACATTGGCCAGTTGTGGAGATATCAAAATTGGGGACCTTCAAGAAGTCAGAATCAGATGAGCACTGATACCTCAGTGTATTGTAGGCTGGAGAAGATTTCCGAGAAAGGGAGGGCAAACCAATGGAGAGATTTGAAAACATGTACAAAATTTTAAAAACTTAACACATGCTTAATCACAAGTCAGTACAGGTCAACAAGCACAAAGGTAATGAGCAAAAATGATTTGGTATGAGTTAGGCAGAGTTTTGAATGATCTCAAATTTATAGAGAGTAGAACAGTATCAGCCATCCAGAAGTAAAGTGAAATAATCAAGGTCCAGAGGTAAACAGAAGCAGGGGCAAGATTTTAAGCAGTAAGTGGGATGAGTCTAACAATGTCTCAGAATGGAAACAGTCTTCATGATGATGTGGATGTGTGTTGAAGCTCACCCCAGGCTCAAATAGCAAGGCTGTTTCAGTCTCAGACAGTTTCCAAATAAAGTATTGGAGTGTATGGCAGGGAGGTATTGGAGGCCATTTCTTGTCAATCAGAACTGGGTTAAAAAATAGTTTAACAATTTTTATAGTGGTCTTTGGATGATAGGATGGAGAGGGGTAGTGGTGAAGCAGAAGTGCCATTGACATTCATGTGGAAACTGATGCAGCAATTAGTCAAGCATTAGAAAGGTTCAAGGATAGATCTCTGGAGGACCCCAACGATTAGAGAGAAGTCATTGCGGAAGATTTTTTGGCTATAATTAGGTGGATAAGAATAGCACCGGTTGAGAGTAGCGTCTAGTTAGATGAAAGTGAAAAGGTAATAGAAGAGGATGCGGTACAAAGACTTTATGGGTGAAGGATGATGCCACCAGTTCTCCTTTTTTTGCCTGGATAGAATGGACTATTTGGGTTGCAGTAGTGGAGAATCAGGAACTTGAGCTGATATATAAAGCAAGAAATTATACACAACAGAAAATGTTTTCTCATTTTCATTATAACAAAAGGTTGAGTGTGTACGTATTTGAGATTTAGAAAATTGTGGTTTTTAGAAACAATCTTTAATCTAGAATAAAAATGAAGGGGTCTTGAGACCTTTTCCATCATCTGCTTTACAACAGGCCTTGTGACATGGTTGTTAAAGATTAAAAGAGGCCCACATTCTTTTGTTGGGAAGTAGGTGTAAGATGTTCACAATTGGAAATGATGGCAGCAACTTTTATATTTACAGTAGTTGGACTGCTAGTGTCCAAAGTCCCAGGAAGGTGTTGAGATTGTGTTGCAAATAATCATGCTTTTAAATGGTCAATGTAATTCCAAGATAAAAAAGGAAGTTGATGTCTCAATGATAAGTCAATCAGCATTTCCTTTTTGGATGCCAATGTCATGGACAGGGGAAACATTTCCAAGATATCCTGAAACTCTCAGACACAATTAGTATGCAAAGATCTTGGGAGGGGGAGGCAAGTAAAAGTTCAAGGCCAATGGATCACTGTGAAGGAATTGGGTGGAAGCTCACGCTCAGATTGAAAAGACCAAATTTAAAAGTAAAATGGGGAAGTTCTATTCTCTCTTTTAAAGTATCAATGGACTACAATAAGTATTTAGTAAATAGTGCTTTTAGTCCATTTCTTACAATAAGTCTTAAATTGTAAAATGATTTGTGTCACCTTTCTAGCATCAATTGGAAGTCTGAATCTCTCTTATTGAAAAACAAACAGTCTCTACAGGGATCCTAACAAATACAATATAGGCAGCTGTATATCTTCTCATAACCTGCTGGATTGCATACATAATCGGAGTCTTGAAACATATTAACAAATTAGATGATGCCATGTAATTTTGAGCTGTATATGTGAAGAAGGATGTAACGTGAGCAGAGCAATGTTGAATTCATAAGACATCAGAGAAGTAACTTTTGCTGCACTATTCGAATTTGAGGTTTATGTAATTTTTTAATCAATGATAGACAATGCGCCAAGGGTTCGGAAACATTACCCATTGGGAACATGTTATCATAAAATAATCTCTTTTGAAAGTTCTCGAGGGTGAGTGCAGATAGACGGTGGATTGGGATTTTCATTTTCAATGCAATTATTGTGTATTCACTTAAGCAGGACTGACCAAATCTCTTATTACCATTACAAACATTTTATGAATTATGTAGTCATTATTAATAAATTATAAACTTTTTAAAAAAAGCATTATAAATGCAATTAAGGATTGCTTCAGAATGCTTTCCATGTCTGCCTTATTCATTCGTTACGCCATTCCCAATGGGCCACACTCCCTCCCTGTCACAGATTGAATTTTTGAAGCAGAACCTGCCATGCTGAGCGTCAATGCATTTTGTGAATTTGAGGGGTCGATTGTGGCTTGCAGCAACATGAACTTCTGTGCAGCTGGGTTTCAAATATGGTGCCAGAGACATGGGAGCTGGAAGGCGCCTGAAGTGGGAAGCACTTCCGTCTCGCCTAGCACATGGTATTCCCAGGAAATGCATCCAACATCTCAGTTGCATAATCAATGAGCTGCAAAGTGAAAGATCATGTGAGAAAACTCCCTTGGGCCATGATTGTGTAGACACAATGGAACCCACTCGGGTTCTGTCTTTTGTAACCTTTCTTTGTTCCTTCAAATGTAATTCCTGATCAACAGGCATCACCATCGTTCATATGTTCGGAATCAAAACACATGGAATCATTCAGCTCAAAAAGGAGACCAATTAGCCCATTACAATTACAAATGTACAAATAAATGAATTGGCAGCTGGAGAAAGCTATTTAGTCACTTGAGCCAGCTCTATTTGACATAACTGATCCCATGTGGCCTCTACGTTACAGTCAATTCCCTGTACCCATTGAGTCTCTTGTCAATCAAGAACTATCTACCTCTGCCTTAAAATATATTCAATGAGCTTGCCTCAACTGTTCTGGTGCATAGAATTTCACAAATTAGTGACATTCAGAGAGAAAAGTTCTCCAACTCTTGGTCTGAAATTTGAGATACCTTATTCTTAATCTCTGCTCCTTTTTTCTAGTCTTTTCCATAAAGGGAAAAGTTCTTTCAGCAGGATCCCTGTCAAATTCCATCAGAGATTTTTTTACATTTCAAGAACATTACCTCTCATCCCATGAATTATGTTTCCTCTGCAGGAATAAGAAAACAAATTAAACAAATAGCTAAGCCCGTTGTCCATGCAGTATGTAACAAAGAGTTGGGTCTGGTTTTGGTGGTGGTGGCAAGTGGTGTCCATTGTGTCTACTCGATCATGGCACAGGGAAGTTTCCTCACATGGTCTTTCACTTTACACCTTATTGATTTCCTGGGAATATCACGCAATGGATGAGATAGAGGAGCTTGCGACCTCAGGTGCCTTCTGGTTTCCAAGTCTCTGACACCATATTTGAAGCTTTGCAACAAGGCTCTTCAACTGCTGCAAGCCACAATTGACCCCTCATGATGTGGTGAACAAGCCTAATCACCACCTAATAAGAGAGTGAAACTAACTGCCCACTTCCAGGACAGGGGTCTGGAGGTGATAGTGGTAGATAGAGAAGGTCCAAACTTCCCCTCAATGCAAGCCATCACAGAAGGCCACATCACCAGACACAACCAGCCTGGACAGAAGTTGCAGCATGGATTAGTGTAGTGTTCTGTATGAAGGGAGAACACCTAGCAATGCTGCACGAAGATCAATGTTTATCTGTGCTCCACAAGCGTAAGTGCCACTATCTTCCCTCTGTTACCTCACACCCAAAGAACCAGCATTCAGACTCCACCTATGCATATGCATCTCATTAAATCTCAAGGAGTACAATCCTCAATATTGCATCTATCTTGTGCATTCAAGCACTCTCGCCACCTCATCTTCCCAAATGACTAACCGTTCCCACTCCTCTGGGCTTTCTGTTCATGCACTATCCCAGCTGCTCATGCATGACCACTAACCACTCTTGCATTCACTTCCATCATTCTCAATCTGTTCATTGCAGGAAAATTCTATCCCACAAAAAAGCCCAACACTGCTGAGGGTTTCCAGGGATCAGGCTCCTGAGGAGGATGTAGTTAAGCTAGCTGAAGAAGAGCAGGATTGCTTATGGGAGGATGAAGAAATGCCAATGGGCAGCCAAGCTGCATTGTGCTGTGCTGCTCTCCCATTGTCACTGGTACTAACTCATTCCTCTGCACAAGTTTTTATCTATCTTTGACAAATAATTTCCTCTCCTTCATACACGTACCAGCAGCACCCAATGAACCTTCACCAGGAAGAAAATATCATTGCTGACTCTCATCATCACCTCCAACTCTGATGAGGAATCCACTGAACCCTCATAGGATGCACTGACAAGGCGTTCACCTGCACCCTCCTATCAGCGCCGAGCATACACACTGAGTTAAAAGATTACAACCAGTAAGAAGCAAACTGAGACCTTTGTACCGTCATGTCACGTGACACTATACAGTGAAGATATCATGAGCATGTCTTTCGGAAACATACATATATATGCCAGCTGAGTTTAGAAATGGACTTTGTTGCTGCTCCATAGTGGATTAGCTTAAAAACACTCCATTTCTAGGTTTACAAATGGAGAACAGATGCTCAGATGAGGCATCAACTGCTGTCATCAGTCATGGAAAGATGAAGCAATGCCTTCATGAGAGAAAGTGCAAAGTATAAAGAAGCATGAATTCTTGCCTACTAAATCCTTATCAAAGGAACAACGCAAGTCCTATGTGAGGTCTAACCGCCAGTGCATTCCATGTTTCTTTACTTTCTTTAAAGCCAATGTGTTGTGACAGTGCAACAATAATAAATGGAAAATGCTTATTACATCCTCTTTCTTTGCTTCTAGCCCTCTGTCAGTTTCAGTCTAAACATTCACATAGAATAGCCTGTGTTGAGTTATTCTCTGACTCTCTCACTTACTGCAGGGTAATGCTTTGTCTTCACTTGGCACTTTCACCTAACAGTAGAAGCACAGACTGCAAATTTCCTAAGATGCAATCATGGACCAAACTGTTGTACATCACAATATATTAGTACTCCAGTGTGCTACACCACTGTATTGTCTTGAGGTCGACTTCTTTTTATACTTCACATCCTTTTCCACTTGTTATAACAAGGTGTAGAGCTGGACGAACACAGCAGGCCAAGCAGCATCATAGGAGCAGGAAGGCTGACGTTTCGGGCCTAGACCCTTCATCAGAAATGGGGGAGGGGAAGGGGGTTCTGAAATAAATAGGGAGAGAGGTGGAAATGGATGGAAGATGGATAGAAGAGAAGATAGGTGGAGAGGAAACAGACAGGTCAAAGAGGCGGGAATGGAGCCAGTAAAGGTGAGTGTAGGTGGGGAGGTAGGGAGGAGATAGGTCAGTCCAGGGAGGACGGTCAGGTCAAGGGGGCAGGATGAGGTTAGTAGGTAGGAAATGGGGGTGCGGCTTGAGGTGGGAGGAGGGGATAGATGGGAGGACGAACAGGTTAGGGAGGCGGGGACGAGCTGGGCTGGTTTTGGGATGCGGTAGGGGGAAGGGAGATTTTGAAGCTTGTGAAATCCACATTGATACTATTGGGCTGCAGGGTTCCCAAGTGGAATATGAGTTGCTGTTCTCCCCCTTGGTCCAGGAACTCCCTACCTACGTCCGTGACACCACCCACGCCCTCCACCTCCTCCAGAACTTCCAATTCCCCGGTCCCCAGCACCTCATCTTTACCATGGACGTCCAGTCCCTATACACCACACCCCCATTTCCTACGTACTAACCTCATCCTGCCCCCTTGACCTGTCCGTCCTCCCTGGACTGATCTATCTCCTCCCTACTTCCCCACCTACACTCACCTTTACTGCACCATCCCCGCCTCTTTGACCTGTCTGTTTCCTCTCCATCTATCTTCTCCTCTATCCATCTTCTATCCACCTCCCTCTCTCTCCCTATTTATTTCAGAACCCCCTTCCCCTCCCCCATTTCTGATGAAGGGTCTAGGCCCAAAACGTCAGCCTTCCTGCTCCTATGATGCTGCTTGGCCTGCTGTGTTCATCCAGCTCTACACCTTGTTATCTCAGATTTACCAGCATCTGCAGTTCCTACTATCTCTTTTCCACTTGTTATTAGTTTGCATAACAAAGCTGTGAAATAGTTCAAATATTATTGACTTTCTTCTACAGTTGCAAACCCAATACATTTGTGAAATGCAATATTACCATTTATTAATTAAACTGAAAGACACTTTTTAACATGGACTGTTGCAAAGCAAATACTTTATCTGTAGCCATTGATTGGACAAAATGTAGAATATGCATTCTCTAAGTAGCAACTTAAACTGAACCAATTTAGCAATCCTTAGACTTTAATATCTGCAAAACAAATTTAATGAATTCACAGTTTGTTTAAGATTTTGATGTTATGATATGCTCTGTTGAATCTTACATTAATAGAATTGCCATTTGTGGAAAAAGGCAGTTTTATTAATATTGACTGTAATCTTTCTAAATCCTGAGAGACTTTTTCTTTAATTTAATTAATCAAACAAAAATACTATGCATTTTTCCTGTGAAATTCAATATAAACATTAGGACTTTTGATTTGGCTAAGAAATAACTAGAAATCAATCCAAACTAATGTTAAATCAAGTGAATTAGAAGGCAAAATGCATTCTTATTATATGATACATTCCCAACAACTTAATCCAGAAACAATCTGGAACAAGACAGCATGGATGTTTCAAATAGATTTATTTTAGGTTATTATCCAGGTCATTTTGTGCATCAAAACTGGGATCTGACCCAAAAATAGGCAGCATTGTTCAATGCAACTCAAATGATAGGCCAACTTGTACATCAGACCCACTTCAAATGTGTGCCATGATGCCATATTAGGGTTATCATCACCAAGATTCATTGAGATTCGCCAAACACAGCCATCAGTCTTAATATAACAAAAATGGGAATACACCAAAAATGGGAATACCCAAAAATAATTTGAACTTTGGGTCACTGTGTAAAATGGGAACTGTGATATTTGCCATTTTGCCCAATGCTCCATTGAAATTAATGGAAATCAAAACTGAGAGAGTTCTATAGCAAGCAATCTATTCAAGACATCTCGCTTCACAATTTAGCAAAATGATCCACAGTGAGTTACGATTATAGCCTTAGAAATCATAACTCCATTTCCAGCCTACTTAAGAGATTTTGTTCATGTCTATCGTTTAGATGCTGATCTAAAGGATGGTCATTCAGATCATTCTACTTTTCAAGATAAAACTATTAGCTAAATCTGCCAGTTCTCCTTTGCATTTCAGAAAATTGAAGCAGAATTCACACTAAAAGATACAAGTATTTTGTTTTGAATTACCCAGCTGCTAATTGCTTGTCTTGTTCCATTTTCTACCAATGTCTGTAGTCTGTCTGAAACAGAATACTTTGGTTGACACATGGTTGTCGAAGCACAATATTTAATCAGCTGGATTGTTAATTAACTTTTAAGGGTTTCATTGAACATCAGAAAGTAAGATCCAATTTATTTCGTGAGATGTTCAAATACTGTATTATGATAGCATACAAATATAGGTATACTCTGTCCTCTGTTCCGTGCCAACGCATAACATTCCACACTCTAATTCATAGTGATATGAAACAAATGATGTATCAACACACATTTGCTATTTGTGATATTTCACTTTCTGTTGTGACATTTCATCATACATTTAGTGTCAACCACTTCCCGTATAAATTCCAGTGGAAACATCAATATTGTCGGATTGGGTACTTTTCCACCATGTTTTCATAATTCTCTAATAATATTTTGAACTTTTCTTAAACTGGCATTTTTTTCCCCTCAGAAGCTTGAAACACAAACTTAGGCTTACAGGATTCACTCAAGTCAGATGAAGCACACGCTTTGCAAAAGTCAGCATATTGCCGATCCTGAAAATCTGAAATCAAACCAGACCGTAGTGGTAAAAGAAATTTAGGTCAGACAGCACCTATGCAGAGAGAGAAGCAGAGATGAAATTCCATCAGAACTGGGAAAGGTTAGAGATGTATTAGGTTTTGAGAAGGGAGTAGATTGGTCCAGGATAGGACAAAATGTCTGTAATAGGGTGGAAAACTGAAGAGCCTGAGTGACAGAAAAAATAGTACACCAAGTCAAAGAAAATGGAAATGGGGAAAGAAAGGCAATAAAGAAATAAAAGATGCATCTGACCTGATTTTGCTTGCATTAGGGTATTTTACTTGATGTGGCGATGCTTATACAATTTCCCATAACATCAGAAACTGGACATGGATAGCATAGAGATTCACAGAATTTTACAGCTTGGAAAGAACTCCTTCAGTCCATCATGTCTGCACTGGCTATTAAGCATTGTATGGCACTTCAAGTGATTATCCAATTACTTCTTAAAAGTTGTGATGGTTCTGCCTCTACACCCTTTCAGGCAGTGAGTTCCAAATACCCACCAACCTCTGCATGAAAAGAATTCTTAGTAATTCCTTTGAAACCTCCTGCCCTTTATTTTAAGTCTATGCCTCCAGGTTACTGATCCCTCTATGGTTGGCACAGTGAGCTGGTTCGTTGTTCCGCAGACGTTTCATTACCCTACTGGGTAACATCATCAGTGCAGCCTCCGATGAAACACTGTTGCGTTTTCCCGCCTGGTATTTAAACTCTGGTGTCCGTTGAGCTGGGTTACCTCACGGCCGGTTTTCATTTGCAGTGGAGTATATATAGGATCTAGCTATATGTGTTTGTTGATGGCCTTCTTAGTGGAGAGCCAGGCCTCTAGGAATTCCCGTACTTGTCTCTGCTTGGTCTGACCCAGGATCCTGGTGTTGTCCCAATCAAACTTACCTGTTGCTAATAAGCATATTAGAAGGATTTGCAGGTTGATCATGTACATTTTTCACTGTGTGGTGAATGCATCTTCAATGGTCATCACCCCTGGGTTGGGTTCGATCCTGGAACTTTTGACTCAGAAGTACAAATGCTATATGCACCACAAGACCTCTCATTCAAAGGCAGGGTTTAAGCAAATATTCAAAAAATATCTGGTACAAAATAGAATGATTAAATTTACTGATTGATTTGTGTTAGAGCTTTTGAACACGTTTGTTAAAGAGTTTACTTGAAAGCCCATGTCTTAGGTTGGAGTTGCTATGTTTACACTGTAACACTGACAGCTGAATTTGAGTTGTGTGGTCTAAAACAAATGCAGGGATATGTAATTATGCCAATGTATCTGGCTGGCCATCCAAACAGAACAATGCTTTTGTTGAAGAATGGACAATTTATCCTCTGGCATTTCTTAATTATTTGAAGCAAACAGAGTGTGAAACTCATGGGCTATATGGAGGAAAATTTCATTTTGCAAAATGTGAATGAATCCTAGGAAAGAGTTATGTGCCCTATTCTGATGATGCAGATGGCGGTCTGTCGTTGTATGCAAATTGCCCTGGTAGCCACATTGCAATGTGAAGCATTGGTGACCTCCAAAGTGCCGAACTGTAGTATAAGTGACAGAAGGTGCAGCTGTTCAAAGACCATGGCGTGTGCTGTGAAATACTGGGCAATTCTGGAGAAGGTGGCAGCCCGGGAACAATACCAGCACATTGTAGTCACCAGGTAACTGTTTGGACTTTCATGTCAGAGATTTTAGTTTTTCTTTGCTCTCCAGGAAAATAGCAATCTATACATAAATGAGGATGAGATTAAGTTAAAAAGTTAAATATTCATGAATACAAATAGGGTCCTCAACGTTCACCGGTGAGACTCTCATCTCACCATTGAAGTAAAAAATGGCCTTTGTCTTGATCCAGGGATTCCCCTTTTATCAATTTTTTTCTATTTTCCCAACTGTCTCACTATGCCCATGTTGTTCAGGGGCTGACAAAATTCTGGCTCAAACAACGATGGGAATGAGTACAACATTGGTTAGACTTACAGGAGGCTGGATTTCTCTGCAGTCCCATTCAAATGCTGATGATTTATACTTTCCAATGTATGCTTCACAAAAATGAAGTTCACCTTATGCCTTTCCATTATTTTTAATAACATGCCTTATTTGAACAATATTTGTCCTTAAACCCCATCACAGAAATTTTAGCCTTGCAGTTGTAACTGAAGTAACATTTTAAGTGCAGGATGATGGTTAGTACCGTGCTAATCTCTCCTGCCAAGAAAGGGAAAGAAAATCTTAAGGTCACCCCTGCTTAAAAGCAAACTGCTGCAGGTGTTGAAAATACAAAACAATACAGAAAAGGCTAGAGAAATTCAGCAGATCTGTGGAGTGAGAAACAGAGTTGACATTTTGAGCACCGTATGTCTCTTCACAGTGAACTCTTCTGAAGAGAAAATCATTGTACTCAAAATGTTAACTATATTGTTCTCTCCACAGATGTTGCTAGACCTGCTCCAAACAGAATGCGTATTTCTTTTCTCATGTGGTGAATTGTTGTTTGAGTTTTTTTTAAAGAAACACCGTAAATCCACTGTCTCTTCCCCATCTCTTTATTTAACTTTCTGTATCTGATTCTACCCATTTACACTCCTGCTTTATCATTCTTGTTTCCTTCCCAATCATTAAATTAAATGGATTGAGGAAATAGCTGGTACTGCCTTATATTAGGATCCAAGATGTTCCGTTGCCCTTGGTATCTTGTTATCAGCTTGTATTTCCAGCAAGTTACAAAGTAATGGACATCTAGTCTAATGATTGGTGCTCAATGTGTGTTGGCCCACTCCAGCAAGTTCCAGCCCAAAGAAAATTACTAATGTAAATTCATCAGACTGCAATTATTCCTTCCATTATTAGAGGCACTGCTGTACCATGACCAAGATGATTAGTTTACATAAGCAGTCTCCATTATCAATGAGGATATAATAACTTCAAATGGAAATTAGGTTAGGATGCATGTTATTAAAATAAGGATTTGATTTGTGTCTGCATGTCTTGGTTCAATTAAGCCCCACCACCTGACGCTTCAATTCAAGACATAGCTTGGTCTTGACCCACAAGATACTAGCGATAATTCTGTATGTTTCAATTATGGATACAGAGCAGAGACGATGAGTTGATATCCTTAGAAAAATGCCAAGGGATGATTTAATACAGGTGTTTCAAATTAGGAGAAGTTTTGATTGAATCTGCAGCCAGAATATTCCCATTGACAGGAGAGTGCAGAACCAGAGGACACAGGTTCAAGATAATTGGCAAGAAAAGCTATGGGGGACATGAGGTGATTATCTTTTTATGGAGTGGTGATTTTGAATGCATTGCTGGCAGAGGAAATGGATTCAACATTACTGTTCAAAGAAATTTTAATATCTACTTTGAAAAGAAAGATTTGCAGGGCTACTGTTGAGTGGAGTAAACAAGTCGGGTGGCTATTTCAGGGAATTAACACAGAAATGGTACAATGAATGGGTGCCTCCTGTGCTTTTTGATTCCATGGGTTACACAATGTGTGATGGAACATTTAATAGTTGCTGGTACTGAACAAGTGCTTAATGCACCCATGATACTTCTATTTTAGCAAGGCAGTCAACTGAAAACTACCATTTAAATAGTTATCGATGATTATGAAAGAAAAGGTTCATTGGCTAATACAAGCAATGTAGTATTTAGGTTGTGTTGTTTGATGCACCAGATTTTGATTTTAGCAGCGAAACAATGATGCTTACCACTAACTTTAAAACAAACGTTTCCCACAAAGATTCAGAGATCAAAATGTTGTGGATTTCCCCCTTCCTAATCTGAGTTTAAATTTGGTCCCAAATCAAGGGGATCCTTTGAGGTTCAGCAATTGTGATTACATCATACACAGTAAGCAGCCAAACAGATTGAAGTAAATCTCAACAGCAGCAAACCAGGAAGTTAAGAAAGAAACTTAGGTTTTCAATTTTAATTAAAATCATATAGAAATCAATTTAAATGATTGAAATATATACATATGGTATTAGGGTTAGAGCTGAAATATTATCAATAAACTTTAAAAAGTATTATTCTTAAAATGTGAATTTTTTGTCACAATAGGGAAACTTGACATTCCATAAATACAAAAGCAGCTTCTCATGGGCAGTAAGGCTGTTCAACCATTATTTCACACTTAGTATGGAATTAAGAAATTCAGTTACACCTCATTCAACAAGGTGCAAATGTGTTAAGTATTCTTACCTAGAGATAAAGAGATCAAGTTCTCATCAGTTCAGCGATTTCTGCAATCTGGGTAATTCTCAACAGCACCCCTTATGGAAAATCTTAGATGCACTGACAGCAAATTCTGGATTTCTGCATTTAACCTTGCACATTAAAACTCCAGAAGTTGCCTTCAGTTTTAGAATGCTAACAGATTGTTACCTGTCATTCATTGAAAACCTTGGCCATTGTGTTTAGATTTTGCTTGCAGGCAGAGATTTCAGATTAATAATGGGTGCTGGCAGCATAGTAATAATGTGGTTTTTACTTCAGAGGCCCTGGCTAATGCTTTGGGATCACAGGTTCAAAGCTCACCATGGCACATAGGCTGGCCTACACATGATCCGGATCCACAGCAAAGTGGTCGATTCTTAACTGCCCTCTGAAATAGTTCAGCAAGCCACTCATTTTAAGGATTTTTGGGGTTGGATAACAAAACCAATCTTGATAGCAGCGCTCACAAAGTACGAAGAAGTAAGAAACTTTAGCACTGATATATTAGTGTAGATTTTAGTTTCTACTGTTATTCTCTCCCTAATTAGCAGTGTTAAGAAATGTGCATTTACATCCAATTTACAACACTGAGGCAAAACATGTACATACATAGTTTCTCTGTTATTAAGGTCTATGAAGTTTTCGAGTGTACTTGCAGGATTAGCCTGCCACTAGGCAAGGACTCTTAAAAGACTTCAATAGAGGAAGATTGGTTTTGACATAAACCAAGGCATAATTTTATTATTGTCTAACATTAGTGCAATACAAAGTGCTTTGCACAGAGAGAAACTCAATCACACAAAATTTAACTAAACAGAAATACATTATATAAAATTGAGCAAGACAAGGTTCTGTTTGAGAATGCTGTCACAAGGTATTTCAACGTGGTTGTCAAATCAAGCCATTGTACTCAGATCTTATTATAAGATATTGTCGACCAGCACCAATTTGTTACATTAAAGATTACCATGTTACAGTTATAGGTTCCGTCCATTATCATCATTACATCAACAGCACTCACAGTAACTTCACTATTATGTGATTTTATATTTCTAACTTTAATGAGAATAATGGAGTTTTGGTTACATTAGTCTGGTAAAGAAATGCTTCTAATGGACCAGACAACATCAGCAATTAAAAAACTGCCCAACTATATGTACTAAACATGATTGATGCCACTGAACAAATTGCCTTTAACAATAAACATTATAATGTCTCCTATTCATGTTGTTATGTGAAAAGCCCATGTTGCATCACTGTACAAATCATATTAATCAAATGCTCATGTCACAAAGGAACTAGTTTGCTGTTTTATTTTAACCTTACCACTTTTTAGCTAAGATAAAAAGGGGGAAAGTCAAATAATCCCTGTGTGTCAATTGTAGTGAAATTATAATCTTAAACCTTTCAAGCTAAATAGCTGAACAGAATAAACATTTGAATAAACAATAAAAATTTGATTCTTAAATTTCAATCAGGCACAGCCTATTCCTGTGGAATCTAAATTCTCATGCATAACCACTTCCAGAAAGCTTTTGGGGTTGTTTCAATCAAAGGTTTTCTTCTCTCACCTTCTTTACCTTTAAGTTGAATTTGCAACATCCTGACCTGCAAACACAATGCAGGAAATCAATGGAGCAAACCTAGATATTCTCAGTTTGTTGATCAGTACAACAGTACATCAACACATCCTAAAGCTGAGTTCTCTGGTTCTATTTTCATTCATTCAGCCAAGATGCAAGTCAAAATTACGTTTAAAGAAATGAAAATAAGTTTCACAATAATTTATAAATTAGCCAAAGTGAATAAAATCATGGAAAAAAAATGCACCATAATTTTCTGTAAGAGGGCAGCTAAAATGTTTACTGTTAGTTAGACTTGCTGTTGCATGTTTCAGATCTTAAAATGTTTTGAGGTTGTTTGAATTGTGATCTGATAATTGCACAGTGAGGAGAAAACAGGCAGCTGTGACCTGAGTAATCACAGCAATCAACAAAGCATCTTCTCAAACAATCAGATTTTAGGATTGTGAAATTAATAGCCAAGAAAGTATAAATTAGAATGCATAAAATAGAAGGGAACAGTATTAGTGTTTTTCACTGTCAGATTAAAGTATTGACACATTTCATCATTGAAATGATGTCAGACTGGAATGAACAGGACTTAACTTTCTGTGGCGAGTTTAGATCTAGCATATAAATACAGCAGCTTCAATCAAGATGCTATTTGCATAAAGCTAACAATGGAGCAATGCAAGCTTTGACAGAAATATTTGAATTTAACATAGAATTTTGGGGTAGGAGAAAACCATTTGGGCCTTTGAGGCTGCTCTACATTCAAAAAATTAGTGGTGGATTGTGGTGACTGGTTGGGGTTTCGTCTCCACTCTCCAGTCCAAAGCCATAATACTTAATTCTCTGTCTCTTAAAAAAGTTATCAAACTCAAAGCTGAATAAATTTAAATAGCTATTTTGTGAGGAAGTGAATTCTGTACACTAATGACCCTCTCGAAGAAAATGTTTCTCCTCATTTCAGTCTTAAAAGGGAGACCTTTTATTCCTAAATGATGGCCCTTAAAATTAATCATGCATCCCCTTTTGTAGTTGTTGTATTAGTTATGCATAAAAAAGTAAGCACCATTAGTCTTATCGACATTTTGACAGAAAAGTATGGTTCAAAGCTTGGTAATGGGCTGCTTTACATATGTCTTAAAATTAAAACAACCGCAAAATAGGTTGTTCAAGGTGGCATTTTAATAATTCTTCTTGCATTGACCAAGGTAAAGTTTAAATACTCAGCACTGTAATAAGATGCTGCAACTATTAATCCTAGATTGTTGCACTAAGAAAGAAGAATGTGGTGCACAAGATAACATTTGTACGGAATCTTTAAAATGCTGTGTGTATGTAATTGGACTTTACAAAGCATGAGTTCAGCAATGTTGCTGTCTTTGGAGTTTGTATTAGATAATGGATGTCAGGCAGTGCACAGCAATATAGTTCCCAGAAAGGTTAGCCAAGCAGTTTAAAAACCCATAGGTTTTCATGCTATGAGGCTGCAAGTTATCTGCACTGGTTGTATTTAGCAGGTATGGCAAAATGAAGAGTCAGTTTTCAAGCCAGATAGAAGCACATCGCTCGTAAAACATAACTGGAAAATGATGCTGCTCAGGGTCAATTTTAGACTAACCCATTTCATTGATAAAGTGACATTAAGGCCTCCAAAAACTACAATAAGTGGAATTTCTGACTCACAAGGCCAGGTCAAGAAGACGCAAAATAATTAGCCCAGCTGTGTTTACATGAGAACAGATACAGCATCCAAATTTTTATGATACATTTTCTCTTGGTTTGTTCTTGGTTGGGCTCTTCAAACATTAACTCCCAACCGTGTATTACATTATTTAAATCTGTTTCTGGAATGAAAATGCTAATGCAGGTTTTTCATTTTAAAGGCAAAAAACAACTGTTGTTAGCTAAGGCAGCCCTGATCAGTGTCATCATTCGATCTATAACGGTGATGAAATATGTTACAAGATATATTCAGGGAGAATATTCCCCTGAAGTATATTGTGTAAGCAATCCATAGCTGACATTTCAGATTGTCTCCTTGTTGGATTTATTCTTCTGTGTTGAGCAAAATAACATTACATTTAAAGAAGGGGTACATTATTTGCTATCCATGCACTAGCCTTATGAGTCAGCAATTCCACTCATTGTAGGCTTTGAGTTTTTGAGTGAGGTTCAATCCTATAAAGCTGACTTTCATTAAGTATCATTCAAATGTGTTCCTTTAAGTATTGTAATTGCATTCAGATATATATCGGGTAGAGTCAAATAGTTATGAATTCATATTACATTAATTCATATTGCCCATTTATACAATACACAACCCACTAGACTGTATGGCAGGTCCATCATATATTGATCTGCAAGAGGTCAGAATTCATAATTTTTCCATTTAGTCCATCACTAAATCCTAATCTGGGAGATATAACATTTATTTATCTACGACAGGAAGCATGAAAAACAGTTTGGTGAGGGAAAATTATTTGACTTTTCAGGTTGATGTCCTTTCATCATTTATTCGTTCTGACGAAAGGACATTGACCTGAAATGTCAACCCTGTTTTTCTCTGTCTACAGAAGCTAACTGACCTGCTATGCATTCCCAGCTTTCTGTTTTCCTTTCAGATTCCCAACATTGGCAGTATTTTCCTCTTGTTTTCAGGCAAATAATGTGTTTATCTTGCAGGAAACTATGATAAAGCACTTATTCAACAAATCTGCTATATTCATCAGGGTCCAGTAGATAAAAAAGTCCTAATGAACTCGAATTTTGCAGCAGGCAAACACCAATGCCTACATCACTATATTGCAGCACATCACTCACAGAAATAATTTCTAGATAAGCATGAAGTAATGCATTTGGTCAGAATATAGCTCCTTTGGAAATCCCAAAGCAATGTAGCATTTTCAACATGTAGCCACTATTTTAATCTAGGGAACATGGCAGCCAAAACTAGAGCGCAACAAATTCCCACAAACAGCACGGTGATTGTGACCAGGTAATCATTTTTTGTGAAATTGAGTGAGGGAATATTATTGGCCAGAACCCCAAGGATAACTTCCCTGTGCTTTAAAATAGTGTCATGTTATCTCTTATGTTCACCTAAGTGTGGTTTGGGATGTTTGTACTATATCTCATCTGAAAGATTCTGCCTCCACTATTCGCCTAGTGATGAGTACCAAGAAATGTTTTGACTATACTGTGGAGTAAGACTTGAATACAAAACCAACTGACACAGAAGCAAGAGTGTGAGAAGAAATAATGAAGCCATCTACTCTTTGAAAAGGAGTTAAGCCATGGATCTAATTGAATGACAGGGGAGGTTGAATGGCTTTTTCCTGTCCATAACTAGGAGCTTTTAATATAAGCTAATCAGGAAGAAATTCTCTAAGAAATTAAAGAGAAACCTTTACAAAAGGCTTTTACAAAGCATAGTATACCAAGTGGTCTAGTTGAAATGACTACTACAGATGTAATTGAGGGGGATCTAGGCAAGTGCATGAGAGAAAAGGGTAGGATAGGATGAAGTGACCGTAGACAGAGCAAGAGGAGGTGCATGTATAAATATGAACATAATTGGGTCACGTGGCTTGTATTTACGCTGTAGATTCTGTTCAAATGTTTGAGGGGCCATGAATACCTTATATCCCATGTACATCCTCTGATGTAATGTTATTCTCAGCCTAAACTATACTAATGGTAAACCATGCCAATGAAATGATTTTTGCATGCCACACTTTAGGATTCAACTTATACCACTTGAAAATGTTGCTTTTAACTTTATTTTAAAAAATCACTTATGATTCAGCAACAAGATATTGCTAGATAAATAGTGAATGTTTCATTCAAATGGGAATATAAGAATACTGTCCACTTTATAGATATGGATAGCAAAGCTGAATGGACGCACATTTGCCCATTCCTATCGTTCAGCTGATTCATCCCCTGCTCCTAACTTCAGAGTAATCAAAATTAAATATGAACGTACATCCAGTTTAACACTCTTCTGGCAAAAACCTTTTCTGATTCATCGTGGCCTTAAAGGTAAGCCTCAACCACTAATTATTACCCAGGAGAAGCTACTCTTCTCTTTCATATGGCAGGAAGTTTTCCACAAATCCATTTCCCATTAATTTTAAAGACGGTGAAGAATTACTCTCCATAACCTTCCCCATTATCAAGTTCTACAGAACAATCACCTTCTTAAGAAAAGTAAACGTTCTAAATCATCTAACATTATCCATGATTCCTGTTTTAGTGTGTCATTTTTCCTCCAGGCTACATCATCCTAAATAACTTACTGACTTGTAGTGATGGCTCATTACAACAGAGTGAACAGGCTGGGCCATGAAATAAGTGCTATTGTAAATGCTATGTAATGTTTTTTGGGTTAGTTATAATGCTTTCTCAACTGAGACTTTAAACCAAGTGTCTGTGCTTTAAAGTAGATTTGAAAGATCCAATGATAATATTTTGAAGAAGATCATGGTGACCTGACCATTTATATCCTTCAATCAACATCACAGACAAGGACAGCAGATGATTATTATTTGGCTGTCGGTGAGATTTTTGTATCTGGATGTCTTGCTAAATTGCTTACATTATGACAGTGACTGCACATCAAAAAGTACTTTGTTGATTGTGGATTGTTTTGTCATGTGAGGTGCTATATAAATGCAGTCCCCATTTCTTTCACTACACATAATGTTACAGAGTCATCCAGCAATAGATGTTAGTTCCCCAATGAACCAATTCAACATGAGCATGAAATGTTCCCTTATTGACCTATTTCATGTTTACCACCTCTCTACATCTCTATCTTTTCTTAGTCAACACTGACTGCTTCTTCTATTTTTATCCATTTTATTAACCTTTAAGGAAGCACTTCTTTTATGCTAATAATTGAAGTTGCTCACCACTTAGCTATTATTTACCCACTTCATCAATTACTTCCTTCCCTTTTGTAAGGATACAAAGCTTCTTTTGGCACCTTATTGTAGATGTTACATTTGATATGGGGGGGATGTATTAATATGCACTTACTTCCACGCATTTTAAAATAAAATCAAGTCATTTTGCTTTTTTTTTGCCCATTTCTCATTGAGGTTTATTTGAAAATACAGCACCATTGTAACAGAGAAACAAGATAGAAGCAAGAATAGGCAATTCGACCCCTTGAGTCTACTTTGCCATTCAGTGTGATCATCGCTGATTATCAAGCTCAGTACCCTAATCCTGCCCTCTCTGTATATCCCTTGATCCCTTTAGCAACAAGAGCTATAATTACCTCCCTCTTGAAATCATGTAAAATTGTGGCCTCAACTGCTTTCTGCAGTAATGAATTCCACAGGCTCGCCAATGTCTGGGTGAAGAAATTTCTTCTCATCTCAGTCATAAAAAGTTCATTCCCTATCTTTAAACAGTGAATCCCGGTTCTGAACTCCCCACCATCAGGAGCATCCTTCCTGCACCTAACCTGTCTGGTTCTATGAGAATTTCATAGCTTTCTGTGAGATCACCCTCCATTCTTCTAAACTCTAGTGAATGCAATCCAATCTCTCCTCATATGATAGTGCTGCCATACCAGGAATCAATTTGGTAAACCTTTGCTGCATTCCCCCTACAGCAAGAGCAGAACATCATTGCTGTTGAGGGAAAATTAATGACATGGTTGGGAAATTGATTGAGTGACAGGCGACAGAAAGAAGGGATAATGGGTAGGTACTCAAATTGGTAGCATGTGACCAGTGGTATTCTACAAGGATCTGCGTTAGGCCTCAATTATTCACATTATTTATTAATGACTTGGATAATGGCATAGAAATTCATGTCTACATTTGCTGATGACACAAAGCTAGGCAACATTGTAGCATTTATGGTAGCAGAAAATTACAAAGGGATATTGATAGACTGAATGAATGGACAAAACTGTGGTAGATGGAATTCAACGTAAGCAAGTGTCAGGTTATCCATTTTCAATCAATAAACGATAGATAAGAGCACTTTCTAGATGGTATGAAGTTAAATACAAAGAATGTCTAAAGAGATTTAGGGCTTCAGGTGCATAGATCTTGAAAATGTCATAACCACTTGCATAACATAATCAAGAAACTTAAAAGAATGCTGGCCATTTTTTATCCAGAGGACTGGAGTACATGTTTTCAGAAGTTATGATGCAATTATACAAAGTCTTGTTTATACCCCGCTTAGAATACTGTGAGCTACATCACACATTAGAAAGGACATATTGGCCTTGGAGGGAGTACAAGTAAGTTTAGAAGAATGATACCTGGTCTTCAGGGGTTATAGGCAGTCCTGAGGAAAGTTCCTTCGATCTGAGATGTTAAATCTGATTTGTCTCCACAGACGCTGCTAGACCTGCTGAGCTTTTCCAGCAATTTCTATTTTTGTCTGTTTTACAAATTAGACCCGTTTTCTCCATAATTCAGAAGGTTCAGGGGTGATTTGATTGAATTCTTCAAGATATTAGTGGGAAAATACAGGATAGATAAAGGTAAACTATTTCCACTGGTTGGGGATTCTGGAACTAGGGTGTATAGCCTGAGAATTAGGGCCAGTCTGTTCAAGAGTGATATGTTATAAGGCACGTCTACACACAAAGGACAGGAAATGTTTGGAACTTTCTTCCACAAATGGCAGTGAAATGCAAGAGATTGACTATTTCAAAATTAGCTTCAAAGGGCTGAATGGCCTACTCCTGCTCCTATGTTCTTAAACTTGCTGCAGCCCCCAATTTCACTAGAGGAGTCTAAATTTATAATAAACTCCGCACTAGGGATCTTACAGCCAATTGTGGTTCATTACTTCGACACCAAGTCCAATAAATTATCCACTGTACATGTTCCACTGTCTTCAATCTAGTAATAATCATTTGATCATAGCAATAAGTGCCTGGAAGTGACCTCCCATCTCCAGTGCCTACCCTTGTTTGTCCATTTTGCAAGTGAGTAATTGAAATCTGCCATCATTATTACCTTCCCTTCATTAACTATCTAATTGATATAACCGCACAGTTGTAGATATTCATTTATTTAGCTTGGTAGGGTACTCTGTAATACAAATTCATTATCACTTTGATACTTGTCTTGAACTTGACTTAGAGTGACACTTTCTTTGCATTTATTTGGCCCTACAAGTCTGAAGACTTGATTTACATGACTGACATAGTATTTGTTATTTATAAAGCTTGCTAGTCCTGCTGTGTGTATATTTTACATCCTCTTTACTGCTTCTGTTTATTAATGGAAGAATACTGCAGAAGCAAACACTATTTGCACGTGTTTGTGTGTAGGCCCAAACCAAGGTGGAGCATGAAATGGAATTTCTTCTGCAAAAGCTTTGAAACTAATTTTGAAATAGTCAATCTCTTGCAAAAACAGACAGTAAGGGATAAATCATGTAGAGCTAAGGGGAAAGGCATTGAGTGTAAACAACTCTACATTTTTATAACATGCAATATATTTCAATAAGTTATAGGAGCTTCCATGAACTGACAGGGTTCAATCACCAGTTGGTAGAGTGGTAAGGATTTTCCCTTTTTGATGTTCAATATTGTCTTTACTCTGAATGAGAAACTCTGAATTTGCATTTAAATAAGAATTCACAAAAGACCCCAGTAAGTGAAAGTAATAACAGCAGTAAAACAAATAGTTTTCAGAAGGATGTATCTTCCCTTTGAGGATATGTGTTGTGTTTTATGTTGTGGAGCTGTGCAGAGATGTCATGCTCCAGGTTATAGGTCTGAACAGGAGTTTTATTCAATGCTTTAAAATGTCTTCTGTCGCCCTTTAAGCTGCTTGCCAGCTGTTTAGTTTCTGCTTCTTTTCCAGTCACCACACCATCGTTCAACTAATTACACACAGAACATAAACCAGACACAAATTCAAACACTGAAGAACTGAATGTTACATATTGTAATTAGTCTCAAATCAGCAACTGAAATTTTGCAAAACAGGTTTACACTTTTTGTGTGTATTGTTGTGTAATCTCTGCTTTAGAATAAATCTTACAATAATTATTCACTAATTCATGATGCTTACACATGCCAGTTACAAATGTAAGCTTTTTCTTGGTAAATGGTGACTAAAGTCAAAAAGTAAAATATTTTGGATGGGAACTGAAAGCATTTAAGAAGGAAGAACTAGATGAAGATTAGCCGATAAAATAGCTTCCTTCCAATCCTGGTGATCTTACAGGGAATCCATCTATTATTGATAACCAAGATTGTTTGGGTACACAGTTTACATTCTTCAATGGTGCACTCCCTCGAAAAGGTGATGAGAGGCTCAGACAAGAGTGACAGGAAAGAAGCAAGTTGTTTGAGAAGTATCAGAGATAAAAAGAAAGATAGCAAAAGCTAAAAGAAAACATTTGCACAGTGGTAGAAGAACAAAAAACTTGAAGGAAGCAGATTGCAATGGTAAGAGCAATGGGAGGGAGAGCTAAACTATTTGGGTGGCATGGTGGCTCAGTGTTTAGCACTGCTCCCTCACAGTGTTAGGGATCTGGGTTCAATTCCAGCCATGTGGAGTTTGCATGTTCTCCCTGTTTCTGCCAGATGCTCTGGTTTCCTTTCACAGCCCAAAGATGTGTGGACTAGATAGTTTGGCTATGCAAAATTGCTCTGTAGTGTCCAGGCTAGGTGGATTAGCTAGGGCCAATGTGGGTACAGGGCAGGGGCCGAGGTTTGGGTGGGATGCTTTTTGGAGGGTTGGTGCACACTCAGTGGGCTGAATAGCATCTTTCTGCACTGTAGGGTTTCAATTTTGATTTGATATCTTTCTGTTGTGTACATGAGTGTGAACAAACAGCAAGGTTAATTTCTCTTCATACCGTGTTTGTACTTGCTTGAACAAAAAGTAGTTTGTCGAAAAAATAGTCATTCGATGAAGCCAGACTTCATATATATCTTTTCCCCAGGCTCTTTTTTCTCCATGGAAATATCTACCAATCATGACAACTTTTGCAGTTTTCCACAAGCTTTTAGGGTTTCAAAGGGCATGTAACAAAGAAAGGCAGTTTTACCTGAAACAGTGGTATGGCTGATTATAAGATGACTATGCTTCCTCATGAACTGCGCGTTTTTGAAGATTTTCTTTTCTTACCATTCAGATTTTTCTCTTGTCTCCCACAGACAGAGGGTGTGCAACTGCCACTTTCACATGTGAAATCATTCATCTTTTTGCAACTTTGAGCAGGGTGATTTGCCAGACCATCTAGTCTTGTGGGATATGCTGTCCTATTTTCGACAGTCTACATACAAGCTCACTCTCAGCAATTATCACTGGACAATGACTTCAGTGGGAAAACTTGTAATCATTGCTCAGCCTACAGCACATGAAAGCTTTTGAGTCACAATGTTATTGGTTCTCATCATTCTTCATGTTTTTCAGTACAAATCTTACACAAAATAGTGGAAAATCCTGTGGGGAGTACCCCAGGAGGGTGTTTCACTGCTGGTGGTGTGGATTTCATGTGGGACATAAAATTAATGTTCAGTCTGCCCTCTCGGCTGCAAATAAAAGATCCCATGGCATTATTTTATAATGAGAAGGGGAGTTGTCCCTGGTGTCTTGCTCAATATTTATCATTTAATCAACCTGTTATTTGTAAAATTTTCTGGTCCTTATCACATTGCAGTCTTTGGGACCCTGCTTTGAATGAATTGGTTGTGGTGTTTCCTTCAGTACGTCAATGACTACACTTACAAATTTTTACTGCATTGTGGGGTAAAGTCCTTTGGAACATCCTGCCATCATGAAAATGTCTTTGTAATTACACAATCAAGGTCAATACAGTGTGGAGCTGGAGGAACACGGCAGGTCAGGCTGCATCAAAGGAGCAGGAAAGTCAACGTTTTGGGTGTACACCCTTCATCGATTACACATCTGTTTTTCTTCCTACTACAGGAGAACTTGGACCATATTTAGCAGCTATGCAACTCCTTGCCTGAGAGCTTGACACTCAAAAACAAGATATTTGTTGTGATCACTTGTGGAGAGATGATTATGCCCTCGCAGGTTGTCTGATATTAGTTGGTTAGTTTGTGAAGCATTGTGAAGCCATCAGTGTGGGTTCAATTTCTATCACTGGCTGAGGTTACCATGAAGGATTCTCCTTCTTGACCTCTCCCCTCACTTGCGGTATGGTGACCCTCAGGTTAAATCACAACCAGTTGTGTCTATCCAATGAAAGAGCATCCCTATGGTCTAGTAAGACTATGACAACACAATGGCTGATAATAAAATAATGGTGGTGTGGGAGCAAAACTCAGACTGCATTGTTTCAGGAGTAATCTTTCCAATATTACTTTTTACACAATAAGGAATTTGGGCATGTAAAGCCATTATGCACACTGCACAAATTTCCTATCATTAAATTAAAGTTGTCTGGACTTCTATTGGATGTAGTCATGAAATTCTTTACTTAAGCTCCCAGTGTGTAAACTGTTGTTGTTGCTGGAATTGCTAAACCTTTATTTTATCTTCATTTCGAATGTTCAAACGATGATCAAGCAAATTCAGGGAACAAGATTCACTAATTAGAACAGACAGTCATAATGTTATAACCTCAATGCAAACTTAGCTCCAACAAAGGAGGGCTTAATCATACTCATCTATCAGACATTTTGCAGTGTTGATGAAGGGAAAAAGTGAATACAATTAATTAAGAATATGTATAGTTGTACAACTGGATAGGAAAGACTTATTCAAGGAGAAAAGGGTGAATTGCTGTGCTTTTGGAAGTTTAATTTGGAAAGACAGAATATTATAAATGTCACAACTTTGAAAAGTGGAGGTGAGCGGAATGAACTTCAGGTCTATTTGCACAAACTATTAAAGATGGCAGGACAAGTCGATAATGTTGTTCCAAAAAAAAACAGTTACTCTAAAGAGAGGAAAGGTATAGAAAATCAAAACAATCATGTTACACTTTCAAACAATGAAAAGAAAATCACTGATCAGTCTTTAGTTGGGTAATTATGATGATCCTGAGCTTCCAACTTCAACAAAGCTGCACAAGCCTTTAAAAGTTAACAAACAGGTTTACCAGGATGTTGCTAAGTGTGGGGTACTTCATTTATGATGCAATGACGTGAAAGTTAGGACTGTTTGACTTGGAACAGAGAAAACGTTAAAGGTAACCTAATAAAGGTTTCAGGTTGATTAGTTTTGATAAAAGTAGGTAGAAAAAATGATTCCCTTTTATTATATGTTTCATATCTCAGAGATCAATGCAGAGATAACATTAGTGTCTAAATATGTTGCAGGTTTATTTACAAAGGTTTTAAGGTATCTCTGCAATCACAAAATGTCTGTTCTGATTGCTCAGCTCGCAATAGCTTCTGTAACGTCTGTTTACTTTACTCTGCGTTCATATCTAGGTTTTATCAATCAAGTGTAGTGAACATAGATTGGTTACCAGACTCACATAATCAACAGAGGACAATAGAAATACTACACTTTTGGTGAGTGACTTGACAAAAGAAAGTAACAGATAAAAAAATGCTGTCGACAAAAGACTGAGAGGGGGAAAAGAGGGGAATAAATAACTAATCACTGTTGTAAGGATCTTGAACACTATCCAAAAAAGTAATGGCAGTTGATTTTAGAAATAATTCAAAGTGAGAAGGCTGGGTACTTGAGTGTGAGGAATGTACAGAAATGGAGAAGAAGATGTGAGACTAAGCAGGACTGCTATTTCAAAGAACCAGAACACATGCAATAGACCATCTCTCCTTATTAATAAACAAGCTTCCATGAGCTCTGAGGAAGGGTCACCGGACCTGAAACGTTAACTCTGTTTTTGCCTTCACAGATGCTGCCAGACCTGCTGAGCTTTTCCAGCAACTTTGTTTTTGCTCCATCTTAAAACTCATCAAACAAATTAGATATTTGAAAGATGCAGCAAGGAAACCAGAGCAAACTCCTGGCAGATTCAACTTGATGTTCTGAATGATCTCTATGTTCGAAATCGGGCATTTCAGGGCACACTTTATGGGCACCAGCTAGCCACACTCATTGTCCATGGACAGTTACATCTGACATGTGCCAGCCTCTCAAAAGCCTCATGGCAAATCAGTCATTCACTTACAGGTCACTTCTGCACATCAATGCTGTATCATGTGCTGCACCAGCAACTATCATTGTAATGCTGTAGCAAGGACCCTGCCCTTGCGGACTGTATCCAGCTCATGGGAGTGGATTTGGCTGCATCTGCAAGCTTTCAGCCAGAGATACCAGGTTCATATTACTGCTGTCTTGCCTTGCCATTAAATGCAAACACAAAGCAGGAAACTTGTCATAGTTGTCAACAGGCCTCAGTCAATTCAAGGGAGATAGCCTTCATAGCAAGATTGGCCAGAGGCTGGACAAAAGAGCTGCTACAAGGCTCTGGTGGGTAATTAATGAGGTAAACTTGGTAAGATACAACAAGATAATTTGCTAGGCCTAATGACGACAAACCCTCCAAATTACTTTGACATAACTTAGACTTAGCTAAAAAATGTAAGATTGAACCCTATGATTATACTAGTGATAAAGCACTTTTAAAGTCTCACTTTCGATGGAATGCCAGATTTTGGTGTAACCCTTGGTTTCCATTTATCTTTCTGTGGTATTCCATCCATTTTGTACTGTTAGTTTGTTATTTAATTTACCATTTTTGCTAACTGATTAATCTGAATGCTTTGCAAAAAGAAGAGAGCACCTCCAAGTTTAGCTTAGGGTCAAAGTACAAAGCTTCTAAAAGGATTGGCATTATTTTGGGGGAAAGAAAATCAATGAAACACTTCTCTTTGCCACCCCCACCACCTATCACCCACCCCCACCACCTTCCAAAGCTTCAGTATCTCTGAAGGATTCACTGAAAGTAAATAATTTTAGTGTTATTTTCTGCAGCAACTTACACCTCTATTTGACATCGACTAAGCCTTTATTCACCCACAATGAACAGTCAGATGCAAGCTTAACAGTGACATGTCACCCAATAAACATCAGCTATGAAATGATTTGGTCTACTTTCCTTTTGAAATTTGTAAATAAATGACTTGAACCCTCTGTGCAATCACCTCAGCCAGTTATATACTTGTTGCCAGCTAACAATTAACTTGGTGTTAATGAATGTGTCAACTAGGCATCATATTTGTGTATTTGTAGCTGATGTTTATGATGTTAACAGTCTTGATCAGCTACACAGCTACTTCACACTTAGCTTGAGAATCTTGGCTGTTGTGTGGAGGAGCTGAGTGTATTTATGTAGTCAGTGCATGGAGTATATAAATCTTAAAATTTATGGATATTACTTTTTTCAAGCTAACACTAATGTATGAATTTTATCCCTTCTGTAATCAAAATATATCTGAAGTCTAAGAAACATTGGTGCTTTTCACAATTCAGGTTGCCCATTTGTCTACTTCCTTCAACCAGATGTAAACATAAATGCACATGATTCCATACCTGAAATTGACATACAATATATTGGTTTTACATGGATGCTTTCAAAATATCAAGGCGTTTCAGAATAATCGTACAGTTGCAGTTGTGGCTAAAATGCCAAGAAAGGACTATTTCTCTTCCATTTAATCCAATGATGTTTTGGGGGGACCAGTGAGTTATGTCCAGAACTTTGACAATTTTAAAAGAAAATGTTTGTAACATCTGTATGCCATTTCTCTATTTCTTAACTCTAGTTGAACCACGATGATCCAAATACAGGGCAATAAATGTCCTATGTTGACAGCTTGTAAAATGAAACAAAATAGTGTCCTTTGTTTGTGTTAGTTTTCTGAATAAAAATAAATTTAGTCCATAATCATTCGAGTGGAAAACACATCTGTCTTTTCAGCAACCCATCTATTCTCCAGCTGCAGGAATTTAACAGGAGTTCAATTTGATTTGAGATGTTTTCTCATTAAGTTTGACCAAAGTATTGCGAAAAGGGTGGGGATAGAAGGCATCGGATGATTATTTGGATAGAAATGGTGTGCAGAGATATGGGGAAAAAACAGGAGATTGGCAGTAGGTCATAGAACTGGTACAGGCACAAATGATCTCCTTCTCCAATATTACAGATCTGATTCTGAGATACTGAGATATTTTTCTTATAGCGTGCACGTTTGTACACTACCTTCTGCCAGATCTAACTATATTTACAACAGACTTTATGTTGTAGATTTGAGCTGTTAATTTAGGCCTTGAATACCAACACAATACAATTTCAGACAGGTAGACAACAGGTACAGGCTCATTAGTAAGGAACCCAATTTCCATGGGGCTGGCTTGTCCCCTCTCCACAGGTTAATTTCAAAAACCAGCCTATATTTCTGGATAACCTGACACTGGATAACTACAGGGAATGGCTGTTACTCAAGATGCCGTTGAGTTGCTTGTTTTCATGATAGTGGGTGCCCATACCTCTGGAGATAGATTTCCATTGCTTGCCTTTTGCTACCAACAAATTTGGAGCCAGCCACCTAAGAAGATACCTCGTTATCCAGAGCTCCATTTTAAAAGAAAACTCAAACCAGCTGCCCATTGTTCCTGTGTGCATGGGATGCATTTAATTTTCATTCATTGCCAGGGGTGGAGGGTTTGAGAGGCTGAATAAGCTGGGGCTATTTTCCCTGGAGCGTCGGAGGCTGAGAGGTGATCTTGTAAAATCATGAGGGGCATGGATACTGTAAACAGCCAAGGTCTTTTCCCCAGGGAAGCAGAGTACAAAACTAGAGGGCAGAGGCTTCAGGTGAGAGGAGAAAGGTTTAAAAGGGACCTAAGAGGCAACTTTTTCACACAGAGGGTGATGCACCTATGGAATGAGCTTCCAGATGAAGCTGTGGAGGCTGGTACAATTATAACATTTAAAACCCATCTGGATGGGTATATGAATAGGAAGGGTATGGCGAGATATGGGCTAAATGCTGGCAAATGGGACTACATTAATTTAGGACATCTGGTCGGCATGGACGAGTTGGACCGAAGGATTTATTTCCGTGTTGTACAGCTCTATGACTCTAAGAAACACACTTAGGTAGCTTGACTGGTTTAAATTTCCACAGTATACTGCCATCATCCCATGTGCCATTAATCCCAGCTGTACCCACCTAGAAACACATATACCTACAATGCCCAGACCCCATGTGAGGTTTCCTAATGTGTTAGAGTTACGATGGGATATCCCAAACTATTAAAATTCCAGAGGAGGGATGAATTGACTCCCCTTTATTCACTCTGTCTCTTTTCCCCTTCCTCCTTGATTGGTCACAATAAGGTTAACTTAAGAGCTGATTCTTTCCCTTCTGTACACTTTTCTCCCAGACTCAAATGAACTTATTCTTCAAAAGGAGCCAATTTAATCAGGTTTTGAGTAATAAAAAGATCGAGTTCATTTATTATGCAATGTCTCAATTAGTAATTCAACACACATGAATTAGAAAAAGAGAGAAGCTCACAAAAGACAAGGGAAAAATATCAGTCTTTGAATTAATAGAGAAAGTGGATGTTTGAATGTTGTTATGGGAATGGACTTTATCAATAATGTTGATATCAGCAGTTGAACATAAGATGTAAGTTTCATAATTCTTATCTTGCAGGTTGGTCAGGATTCTATTGCACTGGTTCCTTTCATCTCTGACTGATCCAATATTTAAGCTACGAGAAAGTCCTTTTGTCATCTGGTTTCCTTTTGTCTGATTGCTAGCTAGCTGATATCTAATATTCAGAATGAAAAAAAATCTTAGTGATGAATATGGAATAGGTTTTTGACTGTGACCTTCACAGTGCACTAACACTTGAACAAAGGTTGGCAATTGGGAACATCCAGTCTCACTAGCAGACTCTGGTAGAGTTTAAACTGCCTTTTTAACCCATGCTTGTGCTCAAAGGAAAATACAATGGGCTGAATCTTAGCCCACAAAAAAGTGAATCAAGTTTCATGATGGATCTTGCATCTCAAGACTTAAGAAGTTGTCTTGCCCTATTTACCAAACTTACCTCATTACCTACCATGCGCCCAGCCATCTCTCATGTCTGATTTTCACTCCATTTTATCACACACAATTCCCACCAATAACTTGCCACTCAACGGATGTCTGCTGAAATACCAGCATCCCTTTTGATGCGCCACTTGTGCGCATGGACAGGCAGGGTGCTGAATTCTCCATGTGTCTGGAGCTACCCTGCACAATTCCGAACAGTTGGCCTGAAAATGGCAGAGGTGGGGAGGGTGGGGTGAATTCAGTGCCTCACTTTGCAGGCAGGGCCCTGGAGGTCTTACTGGATTAAATGGTCCTGATGTAAGACCTCTTCTTTCCCCAGGACGAGTGGTGGAGAGACCACACCAGCCTGGTTAGAGGTTGCCATCAGGTTAAAGCAGTCTCAGCTGTCTGGAGGTATGGTCCAGAAGGTAAATGGTATTCTCCATATTCTCTGGGTAAGTTCACCATTTTCCCTCTTATCTAACCCAATCCCTGCTACTGTACCCACACCCCTACCAAGGCTTATGCTCCATTACTCTCAGTATTGCCTGCAACATCTTCCTTCACTCGCTTCAACCCCTGACAGCACTAACCTGGCAAGCCCTCTGTGCTGCCTACTCACTTGGTCAGGACACCTCCCCATCTGCACCAAAAGTAGCAGCTATACCACTTTAATCTCCCATAATTCCTGCTCTCTCATATTCCAGGAGGAGAAACAGCTCACAATAGGGCATAAAGTGTCAACATGGGTGGTGTGTTGGCCATCATTTGCCTTCTGACCTGTTATATGGGAAGGATCCTTCTTCTGACTGCCCTGAGCAGGCCCTGGACTGGTATCAAAGGTTCCCCTTGACTTACTATTCTGCACCATCTGAGCAAAGGATATCCTCCTTGGATTGACTGAGGCCTGCTAGCAATGACAAGCTTCCTGGCTTTGTGTCTATGCTAAACAAAAATTAAGACAACTGTCCTGACAATTGTATCTCTAGTTGATGGGGAAAGTTAAAAAAAAGATGAGGCAAGGCTATGAGTATCCAGATAAGCTCAAAGTGAGTGAGTGCAATGACAGTGAGTGAAGAGTCCAGAGATATGCCCATGTCCATGAGCTGGGTGCATGTCTCTGAGGGTTCAGTGTCCTTGCTGCAATGAGGTACAGCTCTGAAGTAGAGAAGGTCCCCATAGGTAGATTGTAGATGACGGTTCTTAGAGGGTGGCACATATTTGATGCCAATGTCCATGCCTTTGGAGTGACTGGTCAATGCCCGTGGAGCATGCTAAGATATTGGTGCCCAATTTCCAGTATGGAGGCTGTTGAGAGCCAGCACTGTGCTCAATCTGTTCTGGTTTCCTTGTTGACTTTTTATACCGAAATATTTTGCTGGGCTTGGTACGATGGAAGTCTGAGTATTAATCATTTGAGTGTGGTAATAACAAGGTATTTAAGACGCATTAATCCAGGCAATTGGTATCTCTATATTGCCAAGCAAGAATCTTGTCATGCCACCTGTGAAAAGTATGGAAGATGGAGCGAATCTGGTGTTCTTATGGTGCAATGGTAATGTCCCTACCTTTAAGCCAGGAGGCACATGTTCAATTCTCAACTTTTCCAGATATGTATCTTAACATCTCTCAACAGATTGATTAGAAAATATTAAAATAGTAGCTGTGCTCTCAAAAAGTGCTGAATAAAAATTAGAAGAGCAAATCTTAAGAAGGACTCTTGTGGTGCAGTGGTAGTATCCTTACCATTGAGCCAAGAGACCTGGGCTTCATAAGTCTCACTTGCTCCAGAGGTGTGCCATAACATGTTTGAAGAGTTTGATAATAAAAATCTAAAACACAGTGCAATACTGAGATAGTCTTGGTTGTACTTATATCTCAATTTTACCTCACACCTTGCTATAGCCCATTGTTCAAACCCCGAAAAGATTCCACCCAATATATTTGGAATTTGGGATATAATCCGCAGTGGGTGGCTTACTGTTGTGCAGGGTTTTGTAAGACCCTCTTTAGCTGCAGTCACAAGAAATCACAGTCCAGTCTGTTTGACTAGCCTCTTCTTTCTCCTACCCAACTCCTTTTGAAGGGCTGTTGGAAATTCCCATGCATCCATAGGTGTAACATTCCATGGTCTCGTTCTTTCCCTCTCTCTCTCTAGATATATACTTAATTCACATCCACAGGCCATTGTTGGCTGTATCAGCCCTCTCTAAAAAACACATTTTGGAATTACATGTTAAAAATGACAACAGCACTTTGGGGTTCTGATCTATTATCAAAACACTATTGACTCGAGGATACTTCTGAACCAAGGAAGTAGGAACTATAGATTCACCACTCACTTGGTTACACTATCCTTTAAGAGATAGACTGAGGCTACCCTTAAATTCCTAGTATCATTTAGAAGTCAGTGGAACTTCCTCCCTGCATCATTCCAGGAGAATTCAGGGAAATTCACACCCTGTGCTTCCTGTTCCCTTGAAGATGGGCTATCTCTATTGCTTTAAAATCTATAAACATTGAAGCTGTTGCCTTAATAAAATTGTAAAACTAATATTTAGTCAAGCATATTCCTGAACTGCTTTTGTTGAAACTTCATATCAATGGTCTCCCAACTTTAAAAGTAAGATTACTTTGAATTTAAGTGCAATCCAGGACCTACTCTGAAGAAAATAGAATAAAAACTTTATTTTTAGTACTACATAAATCTAAAACCAAGCATATATGATGACTAATTTTGTCCTCTACACACCATGTGTCAGTGTGATAGCTCTGACTACACTTTATCTGTCAGTATCTTGAAAAGTGGGTTGTAGTTTGAGTTTACGAGCCAAATACACTCTGTCAAATGGTGATCTGTGAGGCCACTGCAGTACTCAGATTTGATTATCTTCATTTGGGAGGATGCTGTCTCAGGGGTATGTGGAGACAAGGTAAGGTTTCACTTTAAAAACACAGGATGATGGGAGTGGGTACTTTTCTGTTTATCCCCCAGAAATAACTGTCCCTTGATCTGATTTCCAGCTCAATATCATTTTGCATAATAATTATTTCCGTATCAACTCCACTGCTTTGTAAAGAAAACACATGATGGAATTTGATATCAACAACCAAAGTCTACTTGAAGGAATGGATTTGAGAAAAACATGTTGATTTATTCCATCACACCTAATCCCTGAAATCACCTTGTATAATGCTTTGCTAGTTTCCCCAGATGTGCACAGACGTTTTCTGGGTGGAACTATTTTTCCGTGTTTTTGACTTTTCCTGGTATTGCCTCCAGACTTGGGAAGTATTGCAGTATTTTATTCATTAATATGAATGGCCCTAGATCCAGTTGCAATTTGAATGCGTTCACAGCACTGATCATATGTGCTAAGCCTCTGTCCTCTTCCTAAAGTTCACATGTCAGCTCATTCAATTTTGACATTATGTCTGAAAGGAATCTGACGTCAATCAGCCACACACTATCTGACAGCTCACTACACAGTTTCTTCCTTCATTCAAGAAAAGGGATGATTTCAGGCATCAGATCAAAAAGTCTTTGCAGCACCTTCCGTCAAATTGACCACCTCATATCCGCATGGAGGATTAACTCACCATAGGCAGCATTTGTTGAGTAAGGATTTAGTCAGGCAGTGCTGAAGTGCTCGTATCAAGTTTACAATCTTAACAAGAACTTTAATTACATGAGAAAAGTCCAAGCTTTACTCACAAATGTTTGCTCATGGATTATACTGTGGTAACTGACAAAAAAATGGGAAATTGGTATCAAATCTGCAAAATGCAATCGAGCAAACATTTGCGTCAAACATTGCTGCTGCACTATCAGTTGCAATGGAATCCAGTTTCTTGATTATAATGGTTTTCTCAACCACATATCTTCTGAATTTATTGCAGACATCCTCACCCCTTGTTCATTTAAAAGGGCAACAGTGTGAGAGGATCATGTGAGCAAAAACAATTGACTGGGCTGCATTGGTCATGTTGATGGAATCATTGAGCCGCAGTGAGAATCATTCACAGTCCTTCAGGTCCTGCTGTAGTTTCTGAAAGATGTCTCCAGACAAAGATTCCACTTGTCCTGTAACTGTGGGAGCATAAAGGGAGAGACTCCAGATTGTTGTCATTATTTCTTCTGTATTCTTAAAGCCTTTAAACGAAGAATCTGCAATCACAATCATTGCTTCTTTGATCATTTCACCATTGGTGAATGATTTGTGTTTTCCAAAAGATAGCAAATAAAATGATGCTTCAGGACAGGCTTTCCTTTTCTAAACCAGCAAAAGATGACTGTTGAGCTTTCGAAACAACCTTCAGTTGTCAAATTTTTTTGTCCAATACATACTATTCAAGGGAAACTACTCTTGAATTTACTGTGCATATTGTGTTCCGAAATTCCAAATCATCCGTTTTACTTATTGATATACTTGGTGACACACAAGTCAAACATTCTTATGTTTTCCAGTTGTGAACAGGAATTAATTTCTCCGTTTCACTTGGAATTTGAACTTTTTAAAAAAAGTTGATCCCAGTTTGCTCATCATTATTGCTTTACCTTGTAATTATTGATGCGATTACCAAAGGTCATGTTGCAGGTAGACCTCTGGATCTGTGACTCTGGAATATCCAGAACATTGCTGGCTGCTTTCAAATCTGGAGACACAGGAGGTGATGTCAGTGGTCACAGTTTGTTTCCAGGGTCCCTGCTTGGCTGGTGTTGCTCGAATATTGGATGTGGGGTGTTACAGCATCCTCTGGAATTTTGCTTCATTCTGCATATACAATTAGATAAACAGCTGAAAAAAAAGAACTGCAGATTTACAGAGAACTAGCAGAAGAACAGGACTAGCTGAGTCATTCTTGCACGTTGTTGTATGAGCATGGTGGGCTGAATAGCCTCTATGTTTCTCGAACAGTCTGACAGCTGATGCCTGAAGCCAGTATATTTCTTCTTCACTTGTTTGCATTGTCAGCAATGATAGCCCATCTGGACCAAACTGAAACATGATGAGACAAATTGGCAAAGCCTATTAAGGACATGCATTTTTCTCGAGCTGTGTGGCTTCCAGAAACAGAAGTAATGTAAAAAGGTAAAGATAATGTCACCATCATCTTTTTCTCTGATTAGAGAGAGAGAGAGAGATGACTGGTGGTAGTTTAACCTGAGGGTTGCCACATTTCAGGTGAGGGGAGAAGTTGAGAAATTCATGGTAATCTTAGATTGTGCTTTTGATATCACTCTGCATTGCAAACCAGCTGTCCAGTCGACTGAGCTAACCAATGACAATTGAGGTGTGTGCAGCAAGGGAAGTTGGGAAAACAGTGAGATTGACCATCACACAGTAAGCGATTGACCATTCAATCACAATCTATATGTTGGAGACCATGAGGCTTAAGACAGATATTTACATTGACCATAGCCACAAACACTTTAGCTTATTAAACAGCCCAGAACATAAAAGGTCATACAAATGTGAGTGAGTAAACTTTTCAGCCTTTTGATTGTGTTCACCAATTCAGTTAGATCATGGCTGATTTCATTATCAAATTTGTTTATCTACTTTGACCCTTAGTACCCTTGTCTCAAAATCTTTTGAGCTTTTAAAATCAATATCACTTCCTACCTTATAACATTCTCAATAGATTCTCTTGGCATTTCTAGATTTCAAGAAACCTTTTTGTGAAAATGTGCTCCTTCATATTAGAAGCTGCCTCTAATTAAAATGTTAATCCCTTTGGTCAACTCTTCAAAGGAAATAATTTCACTCTATCCCATAACATTAATTTTTCTCCATCCAATAGCATTAATTTCTCTCATCCTCATATACCTCATGGAAATGCAGACAAGTTACACTGAATTAAAGTGAGAACAGACATGTGGAATATAAAAACCAGTGTAGATCTGTTCAGTGAAATGACCTGTTCAGCTGATCTAAATACAGTGTGAACCTAATAATCATCTTAAAAAGCAAAAATGGAAATTGCTGGAGAAACTCAGCAGGTCTGGCAGTTCAGAACTGAAAAGGGTCACTGGATTTGAAACATTAACTCTTCTTTTTCTCCACAGATGCTGCCAGACCTGCTGAGTTTCTGCAGCATTTTTTTTGTTTTTATTTTAGATCTTCAGCATACAGTTCTGTTTTAATTATGTTTTAAAAAAACTCAGATGTAGGGCTTAATGGCTGATCTGGTTCTGGACTGATATGGATGAAAAGTGTTTTGCACATTGTTCGAGCTGAACTTTAAATTTCCCCATGTCTTGTATTTAATCAATGCTACTTCTTACCAGTGAATGAACAAACTGCCAGCTCTAAACTGTAGCATGAATATCCTCATAACTAAATCTCTCTTCTGGTAGATCTTTGAAGAGAGGAAGCTTGAAACGAAGCACACAGCAAAAAATGGTGTATGGAATCTTTGAGCATGGGGAGGTTATAGTGCTATCTAGTTGCCATACAATTCTGGCTGAACATGAGATTTTCTCAGTCTTGTTACAGGTGTACCAGAAAACTTTACAGATTGGCAAATCAATTTGCTTAGCTATAACACAAACGTACCTCCTGTACATTGCCATCCAGTCCTGGAGTGGGACTCTACCTTGCTCAGAGAATAGAGATGCTGGCCTCTGCTCCACAAGACTTCCAAAGCTAATCTAAACCTAATTGCGATTAAATAGCAGGCCCTAGAAGCATGGAGGGTGTAATACAGGCAATTGTTGAAGAAGGGACCTTTGCATTTTTGAGTGGAGAAGGCATAATTCGAAGTAAGATCATATTAGGCATAACGAACCAATAGAATATCTCTTTTGATTTAGGTTCCTCTGGTTCGGTGGGTGTCATCAAAGTAGCATCTATTTCATATCCTGTTACATTCTATACCACAGACTGTAAGGTGTCAAGATATAGTCTGGTATTTGCCGTAACCTGATATCCTGGAAACCTTTCCACAGTGCATTAGTTGGGGAGGTCATATGTCATTTGGCATTATTCCACAATTTCAATGAAAATGGCTGCTGTCAAAAGAAATTGAAAAATGCACAACACATCTTTTAAAAATGCCATAGATTCAACAATGAATTACTGACAGCAATCTAATCTCACCATTCAGGTTTCTGAGCTTTGCTCTTGTTTCCTATGACAATGTGAACCTTGGAGTGAGATTAGTTCCTTGTTATCCATAGCTAGTACACAGTATTCTCTGTGCTCAGCATTATGTAGTAAAGGCCCCATCAGCGCACTCCAAATGAACTGCTTCTTCTAAACCTGCAAAATGTGAGAAATATTCTGCAAAATGTCAAAAATACTCTGCAAAATGTCATCATGGAATTTTACAGCAGGAACTAATTGAGTCACAAGTAATATTCTTGTTAGCACTCAAAGCTGCAAAGTGATGCAATCATATTTAATCTCTTGATGGAGCAGAAGTGAAGGAGATTACTGACAGGAAAAGCAAAACATTCCTAACATGATTTGTTCTGGAGTTATTTAGCAGCAGAGATTGAAAGCATGGTTTTTAATCTTTACAACAATTGTCCTTTCACCCTTTACCCATATTTGTAGCCAATCGCAAAGATGGCATTTGGGACTGCAGTGTGCTGTAGGTATATAGAAATACATAGATTTGGAAAATTGTCAAAAAGTAATCACATTTGGAATGAAGGATCAGCACCTCTACCTCCATATGTGGCTTCTCCAACAATAACCAATGTGAAACAACTCTCAGCCAATTTGCCAAGAACAATTCAGATGGAATCTATCCATCATAGATGAAACATCTTGCCATATTGAGCAATTTCTGTACATATCATGTCCATTTTGATAGCTTTTTGTTCTTGTCAGGACTTTTTCGTTCTGAAGGAGCCTGGAGCAGACATGTATAAATGGAGTTTAAGCAAGATTAGCCACGATAGAATGACAGAATTGGTTCACAAGGCTGAATGGTCAGTTCCGCCACTATATTTACTCAATTTATCACTATAGAATCAAACCTTTGAATTTTTGTGGTAGATCAGTAGATAGCAGCCCTTTTTTGACTGGAGTGCCAAACTCTAGCGTGATTTCGGAATGTGACATTATCAGTTGTGAATTGAGCACCCATTTGGTCTTTCAGGTAGGCATTAAAAATCCATGACATTACTTCAAGAAGAGAGGGGAGCTTTTCCCAGTGTATTTACACTTCAGCATTATGAAAGCTGATTGTGGAAGCTTGTGTGCAAATTGGCTGTTGCATTTCCTACTGCAACAAGTGACAACACTTAAGTATCTATAAAGCACTTTGGGACATCCTTTAATAAGAGGTAAAAATAAATGCAAGTCTCTTTTTTAGACCGCATTTCACCCTTAATTTACACTGAATGTCAATAATGACATGTAGAAATTGGTACAGATGCCAAGAGCTCCTTTAAAATGGAAATGGATTTAAAGGGCTGATGCCAGAAGTACTGTAACAATTTCATAGCCAGCTAATAGCAGCCCCAACATATATCTCTAAGCCTTTAATGCCATGTCTGCACATGAAGTCAACAAGGGAAGCATGCAGATGAGAAATAGGAGATGGCTTGAAATAGATCAATGGGGGAGCAACAGAGACATAGTGAGGAAAATCCATTGCTGCAGATGTGTTACTATGTTCAGATAGAGGAAAGTAGAATCAAGTGTTAGAACTTAAAAAGAAAATCCTTATCGCCTTATCATTCTGGTTTGAGCTCATTGTGAGTTTAAATTTACAGCATTTCCTTTCCAAACATCAGTCCTTTGCGTTATGTTGGTCACTGAGGATCCTGGACTCAATCATATCGATATTCTGCCAGAATAATTTATCTTGCACATATGTCATGTAATTCAATGTACGTGAGCACACCAAGACATTAGATGCCTCAATTTACATTGTAGCAAACAGATTCATCCAAAAGAAGAAATCAACTGCAATATTAATTTTGTCCTTATTTTGTTCAGTACATTTGCGCTTTGAACTGAAACCTTCTCAAAGAAATTAACTTTTCCCAACAAAAATTGCTGAAAGAATGGTGTCAACAGCATGATATCTTACGATCAATTTTGTGACAGAAACAAACACACTGTTAGCAGCTTTGTTTTAAAAACAAAATGATTCACTTACTCATCAATTTCTTTTGAAATTTTGGACATTCATATCTGTCGGTTCCATTTTATTTCTCCTTAATTGTCCAGACCAGTAGAATGAAACCTGTTATTAACTGAGCTCCTAAAAGCAAAATTCTATGCCTTAGAGTAAAATGAAGCTGTTTGATGAAATTTTGGGGGTTATGAAATGACTAGAATTAAGTGCTGTCTAGACGTGCATGCAAAACACTGAATAAAAATATTAGACTTGATAGTGACCCATGCTCATAAATTCCCAGCACAATGCATCAGATCCTACACTGGTAATTTCATCAAGATCAACAAGATGTAATCTTGAAAACCATTTGCACAGCACGAGGACAAATAGATGTCCTTGTCCTTCCAGATGTATTTGAAGCTTTACAGCCTGACTACTTTACTGTCTGTAAGCAGCTATAGAGGGCAATTGTAAATAATTAAATAGAAATTTGTTACCCTTTGTCAAATGTATTTCTGATGTCCCTCTTCCTCTATTTCCATTAAGCGATCCCTTGATTAAATTTTAAAGTCTGAAAACAATTTGAAGGGCTGGAAATGCAAAGAGCAAACTAGAATTTGAGTCTCTGCAAAAGGAAAGTCATATTCTCTTAGGGAGCAGCTTTGAAAGTGGCAGGTGTTTTTCATGCTCTTTTCATGATGCTCTTGTCAGTGCGTTATACGGCTAAGTGCTGGTCATACAGATGCTCCCTGTCGGGCATCTCTTAAAATCTTGGTTCCTTTTCAGCATTTTCCTGTACCATTGCTGGATGTTGAGCGAAGACCTGAATTTGTAGCCAGATGGAGATTTCAACACATTGCCTGCAGCAGCCTTGTAGTTCACAAAGTGAGTTCAGTAGCTGATGGTTCCTTATTGCTTATTAAATGTTTAATAAGCTCTGTGATTCATTCTAGGCTCTTATCTATGCCCCAGGTAGATGAGGTGCTGCGGAGCAGGAGGTGGGCATTTGAATTTCTCTTAGGACTCGTAAAACAGGATAAGTAAAGGGCAGAGCGATTTAAGTCTGCAGAGTCAGCTCAACAGAGCTGAGCGACAATTTAACACTCCAAGCTGACGTTCCTGATCTTTTATAGTTAATCAAATTTAAATATTTTAAAATCAAATGTACCAATGTCATTTTTCTTCTAAACAAATGACAAGTTCAATCATTCACTCACTATAGGGTGCTATCAGTAAAAATGCAGTATTCATTCCTTTGATTGCATCTCCAAAGATTTAACTGCCACAGGGCTCATTTTAAAATACTTGTGTGATCTGAGAACAGTAGAAATGAGCATTTTCTTTTCTTGGGAGTATGTGCTTCCTCATATCATTTGAATGCATGACAGGAAAAATATATTGCCAAAAAGTTAAATGTACCCTCACACTGCATAATGATTCATGTGACAAGCTTCATAGAAGGTGAGAACACTCACTGAAATTCTCCCAAAATGCACAGCCTGAGGCTTAGCTGCTGCAACTTCTGCTGTGATACAAATGAGAAAAAACAAGGCTTATATTTGTACAGCATCTTTTACAGACATTGGACATCACAAAAAACTTTGTAGCTAATGAACTACTTTGAACGATGGCTACAGTTACAATGTTGTAAACACACCAGCCAATTTACAGACCGCAAACCAGTCACAGTAATGTGACCAGAAAACCATGTGCATCACTGCAGCGTTATGTTGCAATGTTATGAACCCAGACTCTGATCAGTGGTGGTGTTGATATCGCTGCTGGCTACAAAGATGATTATGGCTCTATATTTCTCCATCCTTGCACCTGGATATTCCCTCGGTATAGTCATTCACAAAGGGTAAATGCAGAGAGGCCATGCCCACTTTTGATGTCAGCAGCTACCATGTTCCAGTAAGCTTTTAAAGGTTGGGTCAGGGGTTTGGACAATTGGGTGAGGGAGTCAGTAGCTGGGGAGATTAGGGTGGGGAAGTGGAGTAGACAGATGCTGGGGTGGTTGGTGGGATGCATGGAGGTATTAGGAGATTTTAGTCATGGATCTACATCAGGATTTAATGATAAAATACCAGCTTAGATATTGCTCCGCAAAAGCTAAAATCTCTAGTACTGAGGTCAGGGTCCAGCACACTTTCAGATGGGACCAGGCTAGGCAGATTACCAGTTGTATAAATTTCTTGGCAACCGCCAATGTCTCTGGGTCAAGACTTGGAAAGAGTCCTGAAGTGCAACAACAGTATTTGATGCTGTTGAAATTGCAGAATCTGGGCCAAGAAATTTTCAATGTTTTACAGTCCGGGAATAGGTCATTTTGTCCAATTTTTTTTGCTCCACGTGAGCCTCTAACTATACTTTATTACTTTACCTTATTAACATGTCTCCCTCATGTACCCAACTGGTTCTGTTTAAATCCTAGGAAGTTTAGCATCCTAACTACTTGCTGGGTAAAAAAAAAATTCTCTTGAAAACTTATTATAAATCTCTTCTATAGCTGTCCCTTAGTTTTAGTTTCAAATGAGAAACATCTTTCCCAAAGCTACAAATCTGATCAGAACATTGACATTGATCAGATCATTTTGCTTTCTGGCATTTGGAGTGCTGAGATCAGTTAAATCAGTTCCCTTCACTTGGACCCCTCCTTCTACCTTTTACTTGAACTGATCTGTTCATTGAGAACTGTTGATGTGACATTGATCACTTTAGTTCCTCTGCTCCCCTCACCCTTTCGCATGGAAATAGTGTCAGAAATCACATTAGCAATAAACATGTGGGTCACAAAATCTGGGAGGATTTCTACTTTCTGTCACACATGGCATTTGCTGGACTCTAGTACAAATTAACTGTGTTTGAAACATTGCAATTCCATTTTTGGAATTTAAAAATGTGAATTAGTAAAACTAAAACAATTTAAAAAGTTTTGAGCAGTAGTTGTGTCTTTTCTTAAGATTTTGCAAGTGATCCCTTGCAAACACAAACTAATTTTGGGCCCTAGAAATGTAAAAAATATTGCCAGAACATCTTTCTTCAGATTGGGAATGTGGACAAAGAATACAACAACTTGACTTTATACAGCATCTTTCACACAGTAAAGGTTCTTCACAGGAAGACATCAGATGTGGCTTATGTCAGAAGTGGCCAAACAGCTAAGTTCTAGAGTGATATAAATTAGGGTTAGAGGAGAGGAAAGATGGGAGGGATCTAAGGATGGAACACCAAAGTTACGGCCCAGGTAGCTGATGGTTGATATAACCACAGTATGATGATACCATGGCTTTAAGAAATATATTTTGTTCTGGGCCTTTTGAAGAGAAGATTTCAGACAGAGGCACTGAGCTGTCTATCTGGAACCAATAAAGTAAACAGCATTTGGGGCCTTGGTGTTTCTTTTTAAACTAGGAACAATAGAAACAGCCTGAATGGGTACAGCAAACTCCCACAGGACCAGGATGTTTAGTTTTTTTTTAGTTTTTCAGTCAGAGTTGCTACTTGGGTCTTAAAGATGTGGAACCTGTTTTTTTCCTCTCTCGGTTACAGCTAAAAGCTGGACGTTCTCTTCCTGTTGCTGGAGTTGCATGTGAGACGATCTGTTGTTCCGAATTTGCCTTTTGCCAAGGATGTGTTTTCGAATAGAGTTACAGCTAAGCCATTTTTTTGTTTTGTTGTATTTAACTATAGTGTATGAATAAAGTGTGTTTTGCTTCAAATGTGGTAGTTTGACCAGTCAAACTGCATCTGGAAGGCAACAGCTTACACTTACCTTTAAAGTAGGAAAAAGCTAGGGTTGAGGCTATCTTAATACATTTTGAGACGGTTTGGTGTGGTCCATAACAAAAGAAAACAAGTAAAGGAAATTATTGATGGACAAGAGGCATTAATGTGTAGGTCTCAGAAGAAACTACAGAGATAAGAGTATTACAGCAGAAGACTTTAAACAAATCTGTCTTCCAACAGAAATGACATCCCATCTGATCAGAAAGTACGAAAAAGGATACTGACATGTGATTTAAGAATTGAAATCTGATAACCTGATGGATTTTCCTAGACATCTTTAAAGGATTTAAGATTCTATGTCACTACTTTGCAAACCTATGATTATTATCACTAATGCACAAATTGAATTGGATTTGCAGCGCTTTTGGTATATAATGGGTCATAATTATCACATTAGAATTCAAATGATCCTGAATGCCTCATATGTACATGAAAATTCTGTGAAACCAATACTTCTAACAGTTCTATGTTGTTCAAGATCCACATGCTGAAACTTAAGCTATAATTTTGAAATGATGGACAGTCTTTTTCTAGGCATCATGCAGATTGTCATAACCATGGGTTAGAACCCTGAAATACGGTAGACATTTTTAACTTGTAATGACTTTTTTAAAAAAGGGCAAATGCAGCCAAAAGGTAGTTATGGATCTAAATTAAGTGGATATACAGGGACACACATAGAATGTCGCACCCACAGTTGCAAAGGTGCTTTCAACCAACACTTCAAAAGTGGGGTGGGGCAGGGGGAGCACGAGAGAGAAGAATCAAACCAATACAGACTACAAAGATAATGAGAGGCTGTCAACCACTAACAGATTATGTCCCAAACTGTAGACATATTTCGTGTTTACCCTTTTGAAGGAGACATGAGGGAAAAAGTTTATAAAACTTATTTCAATGCTACTGGAGGTTCCAGTGAGATGTAACATGACCTGGGCTTCAGTGTTGGTGTTCTCGGAAGTTTGTAGTCAAAGACTTATCCTCTAGTTACCGCTGTATCAATGTAAAGACCCAGTCTCATTATAAATGCTACAAACCAGATAAAAAAGAAACAGGATAAAACAGAGATAGTAGGAACTGCAGATGCTGGAGATTCTGAGGGTCGCCGTATCAT
>NC_063337.1:87566197-87617021 GCF_021869965.1 Rhincodon typus | reverse complement strand
GAAACATCAGCTTTCCTGCTCCTCTGATGCTGCTTGGCCTGCTGTGATCATCCAGCTGTACACCTTGTTATAACAGAACAAAACAACTCTCTTGCACCCTGAAGCTCAAATTAAATCAGGGTTGAAAGGAATCAGAATTGCAAAATCTCAATCAAAAACTCAATCAAAACTAAGGATTACAAAACCAAGTGCTCAACTGCCAATCTCAAACTACTTGTAACCTCCGTTGTAATGGCTGTAATGTTTAACTGTCTGCTTTTCATGAATAATTCAGACTGTTCCAGGTGTTTTCTTTTAAACTGTTATCAGTATGGACACCTCTTACAGGTAATCTGGGTATATGTGTGTAATATTTTCTCTTGTGTTTAGTGATTAATAAACTCACTTCTTTGCTAATTCAAGATATCCTTGCTAAGTTGGCTCCTTTTAAAACAGAAGTTCACTTGGGTCAAGGAGAAATGTATCTACTTTTTAAATAACTTTTAAATTGACCTTGTTACGTCTGACCAAAGGTGTAGATAAATAAAGAAGAGGAGTTAGTTCACTCACTCCTGCTCACCCAGGTGATTAATTGATTGGAGCATCCCATTAGGAACCATCATGATTTGGGGAACCTTGCCAGGCATATCAACTTGTTGTTAAAGTTTCGGGTCTGGTGACTCTTCCTCAGAGAGTTCTGAGGAAGAGTCACCAGACCCGAAACGTTAACTCTGTTTTTTCCTTCACGGATGCTGCCAGACCTGCTGAGCTTTTCCAGCAACTTTGTTTTTGTTCCTGATTTATAGCATCTGCAGTTCTTTTGGTTTTTATATCAAATTGTTGGCTCATCCATTATCTAAGCGTAACAAACATACTGTGATTTGAACCCAGAGACAAAAAGAACAAATTATGGTGGGTAAATTGTCACTTTGAACTCTATATTTTTTCAAAGAAATACTGCAAAAGACTTTGTTGACATTGTGTTGTTAGAGTATAAAAATATTTGTATTTGACACCAGTAAATGCCTAGCTAACAAAATTAGAGGAAGTTACTTTGAATATTTAAATGTACTGTCACAAACATTTGTTGTGTTTCACTGGGGCAGCATACTGGAAATCAAGGTCTGCTATTCCTGGAGTCATGGCAAAAATTAAAAGGTTTTAAAAAGTATGCAAAATTCCCCAATTTACCACTGTTTCAGGCAGACAGAAAGCAGGAACCATGTTTCTGAATTTAACAAGAATTATTATTTCTTACAAGTAAATGGACTTTAGCTGCAACAACTATGGACCATCAGCATATAACTCTGCCAATTAAAACTCTAACCCCTTTATAAACTCACCCTTACACACTACATACGGACAGACAAACACAGACTGGGAAGGACATGGATGTTATGGGTGGAGAGAAGGCCTGGGAAGGTAGTTCAGTGGTTTCTGTACATGGGGTTGTTGAGATGACTCTGGTGCTGATCTCTGACTTATCAATTAAAAGTCACAGCTTACAGCAACTAAAGAAAAACTGAATTGGTTGTCTTCAGGCCTAAAGTAAGCTTTGCCACAGAGAACAGATAGCTCCTGAAACCTGATGACTTCCCTCCACCTTATTTAAAGCCCCAGGATGTTCAGCTCCCCAAGAACCACACAGTTGTTGGCAGACATAAGGCCTTTATTATCACTAACTGGTTATAGTGGAAATTGAGGTCCCATTTAAAACTGCATTCAATTAGTATTCCATTTTTAGTATATTCTGTGTATGAGACCTCATGAGACCTCTTAACTGTTACAGTATTAACTAGCCTTCTACAATCATAAACAAAAAAAAAATGTTCATGAAACATATTACCCCAATATGAAGATAACAAGGTGTAGAGCTGGATGAACACAGCAGGCCAAGTAGCATCATAGGAGCAGGAAGGCTGATGTTTCGGGCCTAGACCCTTCATCAGAAAAAAAAATCTACCCCAATATGAAGATATTGTTTTGTAAAATAAGAAGGAAAGTAGAAGGAAAGTAAAACAACTTTACAATGGAAGTGGTCAGGGGGACAATGGATATTCTGATGTCATGCGTACTTCCCCTATGGTAGAGTTCCCTAACATTTCCGCTAGAGAGAGGGTGCTGCCCCCACAAATTTAACAAGACTGACACAGTCTGCACCAATAGCCTGTTTGTCCTTTGGTATCAGGGAACTATCCCCAATTGTCGCAGTTGTATACTTTCTTTGCCAAATTAACTAATGTATCATATTCTAAACTATTGTTTCTTAAACTGACTAAACCATCAGAATATTGCTTACAAATGGTTGAGTGCCTATATTAAGTAAATGTGATCAGCACCCACTCAAAATCAACACTGCCTGTCCACAGATCAATCATCTGCTTGTTGCCAATCAAAACTCCATTTGTACATAAACCTGCAGCTCCAGTTTACCTGCAAACTACACTTCCACTATTAATGGAACCAGCAGCTGTGTAAACTGCATTTAAAATGAAAGTATCAAAACATGCTTCAACCCTCCTGCAATCTTTTTTCCCAAACGCAGTTCTTTTCCTATTTCAATTCACAATTTAAAATACTAAAAAATTATGAGAAAGAGGAGAGAAATGGGAAACAGAGGAAATAGCAAGGAGCAATAAGAGAATTTCAGGAAACAAAGCAGGAAAAAAAGAGTTTGAAATAAGACAGCTTGAACTAAATGCAGCAACCCTTCAGTGTTCCTTGAAGACACTTCACGGTCAGACTCCAGGTTGGAGGCAACTCATTTTTAGATTCTTACATTTGAAGAGACAGAGGTGGAAGCTTTCTTTACCTTTTTTGAGCAGGCAGCACAGCTGATAAAGTGATGCATCCAGCACTGGTTCTTGTCACTGCAGAGCAAGCTTTTGGTGAAAACATTCAATGCTAACTCTCCCTTGTGTGCGCCACAAAGTATTACAGTCTACAAGGCAATAAAAGAGACCATCTTAAGTACATCGTAGTTTGTGCCAGAGGCATACAGTTCAAAATTTTTTCCCCTCAGGAAATGGCCTGAACAGATACATCTGGAATTTGAATGGCTTAAGTAGTTTGCTTTTGACCAATGAGTACAAGCGTTTAAGACAGAAATATTTATAAAGATTCCATGAAATAATTTTCCTTAATGCGTTCTGTATCTAAAAAGAAATACTATTTATTACAACTGATTGGACTGTAGCTACCAGTAAACAGTTATAAACTGTCAGCCTATATCATTATTAATTAAAACTCTAATTTCCTTATAAAATCCCCCTAACAAATACTTATACACAAATAGCAAGGATCTTATTCACAAGATCTGTTGAACTGGTTCTTGCTGTTCAGCAGGTTTCGTTTTGGTTTTCTTTTTCCAAATGCTTCCACTATTTTCCAGTGGCTTGATCACTTACGGAAGGTTTCTGGCTTATCAATTAGACGTCACAGCTGACAACAGCTGCTGAAGGAAAGATAAACCGATTTTTTTCATGTTTGAAGTGGCTTACTGCACAGAACCAGAACAGCACTTGAGCCGTTCACTTCTCTGAAACTTGCCTTCAGCCCCAAGTTGAAGTCAGTTACCTAAGAGCCATGATAACTTGTCACTAGTCTATAGACTAATCAACTTTGTGTTGCCAATCAAAGCTCCTTCTGAGTGTAACAGCTCAGCTAGTTTGTGTGCAACCTGACTTCAATTACTGCTTACATAAAACAAAGAACTATGGATGATGGAAATCTGAAACAAAAATAAACTGTTCTAAAGAAGGGTCACTGGCCTCAAAACATTAATCCTGCTTTCTCTCCACAGATGCTGCCGGACCTGCTGATTTTTTCCAGAAATGTCTGTGTTTCAATGACTATTGTTCAATCAATTGTTTAAATGATGCTTACCATAAATGTCAGTTTACTCATTATCCAAATATGCAGTAATCCTTGTAAAACACTGGTTTTAAAGCAGTCCTTTCTCATTTCGGGCTATAATTTAAAAAAAAAAGAAAAAGATGCAATCTTTACATCAGTGTTTGACTGTTGTTTTCTGTTGACTGCTCACTGTGCCAAATGTTCTGTGTCAAGCCTGTAGCTGTGGGTTATAGAGAAAATGAAACAATACACTCAGTTTGAGGCAGCAGGCATTTTAAAAGCAGCGTAACAATGTTCCTGTTCAGACACAGAATCTGATGTGTATCATCTCTGCATATCCCTGAGGTACGAAATACAAAACAGAGGAAAATAACCTATTCTAATTGCCTCTCTGTGCACTAGGCTGTATTCATCCTTTTCACTGATTCATACCCAATAAAATCTAAATATCTAAACAATGTTGCAGCATAAATTCATACTCACCTTGCTGATTGGGATAGTTTTAAATCCTCCTTCGGCTCACAATGACAAATAGAAGCAAATGATTAATACAACTTTGAAGTGGATTGAAAATCAAGGGATCGATCTGAACAGGTTCTCTGTCCTGGTTAGAGGGAGTAGGTGAAGTTAAAGGTTTACTGTTCAGTGGAATTAAAAATAAAACCTGTCCTTTGTCCACCCTTTCTATTGTTTTCTATTAACCACCGGTAGTTATCACTGAGCAGTCACAGGGGAGGTGATGACATAGTAATATTATTGGCAGTCTGTTAATCCAGAGATCCAGGTAACATTCTGGGATCCTGAGTTCACATCCTACCATGGCAGACGGTGGAATTTGAATTTGATATATAATTTTTAAAAATCTGGAATCAATATGACCATGAATATGTTGCTGATTGTCAGGAAAAACCCATCTGGCTCACTATTGTCCTTTAGGGAAGGAAACTGCCATCCTTACATGAACTGGCCTGTGTGTGATTCCAGACCCCACAGTAATGTAGTTTATTCTTTAACTGCCCTCTGGGCAATTAAGGATGGACAATAAACGCTGGCCTAGCCAGTGACGTCCTAATCCCATCAATGAATAAAAAAAATTAGAGTGTCAACAGGAATTGTTCAGTACTATGATGTAAGGTGTTTTCAGCTATTGGCATCTACTAGGGCAACAATTTTAAATGGGTACAGGTTTGTAGTGGGTGAAGAAACAGAGCCTAAATGGATTGAATCCATCCCTTGGGGTATGTAAGGCATATTATAAAAATGATTGACATCCTGGAGTGATTTCAAGGCTGTAATGTCATTGAGTTCTTTTCTGAACTGATCTGAACACCAGATAAACATAATATTATCACATCACAGTTTTATCTGGTTAGTTATCAGGAGTTTGAATAAAACCTTATTCCCTTCAGTTGACCTCTGACAGCTGCCCTGCTGGTGCTTCTTACATTCAAATACTGAGTGTTTATCCTTTATGCCCCTTTATGGAACAAAAAATGCCGAATTAATATGTTTGTGTTGACATTTAAGGCAGGATTTGTGTGGCAGAGTTGTCTGCTGGGGGCTGACTGAACTCATTTCACTTAGCATGTTTAACAGCCATGAAAGGCATATTAGTTAGATTTGAACCTAGATCCCTAAAGTGAAAGGATAGTCTTCTTAGCTGTGCCACTCAGACTAAGTGTCTTGCATATGCAAAAATCTGTGTCACAAAGCTAATTGGGGCCATCAAAAAGGATATAGCACAAATAGATGGTTGCCGACTCATCACTACTCTGTCTGTACATCTGTCACAGTTATCCATTGGGGGAGACAGTGGCATAATGGTTATGTCACGAGACTAATCATCTTTGTAGTTCCAGGCTAGAGCCTTGGAAACATAGGTTCAAATCCTGCCATAGCAGCAAGTGAAATTTAAAGCTGTTTAATCAAGTCTGGAATTTAAACATTGTCTCAGTAATGATGGTTATCAAAGCTATCATCAATGGTCATAAAAACACATGTGATTCACTAACACCCTTTGGGGAATGAAATGTGTTGTCATCACCCAGCCTGACCTACAGGTGATTCCAGACCTACAGCTCTGTGACTCATTTTCTTAATTGCCATCTGAAATAACCTAGTAAAGCATTTAACTCAAGGGCATATCAGCATAAACAACAAGTGCTGACCTTGCCAGTGACACTCACATCCCATGAATTAATTTAAAAATCCAGGAAAAATGCCCTTAATTTACTTGGAGAGAATGAAAGTTCAAAAGTAATTCCCAGCAACGATGCGTTTTGTTCAAAATGTTGCTCACTACATCAAGATGTTACAGCAACCCGAATGTAAATTTTGTATACTTAATTATATGCTTGAAATTTATTTTATTCAAAGGAGGCATGAAACAGAGGATTAGTCGAACAGTGTTTTGGTCTTTTAGTCTGATTGATATTCCCTTTCGTTAATGGTACCTACTGGGCTTGTGGGATCAGTGAAAGCACTCTGTGTTCTGTGGGATTTTTGTAGTTGTATTAGCCAGATTATCTATTACACACTAAGTGGAACTAAAAAGTTTTGTGTCAAGGTCCAGTGGATCGTTAAACAGCACTGCCTCTTTAAAGGCAAAACAAAGTCATTTTGTACTTTTAGCCATCAGTACAGAATTCACATTCTTTTTCTTTATTGTAATCCATTTCTGTTAAAGTTCTAATTTTTAAAAATTTATGTTGCTGGTAGAAACTAGCAATGCATTTCACCACCCAAGCCTCCATAGTGGCAGTGTGGACGTCATCACTTATAAGTAAATCTCTTAAGTGCTTCCTCTCTCCTCCTCTAGCCCTTTACGCACATCATCTTGTTCCATTCCTCTCACAGATCCTTTAAATTTTTTGTTGCCTACCACCGAATCTATAGTGATCCATCCTGCCTTCGTTTCCCTCACAGACTCTGAACTGAACAATTCCTAACCTCCATGATTTGAAACAAAAACAGAAGTTGCTGGAAAAGCTCAGCAGGTCTGGCAGCATCTGTGAAGAGAAATCAGAGTTAACGTTTCATGTCCGGTAACCCTTCCTCCAATCTGATGGTAGCTAAGGAAATGTCGGTTTATATGCAGACGATAGGGTGGGGGAGGGAGTAAGGAGTAAACAATAGGTGGGGATAGAGCACAAAGAGAGAGAAGAGCAATTATACAGACAAAAATGATTATATAACGAGATAGTAGGAACTGCAGATGCTGGAGAATCTGAGATAACAAGGTGTAGAGCTGGATGAACACAGCAGGCCAAGCAGCATCAGAGGAGCAGGAAAGTTGACGTTTCGGGCCTAGACCCTTCTTCAGAAATGGAGAAGGGTCTAGGCCCGAAACATCAGCTTTCCTGTTCCTTTGATGCTGCTGGACCTGCTGTATTCATCCAGCTCTACACCTTGTTGTCTCTGATTATATAACAATCTGGGTAGGAGGGCAAATAGCTGTTAATGGAGACAGTTAATGCCTTCCAATAGGTAATGTATAATGGCAGACTATGTGGTAACAAGGCCTGGTGTGTGGGGTTGGGAGCTGGGGCAGGAGAGTTTAGGTCCTAACATATTTGAACCCGATATTGAGTCTGGATGACTGCAGGGTCCCCAGGCGGAAAGTGAGGTATTGTGTTGAGCTTTGCTGGAACAGTGCAGTAAGCCAGAGACAGAGATGTTGGCCAGGGAACAGGGTGGTGTGTTAAAGTGGCAGGCAACTGGAACCTCATTGGCATTCTTGCGAGCAGAATGTAGATGTTCTGCGAAGTGGTCACCCAATCTGCGCTTCGTTTCCCCACTGCAGAGGGGAGCAGTGAATGCAGTAAACTAGATTATGGGAAGTGCAGGTGAATTGCTGCTTCACCTGGAAGGTGTGTTTGGGTCTTTGGATACTGTGGAGGGAGGAGGTAGATGGGCAGGTGTTACACCTACAGCGGTTGCAGGGGAAGGTGCCGTGGGGTTGTGGGGAGGTGCTGGGAGTGAAGCAAGAGTGGACCAGGGTGTCCCGGAGGGAACGGTCCCTGTGGAAGGCAGACAAGGGAGTGGAGGGGAATATCTTGTGGGTGGTAGTATCTCGCTAGAGGTGGTGGAAATGGTGGCTGATGATCTTCTGGATGTGGATGCTGGCGGGATGGCAGGTAAGGACAAGGGGAACCCTATCGCTGTTGCGGGAGGGAAGAGAGGGGGTGAGAGTAGAAGTGCGGGAGATGGGTCAGATCTGGTTGAAGGCCCTGTCGACAACGGTGCTGGGGAATCCTCGGTTGAGGAAGAAGGTGGAAATATCAGAGGTTCCCTTTTCGAAGTTGGCCTCATCAGAACATATGCGACAGAGACGGAGGAAGTAAGAGAATGGGGTGGAGTCTTTACAGGAAGCAGGGTGTGAGGATGTATAGTCCAGCTGGCCGTGGGTGTCGGTGGGATAATGTGGATATTAGTGGCCAGTCTATCCCCAGAAATGGAAACAGAGATGTTGAAGAAGGGAATGGAGGAGTCAGAGATAGATCAGGTGAAAGTGAGGGCAGGGTGGAAATTGGAAGTGAAATCAATTAACTTTTCCAATTCCGGACAAAAGAGGGAAGCAGTATTGATGATACCATTGATATATCGGAGAAAGAGTTGTGGGAGGCATCAGGAAAATGACTGGAATGAGGAATGTTCCATGTACCCCACGAAGAGACAGGTATAAAAAGGGCCCATGCAGGTACCCATGGCCACTCCCCTGACCTGAAGAAAATGAGACGAGTTAAAAGAGAAGTTGTTGAGGGTGAGGACGAGCTTGGCCAAGCGGAGAAGTGTGGTGGTGGGTGGGGACGGTTCAGGCCTTCCCTCCAGGAAGAAACGGACAGCCTTGAGATTATCCTGGGTGGGGGGCGGGGGGCGGGGGGAGGGGGGGTGGTGTGGTGGTGGTGGAAGTGTAAATGGATTGCACGTCCATGGTAAAGAGGTGGTGGCTGGAGCCTGCAAACTGGAAATTCTGGAAATGGCATAAAGCATCACAGAAATTGCGGACGTATGTGGGCAGGGACTGGACCAAGGGAGAGAAGACTGAGTCGTTAGGAAGAAAGTAGGGCAGGAGCAGGCTGAAAGAATGGGTCTACCCAGGTAGACCTGTTTGTGGACTTTTGGAAGGAGATAGAAGCAAGCCGTACAGGGCTGGTGGACTATCAGCTTGGAGGCAGTGGGGGCACATCACCAGATGAAATGAGGTCAGTGACCATAGCTGATACAATGGCCTGATGTGGCATGGTGGGGTCATGGTCCAGGGGAAGACAGGAGGAGGTATCTGAGAGCTGGCACTCAGCCTCTGCAATGTAGAGGTCAGTATGCCAGACTACAACAGCACCACCCTTCTCAGCAGGCTTAATAACAACGTCAGGGTTAGATCTGAGTGCACATAGTGCAGTCAGTTCAGAAGATGACAGTTTAGATTGGGTGAGGGGGGCAGAGAAATTGAGGCGATAAATATCATGTCGACTGTTCTCAATGAACAGGTTGAGTGCAGGTAAAAGACTAGAGGGAGGTGTCCAGGTGGAGGGAGAGTGTTGGAGCTGGGCAAAGTGTTCTGTGGGACGGGGAGAGGACCCCTGTCCAAGGAAATGGGCACGGAGGTGAAGACGGAGGAAGAAGAGTTTGCCGTCATGTCGTGCCCAAAATTCATTAAGGTGGGGATGCAGAGGGATAAAGCTTTGCTGAGCACAGAACATTCAACCTTGGAGAGTGGAAGGTTAGGAGAGATGGAGAATACTTGACAGGAGGTGGGCTTGGTGGAGGGGATGGAGTCAGAGGGAAGGGCAGGGGAGGAAGGTTCCAGAGGGCCATGAGTATCTTTGAGTTGTTGCATTTTATGGGCCTTGAAGCCTGAAAGGAAAAGAAAAACTTTCTTGTTAGCACGGTGAATGAGCCAAAGGATGAAAGTGGAACTGTGGAGTGGCGCAGCCCTGAGCCAGCGTGACGCGATGCCGTTGGAGAGAGAGGTCGAGAGTGTGCATGTGGTGCTGCATGGCACTGAATGTGGATCTCAGGATGCGGCGAGAGCAGCTATTAGTGGAACGTTGAACATCACGGAGATATCTGTGATCCTGGATGGATTCAAAGCACAAACCTTCAATTGGAATCCACGTGGGGGCGAGCCTGAGCTGGAGGTAGTCACTGTGAACTGTGATGTGGCTGTGTGGAAAAGCTCAGCAAGTCTGGCAGCATCTATGAAGAGAAATCAGAGTTAACTTGTGATCCTGCTCTCTCCAAATTCCTCTCTCCATGTAAAACATTTTGTTGAATGAGATAATAGTTCTGAAGGAGTTGATGTTCATGCTACATCGAGCTCCACCCATTCTGTCCATGCTACTGTGGATAGAGTCAGTCAGTTCGATATAAGCCTTCATAGGGCTAGATGCTTTCTTTACAACTTCAGAGCGTTTTATCAATTATGCCTGACTAGTCGCGTAATTATTATAGAGAAATAGTCATACAACATAGAAACCGGCCTTTCATGTTTGAACTTTCAGCTTTATTCCTATTTAAAACTAAAAAGGTGTCACTATACTTTTATCACTGCAATGTTTAACTTTAAACTTTGTTCTTTCTTTCTACCCTGTTCTTAAGTTTCTGTAGTGGTGCCTTGTGTGGTGACATTATACGCCTTTCACTATACTCCTGTACTTTTGTACTTGAGTATGTGACAAAATCAAAATCAAAATCAGCCCACCATGTCTATGCTGACCAACAAACACAAAACTACACTAATCCCATTTACCTGCACTTGATCCACAGCCCCAGCATTTAAGTGCTCATCCAGATGTATCTTAAGTATTGTGAGAGTACCTGCCTCCACCATCCTTTCAGGCAGCACGTTCTGAGTGGCCACTTTCTGGGCGATTTTTTTTCTCTCTCTGAACTCCTCTAAACCACTTGCTCCTCACCTTCAACTTATGTCCTCTGATCTTAGACACGTCTGCCATGGGGAAGAGGTTATCACAATCTACTCTGTCCATGCCTCTCATAATTTTGTATACCTCAGTCAGATCCCAGCCCCAGCCTCCACTGCTCCAAGGAAAACAAACCCAGCCTATTCAGTTTCTCCCCATAACTGAGACCTTTTATCCCAAGCAACATTCTGGTGAATCTCCTCTGCACCATCTCCCATACAATCACATCCTTCTGATAGCGTGGCAACCAGAACTGTACACAGTATTCTATCTGTGGCCTAACCAATGAATTATAAAGTTATAATGAGATTTCCTTACTCAAATATTCTATGCCCTGGCTAATGAAAGCAAGCATCCTGTCAGCCTTCTTCACCGAAATGTCTACCTGTGCTGACACCTTCAGGGATCGATGGACTGGGTTCCCTTTTTAACTCAGTACTACATAGAGGCATACCATTCATTGTGTGTATCCCTCCCTTATTAGACCTCCCAAAATGCATCACCTCATACTTATCAGGATTAAATTCCATCTGCCATTGCTCTGTCCAATTTATCAGCTGATCAATATCAGACTGTAGCCTGAGATTGTCATCATTATCAACTACACCACCAATTTTTGTGTCATCTGCAAACCTACTTATTAAACCTTCTACATTGATATCCAAGTCGCTTACGGTACATAAACAACAGCAATTGTTACCATGTAATAAACCACAACATTGGTCCGTTACAGATCCATTCAGATCAAAACAGGAAATGACACCACTCACCATAACGGAACAGGCAGTCTAAATTCCAAGCGGAGTAGAATAACATCACTTCATCGGAGGATCCACTGATGATGTCACCTCGCACGGTGACGAAACGTCTGAACAAGAACAAGCCAGCTTGGCGAGCAAGTCAACAACCTCAATATGGTGGTATATCTGTACTGCTGATAAATAGATAGGCACCAGACAAAGGAGGGATGGCAATAGAAAGCTTCCTCAAATAACCCCGATTCTCTGAACCATAGGCTGGCAGAAGAGGCAGACACCGTGAGGTGCCAGTAGTGACAATGATATCACATCGTATTTAATGGTGCAGATCTGCATTCTGTACAGAGACACACATCACAAGGTGAAGACGATCCAGAATAAAAGTAGATTTTAAAAACAAATGAGTTCACCACTTTAAGAGCATCATTGCTTTAAGAATATACATTGATTCAGCAGATGGAACCCAATTATCAAGAAAGAGAGACTACATCAGTCATGGAAGTGCAACGAGAAAAACTCTGCACTCCAAAGCTAAACATTCATCACAAAGCTAGTGAGTGGCGCAGGGACCACGGAGTAATTGCAACATGTGGATTGTTTTTTACAAAGGAGATACATCGAAAAGATGACTGTGGATGTAATTTCAGTGGCTGTCTGGAAAGGAACCTGGGGTGTCACACCTGAAAATGTCAAGGCAACTTCAAAGAGAAAAATGCACCATAAACTGAAAGGTAATCTGTGTGTATCTCAGACAGTGAAAATTATTGGAGAGAAGACAGCAGTCTGGACAAGAGACTGCTTTTCTGTTTCTCCCCTTTTAAGAAAACACAAAGCAGAATTTAAAACAAAAACTATAACTTCTGATCTCTTGGTGCTAATGTACTTCAAAGCTTACATATGTTTATGGGCTGGGGTAGTCATGTGTACGCGCCTGGGTTTGAAGGCTGCAAAATTGAAGAACTATTCACTAGTCACCCCTGCGTTGCAGGTAAATTAATTTCTTGCTTTGAGTACTCGAAATCAGCCAGCAAGTCATTTAAAAAGGAATCAGGATGAAAGAAGGACACCCTGGTTTATTCCCGGAAGCCTATCAACAAGCCAGTTCAAAAGTAAACAAGACAACATCATTTCAGCTAATTTGCAAAGCCAAAAATCTCAAAAATCATCTGCTCAACTATCAACATTCAGTATCTACTCTTCACAAATAACACAGAGACTGACACTTTTTGTTTGGATCCCCTTCTCATTCCTAGTCACTGTGTATGCATGCTGTTCTAACGTTTCTTTTCATGTTTTGTAATTATTGCACTGACTCTGTTTGTTAATTCAAGAAAATTTGGTTAGATTGACCCCTTTGGCCTGGGAGAAAGGTGTCTATCAGGGAGAGGATACTTTTTAAACTGATACCAACTGAGGTGTGGGTGATTACAAGAGGGGAACCTGTTCATTCCTTCTCATTTGGGGCAAAATAACTTCAGGGTATCCAATCTGAGAACATAAAAAAGGGGAACCTGAGTCAGTGACTAGTTGTAACATTAGCAAAGGAGACTCTGTTGGGAGCAAGAGAAGGCTTGCGAGTGAAGTGAAATATTCCTAGGACAAAAGGGGTTAAACTTCATGCAATCAATGTAAGAAAGGGAGGGCAAGGGAGTGACATACAAAGCTCCCATTTCTCTCATAAAATCAACAACATCAGTATTAGACTGCATGAGGCACAATTGCAGGAGATAGTGCAAGGGCCAGAAAAAATATGTAGAATCAAGAAGGCTTCAGAAAGTATTAAGCTGGAAAACAGCAAATTAAAAAAAAATTGGAAGTGTCCAGCAGAAGAAAACTCAGGACACATTAAAAATTTAAAAGGACTGAGACTCGGTAATTAAATTCTGATTTCAGCTGGTGGTTTATAAGTGCTGCAGCCAGAAAAAAAGAACTTACCATAAAATTTATACAGAGGAAAGTGCTTGACGTTTTCAGTGATGAAAGGTAAGAAAACATCCTTGTAACCAGCATCTTGTATTTAACCACCACCTTCAACATAATGAAATGTCCCAAGATGGTTAACAAGATTTTTACGAGGTCGAATATAAGATTTGGTTATACAAGTTGACATTGAGAGTTTGGCTGTACAGTCACTGAGGCAGGTTCCCCTTTATTTCAAAGCAGGAAGAAAGAAGTGGAGGCTCAGGGAGGCAATTCTGAGCTAGGACCAAGGCAGCTGCAGGAGCTGCCATCCAATTGATTAAATTTGGGATACTCAAAAGGCCAGAATTAGAGGAATTTACAGAGCTGAAGGAAATTACAAAAATTAGGTGGGGTGAGATAATGTCTGGCCTATATGTGACTCCAGAACCACAGCAATGCAGTTGACTCTTAACTGCCCTCGGAAATGGCCTAACAAGTCACTAGGGCAGCTCGCCACCAATAGTAACTAAGGATGGGCAATAAATGCTGGTGGAGGGAGTGCTGCCTGGTTTATTGTTCACCATCTCCCTACACTGGGCTTATGTAGTGGAATGGCAAACACAAGAGGCAGGTGCTTCAGAGGCAAAGAAAACACTGATTTTATTGAACAAACAAGCAAAATGTAATATATTTACAGAAAACAAGAAAGTGAATGTCAAAAACCCACCTTTCTCTGACTGAGACCTGTCTCTCTGTTAACTTGACCCCCAGTTGAGCCTTGCGGCCAAGACTTGATACAGTGGGTGACTGTTACCTATGCTAGCAGGGGGGAAGAGAGGGAGATAGAGATAAAGAGAGTACCTGCTGACCTAGACTCCTATTCCACTTCCCTTCCGGACAGGTACCCTGGTATGAAAACGCGGTTTTGACAGGTTCTTGTCCATAGTCTCTTGCCGTAGCTGGGACTCCGTGAAGGGCCATGAGTGCCGGTAACAGTCGGTCTGGTGGTGTGCACAGATGCAGTTAGCTGCGTGGGACCAGACCGGTGAGTACCTTCGGTTTTCTTTTCTTTTCTGGTGGTCCTTGCGAGCACGTGTTGTGTTGGATGGTGGAGGATGTTGCTGGTGTTGTCCCGGTCAGTGTCTTGTGTCTCTGGATGCCTTTGACTGCCTCTGGACGTCGAGTGGAGGCTCGTGGTTAGCTGCCGGTGTTCAGTGGTTGTGAGGGCTGCTTTCCTTCGCGAGCGGGTCCTGCTTCTCACTGAGACTCTCAAACTCTCCTCGCAGAGCCCACCTCCGAGCACACACCGGGTCGGAATTGGGGCGCGTTGCTGGTATCACTCTCTTTCTCCTTCTCTTTCTCCTCTTCCTTCACTCACTGCCGTGCTGGGCTTGGGGTCTCCAGTTATACCCAGCTGCAGGCCCCATTATCTCCCGCCAAATCTGTTCAACTGTTGTTCCTGCTCTCGGGGCTGACTGAGCTTCCTGATCACTGGAGAAGATGGGAATGGTTTTACGATTAAGGTGAATGGTTTGGAATGTCCAGTATTTCCCTTGGATGGGTATTCGTTCACGTTTGAATAATGTTGTGAATGTCTTTACATCCAAAGGTGGAACAGGTTTGCATGTAGCACAATGGTGTGGAATGTTCAGTATTTCTGTGCCTGAGCACTGGCTGGAAAATTGAATGGCTTTGTACCTCTGTAGGCTCCAGAGGGGTTGAAGTTGTTTCTTTCCTGCAATCTGGCTTCCATTGTTTAAACTGGGAATTTTCTGAAGAAGGGTCTAGGCCCGAAACGTCAGCTTTCCTGCTCCTCTGATGCTGCTTGGCCTGCTGTGTTCATCCAGCTGTACACCTTGTTATCGCATGAATGGGGATCTTCTTTTAGTTTCTGTAAACTAACCCCTGTTCCAGACATCTGCCCCGGGGCTTGTATATATCCCAGCCTGTCCCAATCAGCCTTTTCCTGGTTCAGTTGCAGACCATGGTTTCTGGAGTCCCAAAAGTTCAGTAAATTGAATCCAATGTAATTTCCACAACTTCTGCCTTCAGAGGGTTTGAAGTCCAGGGTATGTCCATAAACTGATGGGGAGTTTTGCCCCACCTTTTGCCAGCCAGCTACACCCGTGTCCCACAAGTGAATAAAAATGTCTGATAACCTGATTCCCTGATAGATGTTAAAAAAAATCAGTTTAAAAAGTCGAGGCAATTTGAGGTAGGAAAGTCTCTAAATAATTCCTCAACAATCACTTTGGTCAATCAAGATTAATTCAGCAGAACTCTGTGGTCCTGATTAATCTAGTGCTGCATCAAAATTTTTAAGGTACAAATCACTTGAATATGCCTAATATTGTTCTATTAATTTTTCCTTGGTTCTGTCTTTGTAACTTTGATCCATTTGTTTACCTCTCAGTTGAACAGTTCTGTACTGAGCTGTAGTAAGAGTGTTTTTATTTTTGTGCTCTCAATAAGATCTCTCAAGTGTGATTTAGGCATTCAGTTTCTCCATAGAGTATCTGTGGCTCACATTAAGATGCCTTCAAAAATCCTCCCTGGTGTATTTGATCTGGGAGGTAATATTCATTTTCCAAGAACTCTATTCACTCGTCTCATCTTTTTTCTCATTACATTGGAACAAGTTTTTGTCTATCTTTTGGCTTCTGCTCGATTAACAAGCTTACACATCTGTCAGAAAACGAACAATTTCACAGCATCTCAGTCATTACTTCTGCATCCTTGAAGATTTGTGGTGACTTCCAACGAAAGTAAATTGTGATACATATTAAAGGAGTCATGTGGGATAAAGTTTCCACATTGGGTGCAATTGGGAAGTGAGTGCAAATTGTGCTTGAAATTGCACTGGTTAGATTACAGTTCAACTTTACGCTAAAATGTATTTGATAATCACAAGCATAAAATCTTTCATTTACCTGCCCAATTGGGCAGGGTAATAGAATGTAACTGTTCATTTTTCTTTTTTTGCAATTTAAACTATTCCTTGATGCATGTAGGAGTGCTAAATTGGTATATTTTTATTAAACAACTGAAAATAGGTTTATCACAAATAGTAAACACTTTTAATAAGGTTGTCCAGTCTTCCACCTGACTAATCTGATTTTAAATAAAAAGAAATGTTTCTTTTGAATAAAAATGCTTAACATGTTCTAGTATTATTGATGTGCACTTAACAGTTTTGCAGTGACAAGTATTTTTTTCAGATGTAAAAACTGTTAAGTAATGCTCACTGGAGCCCATGGGCCTATGCAGGAAGATTATTTTGTCTTCACCTCTTGCATGAATAATTGGCAGAAACTTACATCTTTGTTACCACAATCCAGGAGCAGTCAGTCTTGAGCATGAGTCATCTGCTCCTCTTCGAAATCTTCCCATAGAATATTTTTACCCATGTGAGAGGGTAGACAGGGCCTCAGTTTTAAAATAAAAAATAAGAGCTGGAGTCGGCCATTTGTCCATTTCACACGTTCAGTAAGATCATGGCTGATCTGATTGTGGTCTTAATTCCACTTTTCTGCCTGTTCATCATAACCTGTGATTTGTACATCAAAACTGTGCCTTAGACTTGAATATATTTACTGAGCCAGCTTCCACTGACTCTCCTTCAAAGAAAATGACGCCCTGTCAAATAAATTATTCTCCATATTAAATGGGTGGTCCCTTATTTTGAAACTATGCCCTGTTTGCATTAGGGTTCTCCATGAGGGGGAACATATGTTTGGCGTGTCTGCTGTCAAGACCCCTCAGACTCTTAAAACTCAAATTGTCCAGTTGGCATGGGTAGATTGGGACTATTGTGACCCACAGCAATCTCAGGAATATTTACCCATTTGCCAGTCGGCACTTTTTCAGTCCAAATCTCTGATGCTAGTCACTTCTGGTGAAGGAGGTAGTGTCTATGAGGAGGCAATGTGGATCAGAGAGGGTGCCAAGTCAAGTCAGGTCAGATCAAGTCTGGTCAGGTTTGGGTGTATGTTCAGGTCAGATGTCTAGTAGGGTGTGGGTGAGGTCAATTTTAGTGATGGGGGAGCATAGTGATAGTATTTGTCAGGTGTATAGTTACACAAGGGTTAGAGCAGGTCTTAATATCTTTAACTTTTCCTGTGTAGCTAATGTAAAGCTCCAATTTTTAGGTCTAAAAGTTGGTTAGACCAAAGTTAGAGCAGTGTGCGCAGTTTTAGTTGCTACATGATAGGAAAGTTGTGATTGCATTGGAGAGGGTGCAGAGGAGATTCACCAGGATGTTGCCCAGGCTGGACCAGTTCAGCTATGAAGACAGACAACATAAGCTGGAGATATTTTCCTTGGAGTCCTGATGGATGTCAACAGAATTATGAAGGCATTATTGGCGGCACAGTGACTCAGTAGTTAGCACTGCTGCCGCTCAGTGGCAGGAACTTGGGTTTGATTCCACCCTCAGGCAATAATCTGTGTGGAGTTTGCACATTCTCCCTGCGTCTGCATGGGCTTCCTCCACGTGCCCGGTTTCTTCCCACAGTTCAAAGATGTGCAGGTTAGTTGGACTGGTCATGCTAAATTGCCCATTGTGTTCAGGGATGTGCAGGCTATGTGGATTGGCCATGGGAAATGTGTTATGGGGTTAGGGTAGGGAGGCAAGTCTAGGTGGGATGCTCTTTAAAGAGTTCATGTGGACTTGATGGGCCGACTGGCCTGCTTCCACACTGTAGGGATTCTATGATTGATATGGATAGGGTAGACAGGAAGGAAGCTTTCCTTTTAGTTGAGGTACCAGTATCGGGGGTGAGGAGGGCATGGATTCCACTCAGAGGCTGGCGAGTATCTGAAACTTGTTACCTGGAAAGGTGCTGTAAGGGTGAACAATCACAAAATTTAAGTATTTAGATGAATATTTGAAAGGCCGCAGCATAAGGGGCTATTGGCCAAGGGCTGGAAAATGGAATTAGAGTAGATAGGCTATTTGATGACTGGCGTGGACCATATGGGCTGAAGGGACTTTTGCTACGCTGTGATACTTTACGACTTTGAGTCCTTTGCTGAATTACTGACTGCAGTGAACAGGTTATTGTTGAGTAAGTTCTCCTTTGTAGCACTGTCAACTACAACATCCATCATTTTGATTGAGGTAGTCTGATAGGACAGTAATTGGCTGTGTTGGGTTTGTCCCGTATTTTGTGGGGTTGGGTTTTTTTCTGTTGGGTTTGTCCTGTATTTTGTGGACAGGAGATACCTGGACAATATTCCACATTACCACATGGATGCTGCTCTTGTAGCTGTACTGAAACAGCTTATTTCAATAAATGAGTCATCCCATTTATGTTTCCCACCTTTAGTTTTAGCTGGCTTTAGCACAACATTCTTTATACTTCTTGCCTTTACATTTTGCTCTTTGTTAATTGTGTCTGGAGATCGTAAAATTTTAAAATAGGCATGGGATACTTTTGAGAAAAATTAAATGCAGGCTCCTGAGGGTACATGCACAACTTTAGAGCTGAGATCGACCACGTTAGTAGAATATGCACATGTGAAGAGAACAGAGCTACAAAGTGAGCACAGATGGCAGGGCCGTACCACCGTGACCACACCACTGCTCATAATGTTTGTCTTTTTCCAACTGCACTTTGCTCAGGGCTTTGTAACATGCTGAAAGTCAAGTCCCTTCTGAGATTCTCAGCCACTAAACCACCTTTGCTGACAGAATTCCATCTCCTCACTACCAAACGAGCTGAGACGAGCAATCACAATTAATATTAAGCGTAAGCAGAATGGTAATTACCAGGTACACTACTTCATTAAGTACAGCTGTTCTGGCATTAATATGTCCTCATAATGAGAATATGCTGCATAATTGCTGACTCTACAACTTGCCAGACTAAAAGAAGCTATTAAAGAATGTCACCACAGGAAATGTGCAGCTCCACATGAACCTTATTATTAATATTTTGACTGATACTGGAGTTGCAATTTAAGAATGAAACATTTACAGCAAAGACAGTAATTGGCACAGGTACATCAAGACATTATAAATTGTCAGGCTATTATCCAGATAAAAGCACTAAAGACGTCAGACTTATTTGATAAAATTCATGAAACTTTTTTTTTTGAACTCAAAGAAGGAATGATCAACATTGACTTAATTAGAATCATTTGTTTTCAGAAATGAGTTTCAAATAACTATATGGTAAAATCTCAGATGCAACTATTTGCTGCTCTCAAAATTAAATTTAGGGATCAGAGGACAACACCCCAAGATACCTCTTTCCTCCAAGCTTCCTAATGTTCTACATTCATTGAGTACTCCCTTATGTAGTGATTGTAACGAGGTCAGCCAGCTGGATGTCATAGAAAATTAAAAAAACAAAATAACTGCTGATGCTGTAAATCAGGAACAAAAACAAAGTTGCTGGAAAAGCTCAGCAGGTCTGGCAGCATCTATGAAGGAAAAAACAGAGTTAACGTTTCGGGTCCAATGATGCTTCCTCAGAAGGGTCATAGAATATAAGTTCTCTAATTAGGGCTGTTCATTCTAATATGGGAGCCCTGGCTGATATATAAAAAGGATGTGTCAAAGATACTGACACTTTGGTACTGCCTCATACAGAGTCAGGTACCATAGTCCAGGATTAGTCATGTGTAAATAAAGGATCACTTGGTGATGAGATACCAGCCTCTGGAATTATTACACCTTGTCTTATTGCTTCTTCCAAAGTGCATCACTTCATACTTATCAGGGTTAAATTCCGTACACCACTGATCTGCTCAATGACCAATCATCAATGTCTTCCTATAACCTTAGACCATCTTCCTCACTGCCAACCACCCATCAAATCTTTGTGTCATTTGCAAACTTATTTCAGCCCCCACATTTTCTTCTATTTCATTTATATTCATCATGAGCAATAAGAGAGACCCAGCACTGAGCCCTGCAGTATGCCACCAGACACCACCTCCAGTCACACAGCCTTCTACCACTACTCTCGGTCTCCTACTACTATGACAGTTTTTGCATCCAACTTGCCAAGTTACCTTGGATCATATAAGGTTTTACCTTCGTATCAATCTCCCATGTGGGACCTTGTCAAAGGCTTTGCTGAAATCCATATAAACTACCTCAACTGCACCACCCTCATCTACACACCTGGTCACCTTCTTGAAAACAATCAAATTTCCTAGGCATGACCTCCATCTAATAAAGCTATGCTGACTATCCCTGACCAAACTTGTGCCTCTTCAAGTGGAAGTTAATTCTTTCTTTTGAAAATGTTCTGCAGTAGTGTCCCTACCACTGATGTGAGATTCATTGGTCTGTAATTCCCTGGTTTATATCTACCACCTTCTTGAAACCCATCTGAGCTGTCCTTCCATCCTCTGGCACCTCCCCTGTGGCCAGAGGGATTAAAAAATTGGAAGTGCTTGCATAAGTGAGTTTGACTCAGAAAAGAGGCAGAAGTAGCACATCATCCTTTCTTCATTCACAGGATGAGGGTGCCACTGACTAGTCTAACATTTATTGCCCAGAGAGTAGTTATGAGTAAACCACTTTGCTGTGGGTCTGGAGTCACATGTAGGCCAGACCAGGTAAGGATGGCAGTTTCCTTCCCTAAAGGACATTAATGAACCAAGTGGGTTTTTCCTGATAATTGGCAATGGATTCATGGTCATCATTAGACACTTAATTCCAGATATTTATCGAATTCAAATTCCACCATCTGCCATGGCGGGATTCAAACCCAGGTCCCCAGAACATTATCTGGGTCTCTGGATTAACAGTCCAGCGATAATACCACTAGGTCACTGCCTCCCCTACAAATCATGGCAGACAGAGGACTTCAAGGTTGCCTGATGATCACTGGTGGACATATTGTGTAAGGTAGGACAGGAGAGAGGTCCTCACAAGGTCCTTAGACAGGCTCCCGGAAGGTAACTGGAACAGATGGCCATCGTGGACGATACTAGGAGTTTAGCCTCCAAGATCAGGATGTGGTGCGATAAAAGTTCAATCACCTCACATCAGTGAGTAATGTCAGTGAATTCATCTTCAAATGTCACATCCCACCAACTGCACCACTAGCCTCATGCACCACACTTCCATTTCTCACTTACTAAAACTTCTATCAGTCAGGACCTATACCTAACATTCAGTGCTTCACTTCTCCCACACACATTGCACTGCTGCTAATCTAACATGCACAGCTCACAGCTGTTGCGCACTCTTTTAACCATAACAACTACATTGGATTGGACTTACTGATACACTTCCCTCTATCATGCAAGGCCATGAGTTGTGGAACAAAAATAGTAACAACTAACTGATATTACTGCTACTACAGCATGTTTTCATCTTAATGGAGACAGTACTCACTCTCATTTAATTGGTCATACCTGAAGGCAATGCCAGTTGCAGGTCTGAAAGGAATGAAGATGGTTTTAACCATGAACTGCATGTTTCATACCTGAAATTGAAAGGCAACGCTTTAGAGCTGTCAAAGCAGAACTTTAAGTATGTCGGGAGATGGTATATGATGTTCAAGGGTGGCTTTTTTCCAAAGTGGGTACCATCAAAGTGGATTAATGTCAGAATTGCACTCCCTCAATGTTCCATTATTACTTTTGTTCTGCAATATGCATCTGGATAAAGTCACATCTCAGAGTTCTTTCGTGAAACATGATATTGATTTCTTTGCAATGTCTACATAGCACACAGTGACACAGCATAACATGAGTTTGAGTGAGATTTATTGAGAATGATGGCAGGTCTCAGGAGGAGTGTTACTGATCTGCTGCTCTATTCTGATACTCCCCACAGATTTTAGGCCCATACAACTGAGCCAAACTCATGATTGGTGCATTCCTTATGGCCTTGCTACATAGACAAAAGTAATAATGAAGGAGAAAGCAATTACAATGGCATCAGCAAACCCAGCAAGAAGAGTAATATCCAGCAACTGCTGCCCTGTTTCTAAATGGATATGCAGCCAGTGAAGAACTCTCAAGGAGATGAAAGAGAACAGACCCTACATACACCAAGCTCACTGTCATTTTCCACAGCTTTCAGAAATACTCTGCAGGTGCAGGCTAAGGGTGTCCTGGGCCACCGTCACTCAAACTATATCACTTGTGAAGCTGGACTCACACTCAAAAGGAATGGGTGACCTTTTTATACCAGTGGCTATCAAAGGTCCAGCTTGTTTCAAGGGGCAGCCAGGAACTGGTATGGTATTTCCCAGTCCTCAACCCAAAAACACATCTGGAAATCTTGTCCCATTTCCTCCTAATTACACCAGTTTATATACTCCAATCATGCCGATGAGAGTCAAGCTATCCAGGATGTGGCATTCTCCGACATTACTAGCTTCTCCTAGGGGCAAGGTTTTATAGACTTACATCCATTTTGCTTTGAGAGCACCTGATCAGCAAACTGCAAAGTTTTTATCGATAGAAAAGTCTCCCACTTGGTCAATGTGCAGCTTATCTGTGACCATTGATGTCGGATTCTGGAGGAATACAGTGGATAGCTTTGGAGCTGCCGTGATGTTCATACACAGGAGGACTCAAGCTCCTGTCTCCTTCCAAAATCATCGGACCATACAGAGATGGCTTCTGGGAGATCAGGGTTACACCCTCCAAACCTGGTCAATGACTCCCTTACAAAACCCTCAGACTGTAGTAGAAGGGAGAAACAACAATGAGCATGTTTTCACCAGTCCGCTAATGGAACAGATTAAAATGAGACTTTGATGCCTGGACCACTCTGGTAAGGCCTTGCGGTACAACCTAGAAAGGGTGTCCTGTTTCATTTTGGTATGCTGTGCCCTTCACAATTGGATCCAGACGCAGGTGCTGATGCATGAATCATTTTTTGATGTTATTTTGCCAATGAAGTTATAGGGATACAGTCTCAATAAAAACTTGATGAATTAATGTGAGGGTGCTGAATTATTGTAACTGCCTTATTTATAAAACCATCAATAAAGTCTGTTTACAAAACACGAACATTACTTGAACCAAACTGTTAGCCCTTCCCGTTTTTGCAAGATACCCCAACATGAAGCTTTAGTTGTAAGAAACTAAATACCTCTTGCTGATCGCACTTAGCGTGGAAATTGTGATTCTGAGCATTGAGATGAGCCAATCTGTAAACTCTTTCAAACTATTCATATACTTTTACTGTTAACGAGCTTCTTTTGGACCAGTTCTACCATCTGAGAAGTATTTGGTAAATCTGTCTTCGGAAGATAAATCAACCAACACAACCACACATTTAAAATCCTTGATAATAAATTTGCAGACTATAATTATGTAATGTTAAAAATATAATTTTAATTAATTTAATCACTATTTACATCATACATAACATCCTGCTAATTATACTGAGCAATGGTGAAGAACAGACTTACCAGAATAAAAGCAGAACTTGGAAGGTTAAATTACTAGAACAGGTTGTGTAAACTTGACATCAATTCCCTTGAGCATGCAAGATAAAGAATTGACAGTCAATAGATTGGATAGGATATGTTCGGAGAAACTCTGAGGAGGAATGGTAAACAATGAAACTTAATCTTAAAATTGGAGCTAACTCACATAGGAAGGAAATTTATAATTGACATTTTCACATAAGAAAGTAACAGACATTAGCAATTATCTCTCAGAAGCTGTCAATATTCTGTGAATTGGAGCATTAAAGTATGTGATGTAAAATGTGCGATTTATATATATTTTAATATCGTTTATTTTGAATCTTTGAACTTTACACTAATGGCATATGGGTTTTCTATGTGTCGAAAAGGGTTTAATGATTAATTTATTTGTGCCTCCGTAACCATACTTCTTTTGTTTAAAACACAGTGTGATTAAAGACTTCCTGGAGAGTAATGGGATTTTGTCTATGTTGGGGGAACAATGTGTTGCATTGGGCTTTCAAGTAGAAGATTCTGGACAACAAGGTGCAGGGCTGGATGAACACAGCAGGCCAAGCAGCATCGTAGGAGCAGAGAGGTTGACGTTTCGGGCCTAGACCCTTCATCAGAAATTGTTTTTGGACTTAAGGGAAATTCCCATAGTTTGGAAGAAAGCTTTTTAGTTTCAGTTTGGTCAGTTTTGCAGGAGTCTTGGCTGAAGCTGGATGTGTAAAACAGTTGCTCCTGAGAAAGGGATGTTGTTTGGAACTGTTAAGAAAGAGGTTACCACAGAGTAAAGAATTAAATTTAACTTTCAAAACTAGTTGTCTTTGGTTAAAAGCCTGAAGGATTATGCAGAATTGAGAATGTCTAAACTCAGTTATGTGACAAATCAACAAACAGACTATCGGATTCTTATTATTGATAACTGAAGCTGCAGTTAAGTTGATTTTTAATCAATAAGGGAATCAAGATTGTGGCGTGAAGGTAGGGAAGTGGAGTTGAAAATTATCAGATCAGTGATGACCTAATTGAATGGAGGAGTAGACTCAATGGGCTGAATGGCCGACTTCTATTTCTACATCTTATGGTCAACAGGGGTGAAGAAATCTCAAGAAGTGTCAAAGCTTTTCAAGAGGTGTCAAAGTCATCAAGACCCGTCAAAATATGTTTTAATGAATGAAAGTGCTCTTCTCAATAAAATGTACTCTATAGAACTTTAAGTGATGGTAATGTATTCTCTCTCTTGTGTGGATATGTGTAGCTCCGCGGTGAGATGGCATTCTAGATGAACTTGGAAAGCACAAAGGGTGAAGGCATGTACTAAGTTGATATAGGGGTTTATTGGGGCATGCGTTAAGGTCCTGGAGTCTTTTTGTAGCATTATGGGATGGGGAACCACATGAATAGGTTAGGACCATAGACTTGCATGGAGCTTTAAGGGGCTATGGAGTTGATAGAAGGCATATAGGCTGGAATGGATGGGGCTTTTGGAGAAAGCGGGTAAGAGGGGTAACAGTAGGAGATTTGTGATACATTTTATCTTTAATCTCAATTTTTGGACACATTGGCTGCATCTCAGAGGGAAGATTAATGCACAGCCTACCTTCAGGAATTAGCAGATTCCTCAGCTCTTCTTGGATCACCTGGCCCAATTCCCAAATTAGCTCCAACTCCCAGAACAAAAATAGGAAATGCAGTTGGCCCTTTTTAAAAGTCAGGTTCATGGAGCTCAAAATTTTTCTGCTTCTATGCATCAGACTCAGTAATCACAGTTGTAGCCTTAGCCTCAAAACTTTGAGCCTTAAAGCTAAATGCATTTCTAACTTCCTTTAGTTCTGATGAAAGGTCACAGATCTGAAATGTTACTTTTTTCCTCTCTCCAGAAATGCTGTCAGCCTTGCTGAGTAGTTTCAACATTTTCTGTTGTTATTTACTTGAAGGCTTGAAACTGGACGATTTGTTTTTGGGAAAGAACATCAAGGGACATAGAATTAAGGCAGGAAAATGATGCTGTACTATAAATCAGGTGTGATCTAATTGAAAGATGGAACAAGCTAGTGGAATCAGTCTTTTGCTCCTACCTTCCTAATTAATCAGTATTTTAATTAAAGAATTGATATTAAAGAATAGAATATATTCTACGTAATGAAAATGCATAAATTTTGTTGGGCTGAAGGAAAGTAATTAGATAAGCGACATAGTAGTCATTTGCTGTACATCTGTCAAAATATTCAATTAAATCCACCCTTAAAACAATTTTAAATGAGCAATGTCAAAAATAAAGTAGTATTTAATGAAGGTTTCCTATGATAAAAAAAACTCAATATAACAATTTCAGTTATTAATTATTGTGTAATGACCATATTCACAAACTATGAAAAGTAACCTTAATATTGGTTTTGGAAGCTTTTAGGCTAAGGTGAACCAATCAAACTATAAATCCCTAATCAAGCTAATAAGAATGTCAAAACCATGTGACTTCTGGATTTTATATAAAGTGAAAGATTAAATGGGTTGTCATTGTCTGTGGAAGAATTATTTGACTTGTCTTGATTTGCCTTTGATGCAATATTTTTCTTTCTTGTTGTCAACAAGTACCTCCTGGAAATTTAATAGCTTTCGGGTCACTAGACCCAAAACGTTAACTCTTTTTTTTCCTTCATAGATGCTGCCAGACCTGCTGAGCTTTTCCAGCAACTTTCCGAATAGCTTTCTTCGATGTTTGTTTTTTTTCTTTAAATATCATCAAATTGCCTTTTGTGAAGAGCTGAAGAAACTGAGAAAAGTGTAGAAAGAAAAAAAGTTAAAAAAATCTTTCTTCCAGAAATACACTTAATTATCTATTAAACCCATTTATAACCTCCACTTCTATAACCTTTCCCAGTGATTTATCCAATGCTTATTGAGAAGTCCTACCTCCTTTCACTTCATACCTTCTGCTTCATAATTCTTAGTTTGCACCAAATGATGTTTGAGCTCTTCAACAGCATGAACAACTTGCTTAGATCACTTTTAACAATTCCTTACATGATCTTTATCTTAAACAAGTTAGCCCTCCCATTAAATTAGTTGACAAAGTAAAGGTTTACATATTACTATTCATCTCACGTAGTTCCTAGAACCTGGTTCTTAAAATGCATCATTGCTGGAATAATTTGTAGTTGTTGAGTGAGTCCTTGCTTGTAACAGTCCCGATTTAATTAGATGCATCAATGTTTAATCTTTACACGGAGTGTTTACTGCTTCAAAGATTCCTAATTAATAAAAATTAACATAACAGTTTTATGTATAATGATCTTCACAAAAGGAACTGTGAAACATTCAAAACAAATTCAGTATAATAACGTGTCGGCATACTATCATGGAGGACTTCCAGAAAATATTCCATTAAACTGTCAGAATAATGTGGTAAACACAGGATTTATCTGATGTTAGTAGGGTTAGCAATCCTCCAGAATTATCTTGGTATTTCTAGAAATTAAGGATCAACCATCAGGACATTGCAGTGAGTTGCTGAGAAGAAAAGAACTAAAGGGATTTTTAAAAAAATCCAGTTTTCTTGGAAGGCTCTTATTAGTTATAGAAGTATCAAGGAAGAAATACAGTGAAACATAAAAGACAAGGTATGTCTTACTGAATAGAAATTGAAAGATTAGGTGATGAAATCACTAGATATAGATCCAAACAGAACTGGCAAATCTAATTGTTAAACCATACAGACTCCATCTCAAAGCCATTGAGTGAAATTCTCACACAAAAGATATTATGAAAACTTATGCATCAACTATCTCAATGGGCAATGATGCACTATGTGAAAAACTCTCACTACATTTTAAAAATCTGTTTTTCACCTTGCGACTCTGATTTGCCCCAATTCGCACCCTCCTTGTGTCACTGGGCATTGCCTTTGACTATTATTTATCACACAAATTGGATAAGCATCTTGGGAGAAAGAATTTTCAGCCAATGTGGAAAGGGTAGAGGGGCGGAAGGATCTAAACTACTTTTGAAATGAGCTTGATGGGCTGATTGGCTTCCTTCTGCAATGTAACAGTTTTATGATTTCATAATTTCTAATGAAAAAAAGAAATTTTAACAAATGTTTTGAAAGTATGTTCTAATGTGTGTCTCTCATATTAGCAGGTCAGTTGAATTTTACAGTTTGTTACATCAAAAGACTGTGAGTTTATCCCAGAAAATAATTTATGGGTAATGAACATTAGAATTACTTTTTTCTGGTATTTAATCATTGGAACATCCATTCAGTGCTATTCACAGAACTAAAGTATTGAACACAAAATTAATAGTGAGAAACATAAAAATAGTATAAATATTTAGATTAGAGTCAGTGCGAACTTTGAGCGAAAGTGAACCATGCATAAATTAACTGCAATACAAATCCATATTTTTTAACAGAATAAGATTGAATCAAATGAAAATAAGTAAGCAGATAAGGGCTGCTGGTTTCAATCATTGAATTACTCCCAAAATTAGTACATTTTTGTGAATTCCATGCAAGGAGAAGATGCTGAAAAGCAAATAATAGAAGTGAATAAATAATTGCAAATAAAGTAAATAAGAATTCCTCTTAAGGGCATTCTGACTGCTTGTTAATGGTCATTAGAAACTGATGGAAAACAAAGTACTCAGTTTTCCTAAGATGATACATTCACAGAGGTAAATATTGATTCCCACTCTGACCTGGTTCTAGTTAAACAGTAACAGGTCGAGATGTCCAAGCAAAATAAACATGTTTTTTTAAAAACCTGGAATGCCCACCCATTAGCAGTCATAAAAAATGTATGGTACAGATTATGAGCGATTGAAAGACTGTGAATATCACTAGTGAAACAATGGAGCCTCAACATGAAGCACTTTCAGTCCAGGTACAGATATCGGACCTCAGTCAAAAGCTTTGTATGCTTTGGAGTGTCTGAAACATTTAGCAGCTTACCAATCTATGGGTACTTGCATTTCTAATACTGGTCATGTTCCATTGGTGCCCATAGCTCAGCAATCTTGGACCTACACTTTGGAGTTCTCATTCTGTAGCTCATTACCTGTAAGACCCTTTGAATGTTACTTGGCGTTGTTACCATTTCTGCTATCTTCTTTCTTTGCTCAGCAGTTTTTTTTAAATAGATTACACATCCAATAAGTACCTTGGAACATTATTTCTGCATGAAAGGTTCTCTATAAATGCTGTTATAATAATGGTAAATACAGATTATTGATGTTTGACTTCCATAATTGGATTTTATTTCTACCCAAGACTTTGATGGAGTAAAGTAATATTTAAAGGGGACAAATAATGACCTAAAATTGCTGCCTAAAATCACCTGACTGCAGACAAGGCAAGTCAAGGGAATGCATACAGAGTACACTAAACCAGCTGCACTGAAATTCCATTTCCTCCAAGGACAGTAAAACCAGTTTACTAAATCAGTGTCATGATGTTCACATTATTTCATTCACACTTGCATGTTAAGTTCACATATTTGGAGATGAAAAGTTGCTTACAAAGTATTCAGCTTGGAAAGACAATGGAGCTAGACACAGAAATATATTTTAAAAAACGTAGATTACCTGACAGAGCAGAGAGACAGAAGGAAAAAATATATTCAATACAGCAGAACCTGGACGATTTGCCCTTTTTCGCTGTTTCTGCCCCTCTCTGCTTTATTAGCATTTGAAATAAGCAGACAGTGAAAAAGCAATTTGAGAAAACAACCATTCACCAAAAACGAGAAAATTCTACAAATTTCAATACTGCTGAGGAAACAAGACAATAGCTACACATCTATGAACTTAAGTTTACTCTCGTAACACAAGGACTCCAAGAATTTTGAAATGCATCTGCATCCTTATTTATCTTTATTTTTGTACTGGACTCCCTCCCCTACTTGAAATAAAAATCTGTGTTTGTTTATGTGTAGGAGATAGTAAATGCTGCAGGTGCTGGAAGTCAGATTCAATAATATGTGGAGCTGGAAGAGCCCAGCAGGTCAGGCAGCATCAGAGGAGCAGGAAATTTTCAGGTCTGGAGACCTCCATCAGGACTGGGGAGGGGGAAGGGAGCTCAGAAATACATAGAGAGGGGTTGGGGCTGGGGCTGGGGCTGGGGCTGGGGCTGGGGGAAGGTAGGTGGGTTGGTGATAGGTGGATGCAGGTAGGGGGTTGTAGAGATTTTATTCCACCTCCAGGAACTTACAGCCCCATGACCTCAACACAGAGTTCACCAGCTTCAAAATCTCCCCACCCTCAGCATCATCCCGTGTCCAACCCTCCCTCTCATCCCCGCCTCCTTGACCTGACGCAACCTGTCCATCTTCCTTCTCACCTATCCGCTCCACTCTTCCCACTGACCAATGTCTCCAAACCCCACACCTGCATCCACCTAACAGCATCCCACCTATCTTCCCCAGACCCACTCCCACTATTTATTTCTGAGCTTCCTTCCCGCCCCCACCCCAGTCCTGATGAAGGGTCCAGACACGAAATGTCAACTTTCCTGCTTGTCTGATGCTGCCCGACCTGCTGTGCTTCTCCAGCTCCACATTTTATCGACTTTGTGTGTGTGAGAGTGTTTGATATCATGTTTACTTACACTTTTCCAGGGTTAGTAGGTAAAACAAAAGCGCTTTCTTTCACTTACGAAAACTGTGGAATAGACTCCTTCATTTTTATGTAGTTGGCTGCATTCCAGTTTTTCTGTGATAGCTGTGTGCTTATGAGAGACAAAAATATTTGTTGGAAATGATGGTGTGGGTGTTACAAAGAGGAGAAGCTGATTTCCCCCTTCTCACCTGGTCATAACAATACAAATTGTTACTGTTATTCAGTTTGCTACAAGTCACACTGAGGAAGAATGCAGTTGCTGATCTAAACTGGTTAGTCCCATACAATTGCAAGTCTATCCTGTCAGTTGATGAAAAGTCCCCATAACATCAGTGTCTCATCTCCACTTTTTAAAACATCCATCCTACTTCGGGCATCTTTCACTTTCATCATGTGTGCATAGTTACTTACATTTTCCTTCACCTGCTTTACACTGTCTGAGGCTGATGCGTCAAATATATCTTTTTGGGTTTATAATAATGCAAATTATATTTTTTACTTGAATGCTTGCACTGCCAAAACAGCTTTCTTAATTTGACATTCGGTCCAGATGTCCTTCAGTGTTCCAGAGCTGCAACTGATATGCTCAGACATTTGAAGGCAGCCTGACATCCTTTGGGTCAACCTTTGTCTTTGAAAAGAAAGTGATATTCTTTGTTAAACAGTGAATGGAAATTAGAGTTTTGTTCATGATTCACATTTCTGGACCAGTCTCATCTCACTTTTTCCCTCTTAGATGCACCACCATTTCACAACTCGCATTTGTTAAGCAGCGCATTAACCACTTGAGACGTGTGATTCTGACAGTCACTGCAGAGACATGCTGTTTGCCTACTTTCAATAAGACAGATTTACAACTTGGATGAGCAAAAACCCTGGAAGCACCTGCCAGTTTGATTGACATCTGTTAAATATGGCCGAGAAAAGTAGTAAAAAATTTCACTGGTACAGTTCATGTTAGCATACATATTATCAAAGGGCTACAACATATGGTTACTGTAGTGATTGTAATGAGGTCAGCCAGGTGGACCTCATTATAGAATATGAGTTCCCTGATTGGAGCTGTTAATATGCTGCGATCATGGGGATCCCTACACTGTGGAAGCAGGCCATTCAGCCCATCCCTCCCATATCCAGTTTGAATGGAGGTCGATATTGGCACAGCTGTTGTAGTGATTGCAGAACCAGTCTTGAATGAAATTTGCAATGGGGTCCAAACCTTAAGTTTGTGCAAGACCTCGGCTAGACTGAGAACCTATACTGGGGAACTTTCAGATTAAGGATTCAACTTTGGTTCTGGTCTGTTATGTGAAGCAGCTGGTTCAGTTACTACTGATTGTAATAAAACGGCCAGGCTTGAGTTTGATGGGGTGAAATTGGTTGACAAAGATTCATCATGATTGACTCAACATTTTTCAATTTGGAATTGGCTGCCTGAGTGAACTCCTCATTAAATACCCGCATGTTTTTCAGGAAGGTTTAGGGGCTACCAAAACAGCCAAGGCCACCTTGCATTTGACCAGGAAGCAATTCCATGATTCTGCAAGGCCCACACAGTGCCATTTGCCTTATGTGCAAAAGTAAAGGCAGAAATCTGGGGTGGCATGGTGGTTCCATGGTTAGCACAGCCGGCATAGAGGCTCAGTTGTTTACACAACTGTGTAACAGCGCCAGGGACCCAATTCAATTCCAATCTCAGGTGCTTGTATGTGTGGAGCTTGTACAATCTCCTTGTGTCTGAGTGGGTTTCCTCCGGGTGCTCCGATTTCCTCCCACAGTCAAAGATCTGCAGGTTAGGTGGATTGGCCATGCTAAATTGCCCACAGTGTCTAGGGATGCACAGGCTAAATGGGTTAGCCATGGGAAATGCAGTGGGTGGGATGCTCTTTGGAGGGTTGGCATGGACTCGGTGGGCCAAATGACCTGCTCCCACACTATACGGATTCTATGAAATCAGAAGGCTGCAAAATGAAGGAAACAACAAACTGCAGTTTGCGGAATGGGCAGCACCAGTTGTACTGATTGTGAAGCTTGATGGGTCAATGCGCCTTTGTGGGGATTTTAAACAAATGGTAAAACGCTTTTCACAGCTGGATAAATACCCAATCCCTTGCATAGAGGATTTATACACAAAGCTGGCAGGGGGGGCCGGTCCTCCACAAAGTTGGACATGAGCCATGCGTACTTCAAATTGCGGTTAGATGAAGATTTCCGGGAGGATGCTACAATCAATGTCCATAAAGATTTGTACTGCCATTTGTGGTATTGTCAGCCTGTGCAATTTTTCAGCACATGATGGAGAAGATTTTACAAGCTCTACCCCAGGTCACCATTTATCTAGATGACATGCTTATAACAGGAACGACCAATAAGGAGCACTTGGAGAACTTGGACATAGTCTTGAAACATTTCTCCATGTGGGTTTACACCTTAAAAGGGAAACATGTTTTTTCCAGGCATCCCAAGTGACCTACTTGGATTAAAGAGTTGACAAGACTGGATTACACTGTTGGAAGATAAAGTGATGGTGATCAAAGGTGCCCTGGCTTCCACGTCTGTGCTGGAGCTTAGATCTTTCCTCGGACTGTTGAATTATTATGGAAAATTCATACATAACCTGGCCTCCAACTTGGCAACTTTGCATCAACCCTTTAAAAAAAGGGTCAGCCTTGGACATTGTCACATAGCCAAGCCATAGTTTTCAGGGAAGTGAAAAAGCGACTATCATCCTGTGAGGTATTGGCACACTATGATCCCAAGCAAGATCTGGTGTTGATGTGAGATGCTTTCCCATGAAGCACTGAAGCAGAATTAGCTCATAGGTGGCCCATTAGAGAGGAATACCCAATAGCAAATGCATCCAAGACTTTGGCTAAAGTAGAGCGTAATTAGGCCAGATAGAGAAGGAAGGTTTGGCGGTCAGGAAATTCCACCAATTGTTTAACAGATGTAAATTTGTAATAATAATGGACCACAAATCCCAGCGAGGTCTATTTAAAGAGGAAAAGGTAGTGCTGCCCGTAGTTTAAGGCCGAAATCAGTTGTTGGCTGTAATACTCAGCGCGTATAATTACAGGTTGGAACACCATCTGGTAGACCAAGTAGCAAATGTGGATACAATGAGCTGCCTCCCACTGGCGGATACACCACCGGGGGCATCACCACTGGAAGAGTCCGTAATTGTTTTAAATTTTCTGCACAAACTTTCAGTCATACAGGACGTATCAGACTTTGGACGCAGAAAGATCCCGTCCTGGTAAAACTGAAACAGCTGGTGGCGATGGGGGAAACCAAAGGGCCGTCACAACCACAACTACAACTTTTTTTGGACCCGGAGAGACCAAACCACAGTAGAGGACGGCATATTATTATGGGGAGCAAGATTCTCCTGAGCAAAGGTCGCTGCCAAGTACTGGATGAACTCCATCAGGGGTTTCCAAAATGAAGATGTTGACGAGAAGTTATGTCTGGTGGCCAGGATTGGATGCTGACAAAGCTACGTTTGATGGGGCAGTGCCCAGAGTACCAACAAGGACACAAATTACTGCCAGCAGTTCATCCACATTTGTGGGAATGGCCAGGAAAACCCTAAATTCGGTTAGATATTGACTATGCAGGTCCTTTCATAGGCTCAATGTTCTTAGTCATTGTGGACACTCACTCAAGGTGGCTGGATGTGCCCTGTATTTTTTTCCAATACAGGGACAACAACAAAAAAAATCGGCATGCATCTTTTGCAATACATGAACTCTCGGAAGTGTTGGTCGCAGGTAATAATCCATCGTTTACCAGCAGGGAATTTGAGTATTTCCTAAAGTAGAATGGTATTTGTCATATAAGTCAGCTCCATACCATCTATCATCCAATGGTCTGGCAGAAAGAGCAGTCCAAACTTTGAAGGCAGGCTTAAAGAAACAGCCTACAATTTCACCAGATGCCAAACTGTCCCAGTTCCTATTTGATTGTAGGACCATTCCTCATACAACTACAGGGATAGCTCCTGCAGAGTTGCTAATGAGGAGAAAACTCTGCACCAAGTTAAATCTGATCTTCCCGGAGCTGGGGGGAAGGGTGAAACGGTATCAGGAACACCAATGCTGGACACAAGATTTCGCTAAGTGATAGAGACAGTTTACTTCAGGGGACGAGTTTGGCTTAGGACCCACAGGAATGGCTCTGCCTGGGTAAGAGACATGATTAATGCAAGGTCAGGCCCAGTGACGTAAACAGTTCGGGTAGGTGTGACAGTCCTGAACAAGCATGTGGACCATATGAAAGCTGCAAACTGGCAAAAAGTTTGGGAACAAAACGTGTCTGGCTTCCCAACTGTTCTGGAACCTATGGGTTCTCCCTCCAGCAAATGTCGAAGATACCGTGGGATGGGCATGGCAGATGTTGCTGCCTCGATGACTTTGACTTTGTCGTCTGAAGAGGAGAATGAATTTCTTCCAAGACCCTTCCAGCGCACGAGGCGAGCTACAGTGTGTTAAACATTGTGTCTGTATCTGAGGCAGAGTTGGAGATACCTGATCCAGTGCTAAAGGGGGGAAGGGATGTGGTAATCATAACGATGTCAGCCAGGTGGACATCATTGAATATGGGTTCCCTGATCGTGCCTGTTAATCTGGCCCAATCAGTGAGCCCTGTGTCTAATCTTATTAAACATACATGTTCAAAACTGATAAATGTCTTTCTAACAATGCAAATGATTCCGTCAATATGGACACCATAGAGTCAAGTCAAACAGTATAGATCGGACTTGGGGTCTTCCCTTTCATTCCTGATCTGAGGAACCTTTAATGGAAAGTGTTTTAATGTAACATTAATTGTTATTTCCATTTAATAAACTATTATCTGGATTTTTTTTATAGTTTGATGACTTATATGTAAAACTTTAAGCCAGATGAACGGCACGGGCTTTGAGAAATTAAAATGATTATTTCCAGAATGTCACCATCATAGGGAAGCTATTAACTGCCCTTCCTGTGATTCAGTCTAGGTGTAATGACATCACTATGGCGAGCCTGTGCACTATAGCTGTGCTAAAGAGTACCTCATAAATTATAGAATAGAGAGACGACAGGAAGAAGTCTGAAATTGCATGTCTACATGTTCCTGTCTGCTCTATATTTTATGAGCGAAATTTGGTGGAAATGTGTTTACTGCAGCTACAAATTGTAAACTCCCCACAGTGATGTCATTTTGCCCCAATTCAATATAAGTGATAGTGTCCCTCTGGTGATTAATTAGCACTTTTGTGAAGAAAAAAACATCCTGTTTCTGCTGTGGTAATATTCTGTTGCAAAGGATCCACCTGGAAGGGGATAAGGGACTGAAAGTGTATTGGTGCTGGATTGGCTGGGTTCACTGCAAATTGGAATAGTCAGAACAGAGGGATTGCAATTCCTCAGAGAGGAGGTTGTAATCTCTTCACAATAATGGAAGGATAATCCATCTTGCTGAGAATGAAAACAATATCTGTAAATCAAAAAAGAAACTGCATGTAAACCTTTACAATGATTGTTTGCCTATGCATTTTTTTTAAATTTTAAAAATCCAAGCTGAAAGCAGTAAAGGAAGAATAGTGGAGGAAGATCTTTGGGAAAAGAAACGAAGTACCAATGGTATATTGTATGATCAAAAAGTCTTGCTTTAAATGTATGAAGCCGAGGAGATGGATTGTGACCCATTTTTCCGAAACTAGAAACCTCAAGTCTTGAAGAGAGCCAAAGGCAAACTGTTGAAAAAGCCATGAAGAGAACAAGATAAAAAGCATAAAGTGGGAATTGGTGACAGGAAAAGCCTTGGGATGGGCTGACTTTGCGCAGTGTTTGACTCTACGAGAAGAACTGGTGCCAAGATTATAAAAGAATATAGACAAGTTACAATGGTGAGAGGCATTTGCTGGATATCCTAAGGCAGGCAACAATATCCTGCTTCACTGTGTTGAAGTCAACTAAGAATCCATTGGAATGTGAAAGCTGCAAGCCCACAATGCCTCATTTCAAAATTTCAACGAAAGATTCACTGCCTTCAATCGACAGTACCATTGAGACTCACAAGCGGAAAATGGACCAAGTAAGTTGACCAATTTGAGAACAGCTAATGCTTAAAGAAGCATACTTACATTTTTGCACACAGGATGTGATTATTTGATAGATACCAAATCTCAACTCTGGAGGGAGGTAGATTTGCAACTAATCAAGAAGCTATGCAAGTTTTACTTCTTCTTTGAGTTCCACCTTAATTTCACCGAGAAGTGAGGGGGATGAAAGAATATAGAATTACTATAGTGTGGAAAGATGCCAAACAGCCCACCAAGACTATACCCTCCAAACAGCAACCTCCCCCAAACCCAGCCCCCTATCATATCCACATAATGTCTCATTTGCCATTGCTAATCCATCTAGTCTGCACATCTTTGGATTGTGGATGGAAACCAGAGCTCCCAGCAGAAACCCACACGGGAATGGCGAGAAGGTGCACCCTCTGCACAGATAGTCACCCAAGGCTGGAGTTCAACCCAAAGGAGCGGATAGGTGGGAGAGATGGAGAAGTTGTGTCAGGTCAAGGAGGTGAGATGGAGGAGAGTTGGGGCTGGTGGAGGGGAGGTGGAATGGTGATAGCTAGATGCAGGTGGGGGTTAGTAGGGATTGGTCAGTGGGAAGGGTGGGGCGGATAGGTGGGGAAGAAGATGGACAGGCTGGGTCAGGTTAAAGAGGCAGGGATGAGAGAGAGGATTGGATGTGGGATGAGGCCGAGATTGGGGAGATTTTAAAAATGGTGAATTCTCTGCTCAGGCTATTGGGCTGTAGGCTTCTGAGGCGGAATATGAGTTGTTGCTCCTCCAGTTTGTGGGTGGTATCATTGTAGCACTGGAGGAGGCCCAGGATGGACATGTCACCCAGGGAGTGGGAGGGGGAATTAAAATGGTTAGCGCCAGAAGGTGTTGTCGATTATCAAGTTCAGAGCACAGATGCTCCACAAAACAGTCCCTTAGCCTGTGCTTGGTCTCACCAGTGTAGAGGAGGCCAACATTGGGAACAACGAATACAGTATACAGTCTACTTTACCTGTTGCTCCTGATGTGGTCTCTTCTATGTCGGTGAGACCAAGCACAGACTTGGGGACCATTTCATGGAACATCTGCGCTCTGTACGCGATTATCGACAACACCTTCTGGTCGCTAACCATTTTAACTCCCCCTCTCACTCTCTGGGTGACATGTCCATCCTGGGCCTCCTCCAGTGTCACCATCCCAACGACCTTCCCCCAGCCCCACCTCTCCTTCCTCTATTTATTTCCCAGCTCCTTTCTCCGTCAGCAGTTCTGAAGAAGGGCCCCAACCCAAAATATTGACTTTCCTGCTCCTCTGACGCTACCTGACCTGCTGTGTTCCTCCAGCTCCACACTGTGTTAACTCGAGTTGAACCCAGATCCCTGGTGCTGTGAGGTAGTTGTACTAACCACTGAACCACGATGCTGCCAGGTGTAGCTTCTGTGAATTATGGGTGTAGATCACGATAACGTTCTTCATTCTAAATTTTGCCATTAACGTCTCAGGATTCATTAGCTCAAGTCAAGATAAAACAGAATGACTGGATCAGCAACTGGGAAAAGCACTGATGGTAAGTCCTTAAAGGGGAATTGCTATGTTTGTATATATGGTCAAAGAAATATATGTGTATAATCATTTTTTCTCAACATATTGCTGTTTGATTTGGAGGCTTCTGACTATTTCTCATTTGAGAATGTTCCAAAAATCAAATAGATGACATTTTAATTTCATATCAAATGTGTTTAATATGCAGCGGGGGGCATTAATTGGGATTTCGCTTGAGCACACATAGGGAAACACTCTGGTCTTGTGGTGCAGTGATAGTATCCGTAACTCTTGGTTAGAAAGTCTTAATTCAAGTCCCGCCTGCCCTTAAGTTGTGTCATAACATGTCTAATCAGGTTGTTTAAAAGAAAAACGAGACATTAAGGGTCTTGTGGTGCACTGGTAGTGCCTCTACCTATGGAAATAAAAAGCCTGAGCTCAAGTCCTAAGTACCCCAGAGGTGTGTTGTAACATGTCTAAACAAGTAGATCAAAAATTAATTCCGGAATGTAGTAGCCCAGTCGTATTGTCATTGGACGAGTAATTCAGGGACACAGGTTAAAGCTCTGGGGATATAGGTTCAAATTAAATTAATAGGATTCAAGCTTCAAAATTATTTGTAAATAGTGAAACTCTATTACCCACTCCATCCCATTTAAAGGTTAAAGTCGTATATACTTGTCAACAGTAGCCTGTTCTACATTATTTTGGATGCACTTTAAATCATTGATGAAGAGGCCAGATTATTTTATTCAATGTACTGCTTTATCTTGCACATATAAGAAATGTAACTGATTACTTGATGGTACAGGATATCTGTAAGTGTTTAATTCTGTCCGTGAACAGGACATGATGTAACAAAATTTTTGGTACAAGGTTTCCTTGAGTGATTCAGTTAAAATATATTGCTAAATTATTGACCACTTTTCACAGTTAAAGAAAATCATTCATTATGAAATATATACATTTTGACATGCCATACTTTTAACTTGATTTTCATTCTTGGTATAATTCGATAAATTGTTTGAAATTGAATGCATTATTGACATTTAATCTTCAACATGAAGAAACACATTAGATTTTGTGGTGCAGTAGCAGTGTCCCTGCCTCTGGCCAAGATGCTCTATTTCCAAGTCTCACCAGCACTGGAGGTGTATCAAACCATGCCCAGACAGGCTGCTGAAAAATAATTACCCAGAGGCGCTTGTTGAAATTGTAGTTTTGTTGAGTTAGAAGATGCACACTTATTTATCTCTGTAAATAAAGGTAAGCTGAGATTGGCTTTACTATTATCTGTCACCAACTGGCTTTCTGGAGCAGAACAAGTAGGACACCTTCTTATTTGTTGAGATTCCAATCTTTATATCATTTACTTATGTAATTTTTGAAATAAAATAACAATATTTACTGGATGAGATGAACCACAGGATATAATTTAAAAAGACCAACAACAATATTTGTAAATGACCAAAATTCAAAATGACTGAACACTTACATAACTTCACCTTGCAAATTAGAAAGCTATTGGAAGAGAGACATGTTGTCTGGAAGTAGCTCACTGGGACAGTCAGCTCAGCTGAATGTGATCCCTTCATCCCTTGAATTCCTCGCAAACATCCAGACACACTGTAATCTGTTTATTCAGGTAGGTGCATATTGAGCCACAAAACACAAATCACTTTGAACAATGGACCCTGGCTGAGGAGAAGGCTCCATTAACTATTTAAATTAATCATTGTGAATAATGTACCTAGAATGGGCATTTGCCAACTTGCTATGGCTATTAGTAGCAACTGGCTGCTTTGTGAATGGATGTCATACAATAGCAGACAGATTATGAATAGGTAACAGCAAGAAGAGAACTCATGGCTCTCTCGTTTTCTACAGTTATCCTGCAAATATGTGCCCTGTTTCTATTTGACCGATTGTATGCCACAGACAGTGTCTTAAGGGTAGGCTAAGGAGCTGATGATTTCAGAGGAGAAGGCAGAGATTGTGTTTATACAGTCACTGGGCAGAATCCAGAAAAAAAGTCACCAACTGTGACCTGAAACCATCTGATCCATCAACCTACATGATCTGCTAGGGACAATAAACACTGTTTTCTTTTCTTTTAAAACTTAGATGAAAAACTGTCTGTGTATGTGTGTATTTTATAGTTGCAGAGCTTAATCACTTAGATATTAAACTGACAAGGAAATCTTTTAAAAATACCCATTGCAGTCAACCATTTCTTATCGAGCTAGAACATTTACTTTGTAAAGGAAGAAAGAGATGGAACAGTAAATAATTCAGGAAATGAGACTGATAATGTGACATTAAGTGAGGTCCGCATTCTCCTGCAAATACAGGGCTAGCATGTTCAGCCACACTCACTGCACCCTTGAAGCTATATTACAGGCTGCTTCTGTGTTTGAATTATGTGCAGAAGATCCTGAAAACTTCCAGGACGGTCTGCATTTAAAGGTCCTTACTCACTTGTTGCAATTGTTGGTGAGCTCTTTAGTGCAAATTTGAACATTCTCAAAGCATTTTCATTTGATTCAAACAGTCAAGCAAGAGTTAGTCATTTCATAATCAGGGATCATCATCTGTGTTGCATTTAACACTTCGTGCAGATCGTGTTCCAGCCTCAGATAGTCTCATAGTCTGTCTCATTAATGAGGAATGAATCAGTCTGTGTCAAGACAATTGTCTTTTTCTCTCTCTCTCCCTCCTCTGCACCATTCATCTTTTGTATAGGTATAAAGAATCAAATACACAATTAGATTAGTGCTGTCCATTTTTGCCAACCTGTTAGAGTCATATAAGTGCTGTCCTATGAAAGACAACTCATTTCTGATTTTTGATTCTGAGACAGTCAAGAGCAAACAAGCAGTGGGTGCAAGTCATGTATCTGCATCTTCTACTGTGCTCATGGACAGACCTATCAAGGTTTTCTGCGTCCTTTTTCACCTGTTCTTCCCTCCCCCTACACTGTGGTTGTGGGAATAGTCTGTAATCATCCCCTGCATGACAACAGAATACATTAGTATCAGCACCAAACTGTTTAATTTGGCAGCTATTAGAGGATTATTGTAATGCTTCTCATGAAAATACCTTCTGAATAGCCAAGCTCCAGAAAGGGGAATTTTTTTCATACATTAATAGAATGTGTATGTTGCTGGGTGGACCAGCATTGATTGCCCATCCCTAGTTGCCTAGAGAAGGCAGTGATTAGCAATACCATAAGGGAGGGAGTTCCAACATTTTAACTCATTAACCTTGAAGGAACAGCAGTATATTTGCATGTCAAGACGGTGAGTGGCTTGGGGTGGGAGGAAGTGGTGAACCTGCAGATGGTGGTGGTCCCATGTATCTGCTGCCTTTGTCCTTCTAGATTGTTGATGTTATGGCTTATGAAGGTACTGTCTTAAAAAAAAATTTGTAGATTTCTGCAATGCATCTTGTAGACAGGATAGACTACTACTGAACATCAGTGATGAAAGGAGTGGATGTTTGTGGATGTAGATTGTTTTATCCTGGATGATGCCAAGTTTTTTGAGTGTTGGAGCTGCAGCCATCTGGACAAGTGGGGTATATTCCATCACTTTCCTGACTTGTGCCTGTGTACGTAACGGACAAGCTTTTGGGAGTCAGCAGGTGGGATACTCACTGCAAGATTTCTCTGAACTACTCTTGCAGACACAGTATTTATATGCCAACAAAAATATAATTCAGAAGAAGGGTCACTGGACCCAAAATGTAAATTCTGCTTTCTGCTTTCTGTTTACAGATGCTGCCAAGCCTGCTGAGTTTCCCCAGCAATTTCTGGTTTTGTTTCAGATTTCCAGTAGTTCTACGTTTTATTTATATAGCTAGTTCAGTTTGACTTATGGTCAATGGTTAGCCCCCCCCAAGATTTTGCTGATGGAGTATTCAGTGGTGGTAATACCATTGAATGCCAAGGAGTGATGGCAAGACTGTGTCTCTTTCGGAGACTATCATTGCCTGACTTTTGTGTGGCACAATGTTACTTGCCAGACGCAATGGGCCTAGGGTTTCCTTGCTCATATTGACCTGATGTCATAAGAATTCATAGAGATCAGAGTCAATGTTGAAGATTCCCAACTGTATCCAACTGTGCCACCATGACTATCCTTCTGATGGGACTGGACATACCTAGGGTGATGACAGTTTTGTCTGGGGCATCGTAAGGTATGGCTCTGTGAGTATGACTATGTCAGCCTGTTGCATGACTAATTTGTGAGATGACAGAATTTTGGCTTTAGCCCCAGATGTTGGTAAGGAACTCTTTGTAGCGTTGATGGGGCTGAGGTTGCTGTTGTCATTTCCCGTGCTTTAGTCAATGCCAGGCGGTCTCTCTGGTTCCATTTATTTCTTTACGCTTTGCAATGGCTTGAGACAACCGAAAGGCTTGACAGGCCGTTCAGAGTGCAGTTAAGAGTCAACCACATTGCTATGGATCTGGAGGCACATGTGAGCCAAACCAGTCAAGGATGGCCATTACCCATTCTGAAGGAAATTAGTCACCAGATGGGTTTTTAATGGTCATCAACAATGATTTCATGGTCATCATTATACTTTCCAGATACCAATTGAATTTAAATTCCTCCACCTGCCAGGATTTTGTTGGGGTTTGAACTTGAGTCCCTAGTACATTACCTGGGTCTTTGCATTTTCAGTGACAGTACCACCACACCACTGCCTCCCCCATACAGTATGAAAACACTGCAGGATCAATTCAATTGAAATGATCCGCTTTCTGGTGTGACTATATATCCTGTAATGTCCTGATTGATGCCTTTAGGTATGGAAAGCTATTTTTTAGATACATATTGGTTTTGCTGTCTAACATCAAACAAAATGAATACTGGTGACACATTACAGCCATTATTTAACTTTGTTGGTCTTGTGAGATCATTAAATCCTGTCACTGTTGTGGAATCCTGCCCATTAGAGAGGTGCCATTCATTTTTGTGAGACAAGTTCAGGAGTATTTTACTGTGAGATTATTAGCTGAATGTACTGTAAGTAGGTCTGAGCAGTCAGTGTGAAAGACAATGATAAATAGATAAAAGTTGAGAGTATACGAATAAAAGGCACATTTATATAGAGCCTTTCACAAGCTTGGGATGTCCCAAGCATCTCACAAGCAACAACGTACTTTTGAAGTGGAGCCACTGTGCAAAGCATAGCAGTCAAATTACATGCAGCCGATTCCCACAAACGACATGGTAATAAATTACTGGATTACCTGTTCTCCATCTGTTAGTGAGGAATATACCTGACCTGTAGTGGGGAAACTCCTCTATTCTCCTTCGAATGGTGCCAGTGGGACTGTGGGATTAGAATACAGACAAGACCTCAGTTTAACACTTCACCCAAAAACATCCCTGACAGGGAAGGCAGCAATTATTGAGTTCTGCCAGCATGGATTATGTGCTGAAGACTTCAGAGTGGAACATGAGTGCACAACCTTCCAACTCAGAACTAATAGTATTGCCTACTGAGACACAGCTGATGCTTGAAAAGATGGTGTAACAATTGGAAATTGTTAGCAGGCTGAGACTTGTGATATTGCGCTGACACATGGAGCGCACCTACTGATCAGTCTCGCTAAAACTGGTAGGGATTACGCCACATGCAGAAAACTGAAGATGTATGATGGAGGGATCAGATAACATTCATAGTTTGTCGGGGTTTCCAGCCCCTGTAGTCTGTCAGTGAAACTGACTGAAATCATATTCAAATCTTCATTCTGTCAAGCAATTCAGTGCCAAATTTCCCAGTGAACACTGGCACAGAACGGAAAGAAAGATTGATTTCACTTCTCTTCCTGCTTGCTGCAACACAGAGAATCTTCACAAATGGTGCAATGCAGTACCAGTAGCAGCTGGTTCAGAAAAGATAACATACTGTACAGTCATGTTTTGGAATTTTTTGACCAGTACTATTCCCAAAAAGGTTTGTGGAAAAGAATTACTTGAAATGTCAAGTTACAAAGTATGTGGATAGCTAAGATGCTAATGAGCTATTTTATTGTTGGTTTGTCACCAACTCTAATCAAAATTTGTTAGCTTGACTTTGATATCAATTCACGCATCTTACCCATTGTATTGGAGCTTTGCTGTTCTCAGGCATGGAATAGGAAGCCCAGCAGGTGAACAATGTGAGAGAAAGCTCATAAACACAGTCAAGCATAAGCCATTTTGTAATTGAATCCAAAAGATTCACTTGTAAAAGTCGATGAGAAGTTTTGAAAGCAAGGAGAGAATAAAAGAAATGATAGTGCTCAAATATTGTCCACTGTTGTAGCAAAACTGTTCTTGATGTTGTTTTAGACAAAGAAAGTTAATTTATATTAAGTGATTCTGATCAAAATAACTACTTAGAATGTCCACTTGATCTTGAAATCAAAGAGCTTAATAATTTGCTTTGTCTCATTTCAAATAAAATTATGCAGGCTCAGACTTTTTCCTCTCGTACGGTGAAGGCTGAGAGGTGATGTTGTAAAGGTTTAAAATTATGAATCTGGGCTATTGATCGTGATTATAAGAACAAAAAACTATAAGAACAACTAAATTCTCCAATAAAGAATTCAAGAGGAGTTTTTTCCCCAATGGTGTGAATATGGAACTTGCTAACATAAAGAATTGTTGAGGAAGACAACCAGGGATTCATTGGAATCTATAGTTAGTTAAGGCCACAGGTAAGAAAGTAATAGAAGGATATGCAGATTGTGTGTGATGAGGTGGAATGAGCTTGTGCAGATCTGAAATACTGACTGAATCAACTGCATCATCCCCTATTACAAACAAGCAGGTTGAAGACAGAGAATCACAGACTTGTTACATTGCAGAAGGGGGCCATTTTTCCCATGTCTCAGTGCCAGCTCTCCAAATCAACAATTTAATTAGTTCCGTTTTTCCAACTTCTCCCCATAATCCTGCACATTTCTCCATTTCAGATAAGATGTCTAACTCTCTTTTGAAAGCTTTGATTTAACCAGCCTCCAACATATTCTCAGGCAGATCCTGACCACTTGCTGCACGAAAAAGTTTTTTTTTACATTTTAATTGATTCTTTTGCCAATTACATTATATTTGTGCTTGTACTTGATCATAGAGCCACAGAGTTACAGAGTCATGTGCGAGAACATTTTCGCTCTGTTCACTATGGACAAACCCCTTGTGATTTTGAATACCTCTATGAAATCACTACTCGATCCAGTACAGCACACTATCTCTCTAATCCCACTTAGGAAAGTTTCTTTCATAAATTTGGAAGACGTCAACTAAGTTGTTTGCCAAATTGTACCTTTTATGATAGAGAAAGACCACCAAAATAAGTTGATATGGTGTTATAATTTTGTTCCACTGTTTTGTGTGCAAAAGAGATTCAGGTACTTTGAATTAAAGATAAAGGTCTTGTTAAGACAGCCATAATACACCACGTGCAAGATGCAAAGATGATTTAGTTGGAATACTTTATAACTTCTTAGCTTTGTGTTACTTTAATGCAGGGCTGTAAGCAGATGGTATTTTCCAAATGTATGCATCTTTGAGTTGAACAGGTGTGGTCCATGCAATAGTGTACATAAACTGAGTATTGTAAGACACCCCCTTAACCTGTTCAGGCGTTTGAAGTGCTGATTCAAGTTGCCTACAGTGTGTTTCAGTGTGATCTTTGTCGCCTTCATTTATTTATGAAACCTGCAGGATTAGGCATGTTTCCCAGGAGCTACCTTTGCATTTCTCATTCTCTGTCAAGTAGTCCTGGCATTGCGGATTGCCTGAAAATGACAATATCATTATTGTTGGCTGAAATATAGGTATTTCCTTGCATGGGTGAGTTTAGAAAACATACGTGATCTGTACATTTGTGGGATAGAAGCTTTGAGAATCATAGAACCCCTATAGTGTGGAAGCATGCCATTAGGCCCATTGAGTCTACACTGACCCTCTGAAGAGCATCCCACACAAACCCACCCCACTACCCTAACCCTGTAACCCCGCATTACCCATGGCTAATCCAGCACATCCCTGAACAATTTAGCATGGCCAATCCACCTAATCTGCACATCTTTTGATTGTAGGAGAAAACTGGAGCATCCAAAGGAAACCCACAGTGACATGGGGAAGATGTACAACCTCCACACAGACAGTTGCTCAAGGCTGAAATCAAACCCAGGTCCTTGGCACTGTGAGCCATCATGCACCCCTTAGCTCTTTTGTGTTTCATGAAGGTCACAGGTGATGATGTTGAGGATCTATGATAAAACACATATTCTATCAGTCCTGCACTTTAATGAATCCTGTAATGTAAGAAAATGCAATCACATAGTGGTCAAATTTGACTGCTGGCTAGCACCAGGGCAAGTGATGGGGAAGTAATGGGATTGCTGAATCTAGCAAATATTGCATTAATTATCTGGTTGATAAATGCTTATGAATTGCAGGTTGTCTGCTGTCATCAGGTTTAGTAGCTTAGAATGTGTTCAGTACATTATGATATCAAGACTATAATTATATTGATGGGCTCTGGCACCACCACCCAATATAAGAGATGGCACAACTTTATCATTACCTTCCTCATTATTTTCTGAAAAAGAAAGCTTTTTTTTGACTTTCCAAATGTAAATGGCCAACAAGCTTTTACAGGGAAAAAGCTTTTTGAGTTATTACAGTTAATCTCTAATGCATGCATCCCTACTTTGTATCCTGCCTTTCATCCTTTTCCTTTATCCTCCACTTAACTCAAAGAGGGGAATATCCATTATCAACATTAAGATTTAGCAATGACAGCCAGAACTCTTAGATCTGTAATCAGGTGGAAAGCAGAAGGGATTAAATAATGAAAGCAGTAATTCTGCAGGCACATGTGGATGATGATCGACTGAGTAAAGAACAAAAGTCACTGTAAATGGGGGAGCAGAGTCATTGCCAAGTATTGCTATCCAAAAGCAAAACAAAAATATGCAACACCTTGCTTGACTTTCTGTGATCCTCCATTAGATGCTGACTTTCCATCACCTCCAAAGTGTGAAATCTGGAAATGTAATATTCGGTAGGCCCTTTATTGATTTCTCCGCTCTCCTGTTAGCCTGATATCTTGGATACACTGAACTGGGCTATGCTCCCAGCTGTGAGGTTCATTCATCAAAGCAGAGATAAGCAAATTGGGCATGTTGGTCAGCACGCCTGCTTTGCTGATCTGCACCCCTGTTGTGAAGGTACCTGCTGCTGCCATGTATTTTGTTCCTGTTTGGTATGGATCCTCTACAATCAACCCTGCTGAGGTAGGCAACTTGCTACCTTTGAAAATCTCAAATGGAAATGTCAGTTGCCAAGTTTGATTTGTACCCAGATCTGTTAGTTCACAGAGTACACATCAAAAATGTACTCCATGATGGTTTGTTGTTTCTGTAAAGTTTCAACTTCCTAGAAAGATTGGTGTGTGCTAAATGCCACTATATAAGGGTAACATTCCTGTATGATAAATACCTTCAGGGCAAAGCTTTCATCTCTTGGATTTCCCCTGCAAAGATGTTGAAAATTTCGTGCATCTGAACGGAAGATTCCTTCTCTTCATATATGACCTATGCTCACATGCAAAATTGACAATTCAGAATATTGGCAGTGATGCAATGTACTGACACCAACTAGTGGTTAAGCTAAGAAATATCATAGAAACCCTACAATGTGGAAACAGGCCCTTCAGCCCAACAAGTCCACACGAACCCTTGGAACATCCCACCCAGACCCATCCCCCTATAACCCACCTAAGTTACACATCACTGAACACTACAGGCAATTTAGCATGGCCAATCCGCCTACCCTGCACATCTTTGGACTGTGGGAGGAAACTGGAGTACCTGGAGGAAACCCATGCAGACACGGAGAATGCGCAAACTCCACACAGACAATCGCCCAAGGTTAGAATTGAACCCAGGTTCCTGGTGCTGTGAGGCAGCAGTGCTAACCACTGAGCCACCATGCCGCCCTAAATGTATTCATTCATTTGATTGCTCGGGGTCCTTTTACGTCGAGGCGATAAAACACCCTTCATTTATATAGCCTTTTTATATCAACAGGAAATCCTAAAATACTTAAAATCCCATTTAGCAATTTTGAAGTGTAATTGCTGATATAACATAGTAAATTAAGGAGGCAACTTGCAAGGTCCCACAAATGACAATGAAAGAATGACCAGATGATTGAAGAATAAATATTGACTTGGACGTTAAGGAGAAATCCTCTCTTTATCTATGAAATTGAGACAGTGAATGTTTTATGTGCAGTTCAAAGGGACATTTGCTTAATGTCCAATTGAAAATATGGTATTGCTGACGGAGCAGCACTCTCTTTGTTTAGTTCTGCAGTGTCAGCCTAAATTTTTTTACTTAGCTCTTTAGAACATTTCTCTACCACATAACGTTTGAATCCGAGGCAAAAGTATCACAACCTGAGCCAAGATGCTATTGAGAGGCACTATTTCATAAAATGCCTCAGTTCCAATGTAAAGAAGCACATTGTATGGAGCTGGTGTGAGATTTTGGAATATGTAAGTTATATAAAAAGAGTGAGATGTGAGGAATTTTTCAGTTAAATAAAGGAGTAAGCTGTAATGATATTTAAATTCAATAAAGGAGTGAGATGTAGGGATAATTAATTTACATAAAAAGGGAAAATCTAAGAAATAGAAAAAAACACACGACAAAATGATGTCACATCATTTGAGATTCAAGATAAATAGTGAATTGCATACTTTTTATGAACAATTCTTTGGATGTTAGTTTTAGTTACAGAACATCAGATCAACATGTTATTGCTCATTCTGTCTGGTTGTTTGTGCAGTTAAAATGACACAGTAAGAAGGACAGATGAAGACATAGATCGTATTGGGAGGATCTCACACTATTCAGAGCAGAATGACCTGACCACCCAAGGTTTATAGCAAGATTTTCATAATTCACTTCACACATAGGCAGGTGTTAAATTACTTATCGAATGCAGCAGCTCGCTGTTTCTCATCAGCTGAAAATGGCAAAAGCTTCATTTCAGTCCTGAGAGGAACCTGCAGCTTTTCAGCTGAGTTGAACATGGAGTAAATTTTTGATTTGGAATCTCTGTTGGAGAAAGTAAGATTCCATTGTACACACAGGTCTGCAGAGAACAATGCAATTGTTGATTCTCAATAAGTGTTAATTTGTTGTAAAGTGACTTAAAGGGACAGAATGAAAACACAACAGGATTATTACTGTGCCTTTAAATTGTCACGAGCTTGAATATGGAATCTCAACAGCCTGGGTATCTAGTAACACCGACTGGCACATGCAGATATAGGTATGCAAGACCCAGGCACACAAGACTCAGACCTATAGTTACACACAAACACATCTGACAATTCATACACAGAGGTGCTGGTGGATATCTGGTCAGTAGTTAAAGTATATTCTATTCCTAAGGTTCAAAATAAGACAGGAACTGGTAGTAGGTTAATTTTTTTCTTTATTTCTTCATTCACGGGATGAGGGCGTCGCTGGCCAGGTGGCATTTATTGCCCAGAGGGCAGTTAAGAGTCAACCACATTGCTGTGGGCCTGGAGTCACATGTAGGCCAGACCAGGTAAGGATGGCAGCTTCCTTCCCTAAAGGACATTAGTGAACCAGATGGGTTTTTCCTAACAATTGACAATGGATTCACGGTCATCATTAGATTTTTAATTCCAGATATTTTATTGAATTCAAATTCCACCATCTGCCATGGCGGGATTCGAACCCGGATCCCCAGAACATTACCTGGGTCTCTGGATTAACAGTCCATAACAACAAATGTATATATAAAGGAAATAATTCATAAGATTATCAAGGAAGTTAATTATGACACAGTCATGCATTTTTCGTTTTCTATGTGTTTAATCATGTAACATCGACTTTGAAGTCTGTGTTCATAGAACACCTACATTGTGGAAACAGGCCCTTCGGCCCAACAAGTCCACAGTGACCCTCAGAGAATCCCACCCAGACCCATTCCCCCAGTTATCCACCTAATGTACACATCCCTGGGCACTATGGACAATTTAGCATGGTCAATCCACCTAGCCTGCACATCTTTGGACTGTGGGAGGAAACCAGAGCATCCGGAGGAAACCCACACAGACACAGGGAGAATGTGCAAACTCCCCACATACAGTTGCTGGAGGGTGGAATCAAACCCTGGTTGCAACAGTTTGGGACATCTGCTCAGGGTAGGTGAAGAGGTACAACCCAGTCATTCTGGACTACATAGGTACCAATGACACTGGCAGGACAAGGAAAGAGATGCTGCACAGTTTTTCTTATTTGTTCACAGGAAATGAGTATTGCTGGTTTGTCCTGCATTTGAAGGTTTGTGGATATAGTGCCAATCAAGTGGTCTGTTTTGTCCTAGATGGTGTCAAGCTTTTATTGGGTAAAAGGAGCTAAGCACCACATTAAGAAGCTGCACCTCAAAAGCACTTGAACGTTATCTAAGGCATGTGCAAAGTGGTACAGAACAAAAAAGATTAGAAAAATAAATGTGTGCTAAGAGACTGGTGTGGGGAGACAGTGCAGTAATATCACTGGTCTTGCAGTCCAGAACCCGAAACTAATGAGATAACACAGTGTAGAGCTGGATGAACACAGCAGGCCAAGCAGCAGAGAAGCAGGAAAGCTGACGTTTCGGGTCGAAACCCTTCTTCAGAAAAGTTCAGAAAAGACCCTTTCTGAAGAAGGGTCTCGACCTGAAATGTCAGCTTTCCTGCTCC
>NC_063337.1:87534023-87565797 GCF_021869965.1 Rhincodon typus | reverse complement strand
TTTCTGAAGAAGGGTCTCGACCTGAAATGTCAGCTTTCCTGCTCCTCTGATGCTGCTTGGCCTGCTGTGTTCATCCAGCTCTACACAGTGTTATCTCAGATTCTCCAGCATCGGCAGTTCCTACTATCCCCGAAACTAATGCTCTGGTTCAAATCCCACCATTTGAAGGTTCTGGAATAAACCTACAAGCCTGTTGACTGTCCTTCTGGTTCACTTCATGTCTTTTAAGGAAGGATATCTGCCATCCATATCTGGCCAGGTCTACATGTGACCCCGGACCAACAGAAATGCAGTTAATCAATGCAATAAATGTTGGCTTAGCCAGCAAAACCCACATCCCATGAACTAATTAAAAAAGAACTTGGGATTTGTTTCATGTGACGGTTAGCATCGATATTAGGGAGAGTGGGAGCTGTGCCGTTGGGAGGGGTTACACCTGAAACGTGCTGAAGCTGGTGTTCTAGCAAGCTGAATAACAAGGGAAGTAGAGATGATTTTAAAATAAATAGTGCAGGCATGGAATCAAATTTGGGAAAGTATGGCAAATCCAAAGAGTAGAGACAAGACAATAGAGAAAAGTATTAATATGGTAAATGACAGGAAGGGGTAGAGAGTTCAAATCTAGAAGTGAATCAAGGCTAATGGTTTCAACAATAATAAATGGAAAAAAAAAGGTTCTGCATCTGAATGCATGCAGCTTTTGAAATAAAGCAGATTAGCTGATAATGCAAATAGAAATAAATGAATGCAATCTGATAGCCATGGACAGAGATATGGCAGCAGAATAACATAGAATGGGACCTGAATATTGAAGTGCAGAGGATGTTTAGGAAGGGAAGGAAGCTCAGAAGAGTTGGAGGGGTGGTTCAATGAATTAATAGTGGTAATGGCATAATAGAGAAGTACTTACTTTTGGGAAACCAGGATATAAAAGCAGTTTGGATAGAGCTGAGAAATCTAATGGTAAGAAGTTACTTGTGGGAGTAGTGTACAGGATCCTGACAGTAACTGCATACTACAATGGAATATGAAATAACCGCACAGAGGCTGGTATCCCATCACCAAGTCACCCTTTATTTACATGTGCACAGTACATTAGCTGTGACCAGCCAGCTCGGAGTCCGTCCCTGAAGTCAGGAGACCCTCTGAATCCCTGGTTTCTATCTGTCAGACAGGGCTCCCTGATTGGCCCAGGTTAATAACCTCAATCGAGGATCTCATAATCAATGAGATCCACCTGGTTCCTATTACTACATAGTATAAGGGAAGAAATAATGGGAGATTTTCAGAAAGATATACTAACAATCATAGGGCTTTTAATCTGTGCATAACCTAGAAAAAAATCCGGATCGGCAAAGTTACCCTTGAAGAGGAGTTCTTAGAATGTTTTCAGGACAGTTTTGTAGAACAGCATGTTCTGGAGCTGACCAGGGAGCAGGCTATGGGCTCAGTGGTTAGCACTGCTGCTTCACGGCACCAGAGACCCAGGTTCGATTCCACCCTCGGGCGACTGTCTGTGTGGAGTTTGCACATTCTCCCTGCGTCTGCGTGGGTTTCCTCCGGGTGCTCTGGTTTCCTCCCACAGTCCAAAGATGTTAAGGCTAGGTGAATTGGCCATGCTAAATTGCCCATAGTGTTCAGGGATGTGTAGATTAGGTGGGTTTATAGCGGGATGGGTCTGGGTGGGATGCTCTATGGGTTGGTGTGGACTTATTGGGCCGAAGGGCCTGTTTTCACACTGTAGGGATTCTATGATCAAATATACCAGACCTGGCATTGTCCAATGTGATAGTTAGACAAGGTTAATGAATAACCTTTTACAGAAGGCACCATAGGTTGCAATGACCATGATATAATTGAATTTCAAATTCAGTTTGAAGGAGAGAAGAGTAGATCCATACTTAAAGGCAATTATAAAGAGATAAATGTAGATTTAACTAAAGTGAACTGTGAAAACTGAATTAAGAGATAAGGCATTAGAGATGTGATGTCTGAAATTTAGGGAGACACTGCAGAATAGATAGAATAGTTACAGTCAAATGAGAAAATAAAATTTCAAAGGAAGGGCCCAACATCTGTGGTTAACCAAAATGTTAAGGACGGATGGGTGGAACGTCATGAGATTGATAGAACTTAAAGTAAAAAACCTGCAAAGATTAACTGAATGATTAATAAGGAGGGACACTGAGACAATTAGAGAAAACAGATAAAAATCTAAAAGCAAATAATAAGAATTTCTACAGATATTTAAAAAAAATGAGTTAACATGGCGAGCATCGGTCCTATTGAAAGTGAGTCTAGGAATTATGAAAAATACAGAAAAGGGAGATAAACTGAACAGGCACTTTGCATCAGTTTTTCCTCTAAAGGGTATAAATAGTATCTTAGAATGTGATCAGGAAATAGAAGGAATGGTGGAAATCAATAATACAATAATCACCAAGAAAATGATACAATGTAAATTTTTGTGAGCTGCTAAGTCCCTCACTCCAAATGGATTTCATCCTAGGGTCTTAAAAGAAATGGTTAATGGGATAATTGATACATTGGTATTAATTTTCCAAAACCCTTAAATCAGAAAGTTTTCGTTAGATTGGAAAACAACAAATACAGCTACTTTAGTTGGAAATGGAGAGAGGCTGAAGCAAGAAATACCAGTTAGCTTACCGTCTGTCATTAGGGAGGATGTTAGAAGCCACGATTAACGATGTTTTAGCAGGACGCCTATAAAAGTTCAAGGTAATCAGGTTGAGTCAACATGGTTTTCAGAAATTAAAACCTTTCTCCTTTGAAGAAGTAACATGTGCTGTGCATAAATGAGACCCAGTGGATGTCTGTGCTTAGATTCCCAGAAGGTACTTGCTAATGTGTCACATCGAAGGTTATTATTGAAAATAAGATATCATGGTGTAAGGGTAACACATTGGCATGGACAGAAAATTGGCTAGCTAATGGAAAACACAGAGTAAGCATAAATGGGTCATTTTTAGTTAGCAGAATATATTGAGTCAAATGGCACAGGGATTCATGATGGGACCTCAACTTTTTACAATTTATGTGAATGATTTGGGGGAAGGCACCAAAGCTTTAGTTATTAAATTTGCTGAATTTGTGAAGATAAGGTGGCTATAAAGGAATACAGATATGTTAAGTGAGTGAACAAAAGATCTGAACAATGGAGTATAATGTGTAAAAGTGTGTAATTGTCCATTTTGGCATGAGGTATAAAAAAGAAACAAGTTATCTAAAGATGTTGCTAAGTACAGAGATTTTGGAAGGATCTAGGTGTCCTAGTGCATGAATCACAAAAGTTCAGTACACAGGCACAGCAAGTAGTTAGGAATGCTCACATAATGCTAGCATTTATTTCAAGGGGAAATTAATGAAAAAAAATGTTTCAGTTCATGGCATTTGTGAGGACAGCATAATAGTGTAGAAATTCAAAAGGGCACTGACATATCCGTGGAAGATACAGTTCAATGCAGAGAAGTGTGAGGTGATACACTTGTGATACAAAGAACATGGAGAGATACAATAAAATAAAGGATACTACTGCAAAGGGTGTGCAGGAGCAGAGTGATCTGAATGTGTATGTACATAAGTCATTAAAGTTGTCAGGACAGGTAGAGAAAGAGAGACAGCTGTTTCTAATATAGTATTCTAGGGTTCAATGATAGAGGCTTAGAGTGGAAGAGCCTGAAATTCTGATGAATGTGCATTCACAATGGTTAAGTCCTTACAAGCATACTCTGTACATTGTTGAGCACCACACTTACAGGAAAGATGTGAACACATTGAAGAAAGTGCAGAAGAGATTACAAGAATTATTCCGGGGATTAGACACTTTCGGGTAGAAAAGCAAATTACTGCAGATGCTGGAATCTGTACTGAAAACAAAAAAATGCTGGAAATCACAATGGGTCAGGCAGCATCCGTGGAGGGAGAGCAAGCTAATGCTTCGAGTCCAAATGACTTTTCATCAGAGCTGATGTGAAGTGTGGAGGGAGCAGCATTTATGCAAAGGTGAGGGGAGTGACGAGGTTTGGGGGGTGTGTTGGTGCAGTGCTGGTGGAGAAAGGGTGTTGATTAAGTGATCGGAATGTGAGAATGGCAGAACAATGGTGTGTCTAACTGCCAGACTGGAAAGAACAGACAGTCCCACTAGGGTGGTGGAGGGAAGAGAGGACATGGTAACAGAGAAGGTAACAAGTAAAGCTAAAAGAAAGGGATGGAATGGGAGTGGGTTCACAATCTGAAGGTGTTGAACTCAATATTAAGTCCAGTGTCGTGATTAGGTGACACTTCCAGTTGGACGAAAGATTGGAGAAGGGCAAGAGGAGATTCAATGGAAATTTTTAAAACCAGCAGGGTCCTGGGAAGACTAGATGGGGAGAAAGTATTCTCACTCATAAATGAATTGAGAGGCAGAGTTTTAATGCATTTTGCAAATGAGAGGTGAGAAAAACTTCTTCACTCGGCTAGTACAGTAGTTAGGGTTTGGAATGGACTGCCTTGAAGCGTGGTCATGTGGATTCCTTCTGCAGTGTAATAATTCTATGATTGTGGACACATCTCTGAGTGGAGCTAGCCTGCAATCTCTGAAATATTTGGTTCATGAAGCTGCTACATGAGAATACAAAACTGGATTGATGTGGCAGATTGTCAACACATGCTCTGGAAAAGTTTTTTTGCATGTACAGGTTTTCACAACTTATGAAAATAATATTTGGCATGAGATATTTTACAACTTCAGCGTTAAACAGACATTTTCGCTATCAGTAAGAATTCGGTTTCAAAAAGCATTTTAAAAAATCTCTGATGAAGGATCTAGGCCCGAAACGTCAGCCTCTCTGCTCCTATGATGCTGCTTGGCCTGCTGTGTTCATCCAGCCCTGCACCTTGTTGTCTCTTTAAAAATCTCCTGTCTGGTCCTGGATATTTTAATTTTGTAATTGGTGAAGCTTTGGGTGCAGCATCTCAGACACAGAAAATACATGGTTTTGATCAATACATTGGAGCATGTGCTCACTTGTGATAAAGTAGCACAATAGTGAAGTACTACATATGCTGAAAATCTTGAATAAGAACAGAAATTTCTGGAAATACCCAGAAGGTCTGGCAGCATCTGTGGAGATTGAAACAGAGTTAATGTTTCAGAAATTTTAATCAGAACTGGAAAACGTTCGTGATGTAACAGGTTGTTAAGTAAATAGGGAAAGGAGGGCAGAATATGACCAACAAATGAGGAAATGTGTGATAAGGTGGAAGATATCAGCAATTAAATAATAAAAATAATGATGGTGCAAGGACAAAGATAGTGAGGCAAGAATTGGGCAAGAAATTAAAAATGTGTTGAGAGGAAGCATAAATGTGAAAATATAGAATGATAATTGTGGGCCAAAGGGCATGGACTGTGCTGTACTGTTCTATGTTCTAATTAACAACTATCAATTAAAATCAAAGAAAAAAGGTGGGAGCAGGGATTATAGTTTAAAATGCTTGATCTCAGTGTTGAGTCAGGAAGGTTGTAAAGTGTCTGATTTAAAGTTGCGGTGCTGTTTTTCAACATTTTGTTTAGCTTTATTTGAATAAGGACAAAAGTGAGAACAGGAATGGAAAGAAGATTTAAAATGGCAACTGATATTCGGTGTCACACCTGTGGCCCAGAGTGGTCACACAATATGAATTGTTTCAGGAGCAGATGGAACTGAATGAGTTAGTAAACCCAACATTGGAAAGCTGAGTGGCAAAAGAAATAAAATGTCAAAACTCAGTTTCTTGTTACCTCTAGATATTAAACAAAAATCTTATTGTTGTAATGGTGTACCTAAATTAACTCTTTTGATGACCACCACTAACACCATGCTGTATGAACCAGCTTGGTGCCCATAAGGTAGATTTGCTGCCATCATCATCTTTTTTTTGTTGCCATCGACAAGGCCTGTCTCCTCTAGAGAGGTAGAGGTCCAATGTGAAGAGGGTCTTCTCTTAAACAAGACACAGTTTATTGCATGATAGCAGTTAGCTAAAAGTTACACCGATATGATGGACATCGTTACAAGAATATTGTGAAATATAGAATGACAGATATCCCCTCTTCGAGAGCCTATAATCTCCTTTCCTTACTCAAGTCCTTTGGTATTATCAGATTGGTGGAGCATAGTGCATTAATCCTTGCCGGGCCATTGCCTTACACAACAGTTGATGTTCATTAAAAAAAAATGCATTGTTTTTGAAGCACAAATTGTGAGTATAATATTAAGAATAAGAATTCCTGCTTTGTATAAATCTCCCAGTGAGAATCCAAAGTCAGATACCTGGAGTGAGGTTATATGTGTATGGAAGTATGAATGAAATGTGCTATGTGTAATCTTAGGGAGAATGATGTATAGGGAGAGTTTGAGCATAAAACCCAGATTGGTTAAACTTGAGAGTCATGTGAAGGATGTAAGCAAAAGGAGATGAAAACTAGGGGGTGAAGAGACAAAGAGTCAAATATCAATGTGATGAAGGAAGCATGAGGTCAGGAGAATAAGGTAGAAAGATTAGCTGAAGTTGAGGCAGCTGATCAAGTTATCTTTTTATAACTGTATAAAACAACACCTCAAACATTGTACTGATGCAACTTTATGACCTTTCATGGAGGACTTCTTGCATGCTTGTACCTAGCAACAAGACATCTAACTTGAGATTTTTTTGGGCAAGTCTGCAACCTTTACATACGGTGGTGAGAGTGGCTACATCACACTTTGATCATGACAATGAGGAGACCCCTCAAATGGTGTGTTTATATATTTTATCACCCCGAATTACGAAAGGCCTATCCTTGAGTTGCAGGCCTGTTAATTTAAGTAGGTCTCAAAGAAATAATGCCAGGAGACTTGGAAGCTGAGTGATCAAAGCACATTAGGAGTAAAGGAGCATGCAAAATATTGGATTTGACTGTGAACTGCCAGATCAGAACCATTGCTAGAATCACCAGGGTGAGATGGTGGGAGATTCGAGCTGTTGTGTGACAGAGGTCAGGTTCACTATGGGGCAGGGTGGGGACTGAGGTGAAATGTAGCCATAAGAATAGAAGCGAGAAACTGTATGTAATGATGAGTGGAAGCATATTGGTTGACAACAAAAGGAGGAAATTGGTTGGTAGGGTAGAGAAATGAGATTATAATCCCAGGGACCCAGGAAGGAAACAAAACATGTGGTGCAATGCCCAGAAAAATGACAATGAAGATTGCGGGATGGTTTTAATTAACAGCTTTTTGGGACTAAGAAAATGATAGAAATGATGCCAGACGAATAATAGAATTAGTGACATATACAAACTTGGCCAGAATTTAGGGAAAGGTCAGTAGAAATTATATTGAAAGTACAATAGGCATCGAGAATGCGTGTGTGTGTGTGTGTAGAAGCTATGGTAAAAAAGAGGGCTTTAATTATTGTGAAGTATTGCTTCCAAAGTTGTTTTGTTTGGTAGTAGTACTATTTTCAGGGTTGGTTTGGGTTATACAGACTTCAGTCATTCCCGTAGGTGAAGGAGAACAGTGGATGAACAGGCCCATTTGTAAAAACAAGCAAATGAAGACAGTCTGGCTATTGACCCATCAGGCTAAGCATCAGCTGCAGAAAGGATAGTATCACTGTTTGAAGTTAGAATTGAGGAAATCAAGGAGAGATACGGCTCAGAGGTTTCTAATGAAATGAGGTAAAATAGTCACTCAGGAAAACAGACCCCTTACTTACCTCACACACTTACTACTACTCCTCCTCCAGACCACTTATACTTAACTCATGTATGTCTGTTTTGATAGCACCTATCATAGTGGCTATTAGGACCTTTGGATTACAAAATTCAGTAGTTCACTGCAGTGAAGAGAGGGCATGGTTTGCCTCCCCTGATGCTACTGCACTATGAAAGAAGTGAAGGAAAGCAGCCTGATGGGAATATCCTTTCAGAAATGGGGAGCTCTCTTCTTCTGTAAAAAGAAGGGCCAGAATAGCAATCTGTATGAAATTGCCACACCTTGGAAAGTCCTGCCCAATGTGTCATGCCACAATATGTCACTTCATTGTGTTTGAAGTAAGGGTTCAGGAAGACCATTACTGAAATGCAGTTCTATTTCTGACATTCACTACAGATTATTCGATCACTCCTCTGAGATGGAACCAGCATTTGGAGGTTTCCTATTGGCATTGTTGAACTTAAGATGTCAACATTCAAGAAGACATCAATTACAATATCTTCATCAAACCCAGGAAGAAGAGATACCTCCAGTGGCAGCCGTACCAGCTTCCAGAGAGAGAAGGAGCAGCCGAGGAGGAGAATGATGAGAGCCAGAATCCACCTACCTTGCTGTCATTTCTATAGACCTTTGCAGAAACAGTGCGGGTGAAGACTAAGGACATTCCAGACCATCGTTGTGGAATTGCGTCATCTGCTGGGCCTGATGGACTGGGTAACCATCCCAATCTAGTGCCTATCAAAGTCACAGTTGCCCTTGAATTTTTCTATGCCGGTGGATTGTTCCAAGGAGCAACTGAGCATCTGTGCAGGATCTTCCACTGCTCAGAGCACAAATGCATCCGGGATGTCACAGATGCGAATTTCACCAGTGTATTTCCTTCCATTATGATGAGGAGAGTCAAGCAGCTCAGGCAGCAGGATTTGCTAATATCCCTGGCTTTGCCTAGGTGCCAAGCTCTACAGACAGTACCCACGTTGCTTTAAGAGAACCCTACGACCAACCTGCATAGTTTGTCAACAAGTAAAGTCTTCGACTCCATCATTGTTGAGCTCAACTGCAATCAATGATGCCAGATTCTGGAGATGTGTACGAAATACATTTAGAGCTGCCACAATATGAACATACTGGAGAATTCTCATGTTCCTACCTTCTTTTAAGATCTTGGACTGTACAGGAATAGCTGCTGAGAGAAAAGGGCTATCACCTCAAACACAGAATAATGATATAATGCTGCCAATGCTTCTGCCATGGCCATAGTGGAACACAAAGGTATTTTTAAGATCAACTTTTGCTGTTTGGACTCCATTGAAGCTTTGTAATTTTGCCTAGAAAGAGTGTTCTACATTATTGTAGCATTCTGTGCCCTTGTCAAATGAAGTTGACAAAGGGGGAATGTCCTGGGTGCAAACCAAATGAGAACAATCCTCTATGGATGAGGATAAGGAAACTGATTGAAGTGACATCCATGAGATTTTGTTGGAACCTTGCACTATTGAACTTGTGAAGCCAGACAGAACATCATTGAGTATTGCTTCCAGGAGGAATGAGGTGAGTTTAGACTGAGTTTTATTATGTTACTTTCTGTTAGTTATATGGCAAGCAGCCCCTTGTCGGTGTACATTTCTTGAGAACATGTTTAATTCTGCTCTCATTGAATTTTTGTGTTTTGTTTTCTTATCCTTACTCCAGCTGATCACCCTGTAAATAACCTGCACTTTGCAGGTTAGAGCTTCATGGAATTTTATAGCACAGAAGAAGGGCCATTGGCCCATCATGTTTGCTTCTTGATACCCTGCCTTGAGTAATCACATTGTCCTTCCTATAGTCAGTGAGCAGAATGGCACACAGTACTCGAATATGGTCCAAATAATAGCTCCATCATAGCCTCCCTGCTTTTCTATTCAGTACTTTGACTGATAAAGACAAGTATTCCACATGCCTTCTTAATAATCATATCTACCTGACCTATTGCCTTTAAGGATATTTTAACATTCACAACAAGTTCCCTCTAATCCACAATACTCCTTTCCATCTTATGATTCATTATGTACTCTCCTTCCTTGTTAGTTCTCCCAAAATGCATCACCTCACCAATATCAGGATTAAATTGCATCTGCAAAAAAAGCAGAAGTTATTAGAAAAGCTCAGTAGGTTAGGTGGCATCTGTGAGGAAAAAAAATCAGTTTTGGGTCCGGTGACCTTTCCTCAGAACTGATGATAGCTGGGAAAATGTTGGTTTATACGCTGGACACTCTAATCCACTCTTCCTTCACACCCAACATCTGAACCCCCCAACACCCCCACCCTCCACCCCCCACAGCACCTTCCCCTGCAACCTTGACATTGTCTATAAGGTACAATGTCCCACTCACCACCATCAGCAGATATGTCCTGTCCCACCAGCAGGACACACCCAGCAGAGGTGGTGGCAGTGGTATACAGTCAGGAGGGTGTTGCTCTAGGAGTCCTCAGCATTGACTCTGGACCCCATGAAGACTCATGGCCTCAAGTTAAACATGGGCAATGAAACCTCTTGCTGATTACCACATACTGTCCTCCCTCAGCTGATGAATCAATACTCCTCAATGTTAAACAACACTTAGGGGAAGCACTAAGGATGGCAAGGGCACAAAATGTACTCTGGGTGGGGGATTTCAACGTTCACCACCAAGAGTGGCTCGGCAGCAGTACGACTGACCGAGCTGGTCGGGTCCTAAAGGACATAGCTGCTAGACTGGGTCTGCGACAGGTGGTGAGGGAACCAACAAGAGGGAAAAACATACTTGACCTCATTCTCACTAATCTGCCAGCTGCAGTTGCATCTCTCCCTGACAGCATCGGTAAGAGTGACCATCGCAGTCCTTGTGGAGACAAAGCCCCTCCTTCACATTGAGAACAATCTCCATGGTGTTGTGTGGCACTATCATCGTGCTAAATGGGACAGACTTCTAGCAACTCAAGACTGGGCATCCATGAGGCGCTGTGGGCCATCAACAGCAGCAGAATTGTACTCCAGCGCAATCTGTAACCTCATGGCCTGGCATATCCCCCACTCAACCATTACCATCAAGCCACGGCATCAACCCTGGTTCAATGGAGAATGCAGGAGGGCATGCCAGGAGCAGCACAAGTCGTACCTGAAGATGAGGTATCAACCTGGTGAAGCCACCAGACAGGGCTACTTGCACACCAAACAGCAAAAGCAGCAAGTGATTGACAGAGCTAAGTGATCGCACAACCAACAGATCAGATCTCAGCTCTGTAGTCCTGCCACATCCAGTAGGGAATGGAGGTGGACAATTAAACAACTCCTCATATGATTAAAGAGCCCAGCACATCACTGCAAGAGATAAGGCTGAAGCATTCGCAGCAATCTTTAAAACCAGTCTTCAGCCAATTTGATTCATTCCACGTGATATCAAGAAACGATTGGAGACACTGGATACTGCAAAGGCCACGGGCCCTGACAATATTTCTGCATTAGTACTGAAGACTTGTGCTTTAGAACTCACCGCTCCCCTAGCCAGGCTGCTCCAGTACAGTTACAACACTGGTATCTACCCGACAATGTGGAAAATTGCCCAAGTATGTCCTGTACACAAAAAGCAGGACAAATCCAACCCAGCCAATTACCGCCCCATCAGTGTACTCTCGATCATCATTAAAGTGATGGAAGGTGTCATCAACAGTGCTATCAAGCAGCACCTGCTGATATAACCTGCTCATTGACGCCCAGTTTGAGTTCTGCCAGGGCCACTCAGCTCCTGATTTCATTACAGTCTTGGTTCAAACATGGAGAAAAGAGCTGAATTCCAGAGGTGAGGTGAGAGTGACAGCCCTTGACATCATTCGAGGAGCTCTAGCAAAACTGGAATCAATGAGTATGAGGGGGTAAACTCTCCGCTGGTTGGAGTCATACCTGACACATAGGAAGATGGTCGTGGTTGTGGGAGGTCAATCATCTCAGCTCTAGGACATCTCTGCAGGAGTTCCTCAGGGTAGAATCCTAGGCCCAACCATCTTCAGCTGCTTCATCAATGACCTTCCCTCCATCATAAGGACAGAAGTAGGGATGTTCGCCGATGGTTGCACAGTGTTCAGCACCATTCGTGACTCCTCAGATACTGAAGCAGTCCATGTTCACATGCAATGTGATCTGGACAATATCCAGACTTGGGTTGACAAGTGGCAAGTGTCGTTTGCGCCACACAAATGCCCAGCTATGACCATCACCAATAACAGACAATCTAACTACCATCCCTTGACATTCAATGGTGTTACCAATCACTGAATCCCCCGCTGTCAACATCGTGGGGGTTACCATTGACCAGAAACTCAACTGGACTCACCACATTAACAGAGTGGCTACAAGAGCAGGCCAGAAGCTCAGAATATTCCGGCGAGTAACTTCCCTCCTGACTGCTCAAAGCCTGTCCTCCATCTACAAGGAACAAGTCAGGAGTGTGATGGAATACTTCCCACTTGCCTGGATGAGTGCAGCCCCAACATCACTCAAGAAGCTTGACACTATCCGAGACAAAGCAACCGGCTTGATTGGCACTACATCAAACAAGCATTCACTCCCTCCACCACTGACGCTTAGTAGCAGCAGTGTGTACTATCTACAAGATGCACTGCAGAAATTCACCAAAGATCCTCAGACAGCACATTCCAAAACCATGACCATTTCCCATCTAGAAGGACAAGAGCATCAGACTTTTGGGAACATCACCACCTCCAAGTTCCCCTCAAAGTCACTCACCATTCTGACTTGGAAATATATCACTGTTCCTTCACTATCACTGGGTCAAAATCCTGGAATTCCCACCCTAATAGCATTGTGGGTCAACCCACAGCAGGAGGACTGCAGCAATTCAAGAAGGCAGCTTATCACCACCTTCTCGAGGGCAGCTAGGGATGGGCAAGAAATGTTGGACTAGCCAGCAACACCCATTTCCCACAAATGAACAGATTAAAAAAATGGCAAAGGAGCAACACTGTCCAATTACCTCCTCGCTCCTCAGTATCCAAGGGCCCAAAAATACCTTCCAGGTGAACCACACATTACCTGCACTTCCCACAATCTAGTCTACTGCATTCGCTGCTCACAATGTGGTCTCCTCTACACTGGGGAAATTGAAGGGTGGACTGGGAGACCGCTTCGCAGAACATCTACATTCTGCTCGGGAAAAAGGACCCTGAGCTACCTTTACCTGCCACTTTAACACACCAACCTGTTCCTTGGCCAGTATCTCTGTCTCAGGCTTGCTGCAGTTTTCCAGCGAAGGTCCACGCAAGCTGGAAGAACAACACCTCACTTTCCACTTGGAGACTCTGCAGCCCTCTGGACTCAATATCGAGTTTAATAATTTTAGATCCTAAACTCTCCCATGTCCTAGCCACCTACCCCACACACCAGCCCTTGTTATCAAATAACCTGCCATTATGCAGTACCTATTGTTGGTCACTAACAGTCCCCATTCACCCTCCCAGCCATATTATTATCAACTCCTTTGTCGATCCAATTGCCCTTCTCTCTCTTCGGGCACTATCCTATGGTTTATTCTCTACCCCATCCCACTCCCTATTTTCTGCATATAAACCAATGTTTTCCCAGCTACCATCAGTTCTGAGGAAGGGTCACTGGACCTGAAAGGTTAACTCTGATTCTTTCTTCACAGATGCTGCCAGACCTGCTGAGCTTTTCCAGCAACTTCTATCTTTGTTTACAGCATCCGCAGTTCTTTTGGTTTCTAAATTCCATTTGCCACTGTTTTGCCCACCTAAGACTTTCCTCCTCTCTATTTACCACAGCATTAATTTTTGTGTCATCTGTGAATTTACTGATCATACATCCTATATTCATGCCTAGATCATTAATGTACACAACAAACAGTAAAGGATCCAGCACTGAACCCTGTGCTATGCCACTGGATATGTGCCTCCAGTCACAAAAGTACCCTTTGACCATCATCCTCTGTCTCCTGCCACTAAGCCAATTTTGGATCCAATTTGTCAAAATACCCTGGATCCTATGTGTTCTTTTCTTGACTAGTCTCTGATGTAACCTATTAACAAAGCCTCACTGAAGTCCACCAACTCCATTATTCTCATCTACACACCTAGTCACCTCCTTAAAAGCCTCAGTCATACCTGTCAGACATGACCTCCCCTTTACAAATCTGTGCTGACTATCCTTGATTCAGCCTTGCCTCTCCAAGCAGAGATTAATTCTGACTCTCAGAATTTTTCCAGTACCCTACAATTGATTTTAGATTCACTGGCATACAGTTTCCTGGTTCATTACTATCATCCTTCCCAAATAATGGCACCATATTAGCTGTCCTCCAGTCTTCCGGCACCCCTCCTGTGGCCAGAGAGGATCTGAACATTAACATTAAGACCCCTGCATTCTTCTCCCTTGCCTCCCATAGCACCCTGGGATACATCTCATCTACCCCTGGGGATTTATCCAGTTTTAAACCTCATAGAACTGTTGATTACTTCTCCCTGTCAATGCTAATTTATTCAAGTTTTTCAGTCCTTCTGCCCGATTTCCAGGCCAACAACATCCTTCTCTACAGTGAATCAGGTGCAAAGTGCCCATTTAAAACTTCACCTACATCTTCTGGGTCCAGACTCAGTTTGCTACTTGGTCCCTAATGGACCCTACTTTTTACCTTGTTATCCTCTTGACCCTAGTTTACTTGTAAAATGCCTCTACACTTTCCTTTATTTTACTCACCAGCATTTTTCATATTACGTCTTCACTTTCCTAATTTCTATTTTAAGTAATGCCTGCTTTCTATATGTCTCTAGGATATCTAATGTTTTGAACGTCAGTATTTACCATAAGCTTCCCTTTTTGTTTTCTTATCCGTGAAGAAAAGAAGCATTTATGATGATGCAGGAAAGCTGCTGAAGTGTCCTAGAGAGTGTGTAGGAAGGGTTAATTGTTTGGGAGGATGAGGTGGTTGAGTGGCTTTGAGCAGATATGCTGCACGCAACAGTAAGATTTGCAGTCTATGAACCATGGCGAGAGGTATTTGCAATGGTAGAGTTAAAGGGAGTAATTGTGGACCTGTCAGTGTGAAGTAGCAGAGAGAGTATGCGGGCACTTATCTTTGCCAAGGACAGAAGTTGGTTACTCTTCCACCGGTACTGCTGGGTGTTTTGTTTCACCCCAGAGAGCCATCCTGGTCAGTGGTACCTCCAGGTGGGATTGGAGAAAAGAGCACTTGCCTTCTTTTGACTACACCATTTGCCTGGACCTCCAGGACCCTGGTGAAGAAACACGATGCCAGGTTCTAACCGTGAGCCATTTCCTGAGCATGATTGGTGTAGTGCTCCAGGGTACGGGGTACGGGGCAGATCCTGTAAATTTAATGTAATTCTATATCATTTAGATTTGTAAATGATTAGGTATCGGTTTATTTGATTGCAATGAACCCTTGGGAAGAAAATGACCACAGACTCTGCAGCACAGCACAAGACTATTTCTTCCTTGGTACCACTTTGGAATGCTTGCACTCTAATGGGCAAGACCATTTAAATGAGGTAATATTTATTCACTTTGTGATGCTCTGTCGAATAGCTAAAGAAGTGCTCTCCAGAATCTGCCTTGGCATTGTACATCCTCAGAGAATACAATTCAGCCCTGTGTTTGCTCCTTCTCGCTGATGAGTTCAGTAACTCCTTCAAGTTCACTTCACCTTAAGATGTTGTGAATTTAGATTATAAGGCAAACTATTTAAACGTTGAGAATCTTCTACTTGAACCAAGTTGTGACAAGAGTTGGTATTTATTAAACTACCCTGATATTCAAATCGTCATTTCATAGAGAGCCAAGTTACAGGCTTGTGTTATTGTGTTGATGTTTTGAATGTATTTCAGATGTTGGGGGTATTTTTAAATTGTTTCACCTAGGGGAGAAGGTGAATCAGAAAGTCATGAAGAACCCTATATTTTGGATTTGATTTAAATAAATTCACTCACAGGATGTGGGGTGTCTCTGGTCAGGCCAGCATTTACTACCCATCCCTAATTGCCCACTGGACAGTTAAGAGTCAACCACATTGCAGTTACATGTGGTCTAGTCCTTGTAAGAATGACAGATTTCCTTCCCTGCAGGCCATTAGTGAACCAAGATGGGTTTTTCTGACAATTGTCATTATTAGACCCTTAATTCCAGACCCTTTATTGAATTCAAACCCCATCATCTGCCATGGCAGGATTTGAACCCAGGATCCAGAAGATTAGCTAAGTTTCTGGATTAATAGTCTAGCGATAATACCACTAGGTCATGACATCCTAATATATGGCTTTTTTTTTTTACTAACAACTGGAACCCATTTTGATTGACAGCACTCAAGTGAATGCTGAAGTAGCAGGTAAATCCACACCTGTGTGAGGTAATGTTATGCCCCTGGTCAATGTGCTTTGATGTCTTGTGGTGACAGGAATTTGGAATTTACTTGGAGTAAGGCAATAGTGGACGAGGATACGTGTCTGGTTGTGGACCCTTCCCAGCAGCCATCCGTGTTCAGGAGATGAGTGTGAGGACACTCATCTCCTGAATCCACTGAATCCTCATCTAAATGAAGCTGCTACCTTTCAAAACTTCTTAACTTTTATCATCTAACACTTTGAACTAACCAAGTCTGAAGTGAGGCAATAAATCATTATTGCATTGATTCACTTCCTCATTGGTGGGATATGATATTCACTGAAACAGCCAGCACTTACTGTTCATTCCGAACTGTTCTTGAGATTAGAACATGATTGAGAATATAACTCAAAGACTTGCTAAATCATTCATTTCAGAGAGTGGTATTAACCAATTGGATCATATATAAGCCAGACCAGATAAGAAACGTTGGTTACCTTCCCTAAAGGAGGTTAGTGAGCTTGAATACGATGATGTGGTTGCATAATGGTCACTGTCACTGATTCGAGATTTACTTAATTAACAGATTAGTCAGCTGCTATGATGGGATTTGAACTGAAATCTCCAGATCATTAGTTTCTGTGACATCAATGCAAGGTCCTGATTTTTTTATTCCTGGATTGGGTCTGCAGAGATGGAAGGATTTATGACATTGCAAACATGACCTTTAGTAACACTCCCCACTTACAGGCTCAGACAGTCTGGATTGGAAGTCAAATGTGAAGACAAAGGAAGAGCCGAGGAAGCAGGTAGTTTCGACTCGCTTGGGGCTCTAGTACTATGCCCACAGTTAAAATAAAAGTATAAAGTACAAAGTATTCTTTCAAATCTCAGCCTCTCAGCCCCCTCAATCACTTTCACTCCCATGATCCAACACCAGCAACTACTGTCACCTTAAGGAGTTGAACCTGTAATCTTCTGATCTGTAGTCAGACACGTTATCCAATGCGCAATGGATGTGACACAATGGATGACGCATCTGACTACAGATCAGAAGATTTAGGTTTAACTCCTACCTGTCTTGAGTGAAATTTGCAACATTTCTGTACATCCAATTTCACCTTACGCCATCTACCAATCTCCAAAACTTCCCCATATCTCCATGCCACGTGTTCTATCCATCCCCCACAACCCCTCATGCCCCCATGCCAACTTAGTACATACTTGTACCAATCACCCTTTCCTCCCTCATTGACCATGCCAACACATTGAGTATCCACAAGTACCCAGGGACCTATTTTATGGACCAGACCACAACCCCTCAAAACATGTCATAAAATTAGCCTAAACCAAAAACTTTATCTTATTTAAAGGCAAATGTAAGGCACTGCATTCCAGATGTGATTGGATTGGTCAAACCATTAGGCTTCCCGCAAAGCACATATTATTCTTTCACCACAGTTAAAATACAAACAAAAAAACGAGTTGGCATAACTTTAACTCTATCAAAGATACTTAACAAAATATTATTTAACAACTACTCATCAACTATTCCAAAATGGCAGCATCCCATAAACAAACCCTTGGCAAAGACAGGTTCAGCAAAACAGATTTCCATCCTTTGCTATCTCCTCCAGTCCAGGAGAAGGAACACCAACAGAATGAATCTAGTAGCAGAGAGATAACTCAAGCTTTTGCACCAGCATAGAGAAAGCCGTATCTAGCAGCTTCAACTCCAAAACCCCAAATTCAACCAGTGAAAGCAAAAACTAAAACCCTGGGTCTGTGCGAGCCTGACTCCGCCTACCCATGCTTCTTTTGCCTAATTTAAAAACAGCTATTTACTTTGCTTTCCATGGAGCAGATACCTCAGCTCCAAGTTTACAATACCCCTCTTCAAGAGAAACAGGACAGAACAAATTCCACTTAAAGGCACATTTTGTCATACACAGAAAAGGAAATAAGCTTCCATTGTTTGCATTGATATTTTGCAGAGAAAAGTGCTCTCTTTCATTAAAATGCATTTTGATGGGTGTTGACAGTTTTTGACAGGTCAACATTTCTGGACTTTTCTGTTTATTTCTTGACAAGTTAACATTTCTTGACAAACTTTTACAAGTTCGACAGTTCCAATGGATTTGTACACATTTTTTTCGTGAAATCCTCTCCATAGTTAACAACGCAACAGACTCTATCCCTGGGAAGATTCCCAGACCTTCATGCTGAAGGTGTCTTGGGATCATAGCAACAGTAAAACATCAGCTCGCAAAAGGGACATCCTGTCTATCCAAATAAAATGGACTGAGAATAGTCCTACTCTTGCCTCCAAACTTTATACATTTTGTACTCTATATATTTCAGTCAACAGGGACTACAAAATCGGATTTGACTGAGGCAGCTGAACATTTAAACGGCCAAGCATGTACATGCAGATTATGGACCTAGGCCAACCCATTGCCACACAAAAGGAGAATGTTAGGTATGGGGACAGTATTTAAGATTCCTGATATCTTCTGTCATTTTTGCTGAAATGGAGAGCCGCACCACATGGTAAAAATATGGACAAAGGATTCTGTATCTTTAAAATATTTGCAATAGTTTGTAAGGTGCAAAATTATGAAAACTGGCTTATCTGACATGCCTTTTCAATATTTGTTGGGTTCTGAAGCAGTATGTCTGCATGTCTTCACAATATCTACATTTCCATGATTAACTTTTAAAGAATGCAGTATGTACTGGCATCCTTACTGTAACATTCAGTTGGTCCATACTTTATTATGTCTGTTTATTATTCATCCTTACTGTGGTTGATTAGTGAACTGCAATAAAAGTAAACAAAGTTAGAAACTAGTTGCTATAAGTGTGAGAAAGCAGACATTTCAAAGTAGAGAGAATAAATTCCTGTCATGCACATATAAGCCTCTGTATCGTCTCTGCGTAGCTCTGAGATATAAAATGTAGAAGAATTCTTTCAGCCAATGGGTTGAGGGTGGGTACTTACTTAACTGCTCACTTCTGGGAAGATTGTAACTAAGGGACTACCATGACCACTTCCAAGGCCTTGACCCCAAACTGAAGCTGATGTTGAAATTGTCACCCAACAGATAAAATTCAGACTGATTGCTTTCATTCTTGCAACAGTACAGATTCTGAAGGAAGTGCCAACAACTCCATTACCTACGCTGATTAAGGACAGTCTATTGCTCTAATTTCTCTGTGTGGGAATGGAGGTGGGAGGTAAAGCTGAGTCAACATTATCAGGTATCAACACATGTGATCAGGACTTTGAGCGACCAGATTCAGAGGTGCAACATATGCTACTTAATGTTCACATTAAGAATGAGAGGTGGCAAGCCATGTCTTAGTTGATTTGGACCCATTTGTGGTTCACTTGAAGCAGCTGTTGGCTCTCCAGAAGCTTATTCTGAATCAACACGAGCAGTTGTTGGTTCCGCAAAACAGCTGTTGGATTTGCTGAATGAGCGCTTGGGCCAATCTGTGCCAGATTTTACCTTGCCAGTGCCAGCTGACACACACATGGAATTCATCCCACTGGGTGTCCAAATAAATCAATTTGCTGCAATTAAAAAGTCAACAGTTTCCAAGCAGCCTCTGAGATCAGTTATAACCTCATCCAGGAGAGTTAATTCTGCCTGAGAGGGATTGGGGCTGGCAGAGGGAGAATGTGGAGTGAGGATGGTCACCTTTCTTCTCCAAGGTGGTGATGCAGGATATTGGTGCCTGTAGCTTATAGGAGCACATAACAAAACAATTATACTATATGAGCATCATGTCTTATTAGTATATGGAGACCAAGCAAAAATCAGATACAATGAATGGTTTAAACTGAGTTGCAGTTCTAATAAAGAGGTAACTGTACCATCCAAGCAGGTTAGGCGGATTGGCCATGCAAAATTGCTCCATAATGTCCAGGGATTCGTAGACTAGGTGGATTAGCCATGTTCGATGTTGGGTTGTGGGGCTACAGTGGGGGGCAGGGTGGGAAGCACTTTGGAGGGGTGCAGTCTTGATGGGCTGAATGATCTCTTTCCACACTGTAGGGATTCTATGATTCTATGCTGTGGAATGATTCGTTGCTTTTTGCCAAAGGAAGATCAGGAGAGCAAATTAGAAGGAAGCTAAAGGTGCGGGGCAGTCTGTATCATGGAATTTCCTTGGGTCATTGGTGCAGCCTGAGTTATGTGTGGTTTCAGAGTTCAAAAGTTCCTTTTACATTTATGAAAGTCAGAGTAAAGAGATTCAGTTTGATAACTAAAGAAATTAGAGTGGCAGAGAAAGACTGATGACACCAGGTACAACACCAATGTATGGAGAGCCCTGGTTTGCGTGACCACTATGCGAAGTTCTCTATCTGAACCTTGTAGGGAAACAGAGGACAGCCCATCTGTCTAATCAATTTACATCTCTCCCGTGGCTGCTTCTCATACGCTTCGCAGGAGAATGCTTGCTCGTCTTCTCAATGTTAGATGTTGAGCAAAGTTTTTGAAGCTGTAATTGAGTTGGACAATAAAATAAGATCAGGACCAAAAATAAAAACTAAGGATCTAGTTCTGTGATAAAGCTAGATCGTGCAGTGTGAGATCTACACTCTTATGAGTAAACAGTAATAGGCTTTATTGAACAAACCATTTATAGAGAACGGTAAGAGACAGCGTCTTATCTGAGGCCCTACAGAGCCAGACACAAGTTCACGTGGTCTGATGAAATTGTTTCTTTCATACATGTTTAGTAGCTACGCTTAAGCAAAGAGAAAAACCCATCTGAAACCAGCTCATGATCTACTGGAATATATTGTGTCTAGTGCTTTTGAGCTGGTCAGATCTGGATTTGTACTGGAGATAATCACAATACTGGTGCTTCTTTTGGTCAGAAATCTGGCACCACAGTTTTCATGATTGTTTAGCATGGATTTGGATTACTCCTGACTAACCCCATACCACCCTTCTGGCATCATGCATGCTCATATATAAAACAATTTGAGCGCTATGTTAACCATCTCATTTGTCTTTTTCTTTATTTTTATACAGCTCTTGCCCACTTCACGTATCCTGTCCCCACCACAGTCTCCCCTCACAGCTCCTGCCTCTCCACTCCCCAACCTCACAACCTCTGAATATCCACACTCAGACTGTCCTCCTGAATTCCTACACGCATAACTCCTGCACCTCCCAACTCCCCACCACCTTCACAGCTCCCCGTGTCCATACACACCTCACAGCTGCCATCACTGAGTCACCACCCACACAGTTCCTCACCATTACAGCGCTTCTGCACAGAATAAAGAGCCCTAAAATTGCAGATTGAAGTGCTGAATAGACCACTTCGAATTAGTAAGGAGGATTAAATCAGGCAGATAAAGAGGTTGTGGTCGGGCACTTAGAAATTCTTATTACAATCGGGTAGCAACAGTAGCTTTTGTGAAAGAGACAGTGTTTTTGACTAATTTATTAGAATTGAGGAAGTAACAAGTGACACGGATGGAGAGGAACCTTTTGATGCATTGTATTGTAGTTCAATTAATCTCTGAATTAATAGTCTAATTAATACCACTCGGCCATAACTTCTGCTTTGCATTAGCTGCCAGCCTTTTTGCACAATTCTTCTTTGATTATTCATCTCCCTATAAATCTTTGGTATTCCAGTTGATTCTCAATTGTATTTTCTGCCTTACACCTGTCATAAGCATATATTTTCTTTCTAATGTTAATTTCTAACTCCTTTGTCATCCAGGGAATGTTGGATTTGCTTGTCCTACTTTTTTTGTTGGAGGGAATACACCTCAACTGTGCTCAACCACCTGCTCCTTAATGTAGTTCATTTTTCAATTACTGATCTTCCCGCCAACCTCTCATTCTAATCAATCCTGCTCAGCTCTGTTTTAACTGCATTAAGAAGTTCACTTCACTGATTCCTGGGAATGAGGGGGCTGTCGTATGGGGATAAGTTGGACAGATTGGTCCTATGTCCATTGGAGTTCAAAAGAATGATAAGTGATCTCATTGAAACATGTAAAATCCTGAGGAGACTTAACAAGATGGATTTTGAGAGAATGCTGCCCCCAGAAAAACCAGACAAGGGGTCTCAGTCTAAGAGCAAAATGACTTGCATTTAGGACAGAGAGGAAGAGAAATCTATTCCTTTCAGAGGATGTGAGTCTATGGAAAGCCCTTCCTCAGAGTATGGTAGAAGTAGGCTCATGAACTTTTTTTTAAGGCAGAGGTAAAAAGATTCTTGATTAACAAAGGAGTCAAAGGTTATGGGGTGTAGTCAGGAAAGTGGAGCTGAGGCCACACCCAGATCAATGACAATCATATTGAATGGCAGAGTCACCTCAAGGAGCCAAATGACCTAATTCTGTTCCCAATTTGATTGTGCATATGCTCATATTTTGTCTGAGTTTGATTGTAGCATTCCTACTTCTGCTTTCTACATCAGAAATTTGGAAATAGGATCCACGCTAATATTCTAGTGTCATACTGAGAGAGTATACATAGGTACAGCAAATCTGTCAGTGGTGACAAATTCCAGTCAGCATATTAAGTAGAGGTCCAACTTTTCCTCTTACGAGCATATAGGAAACCCCATCAGATTATTTTGAACAATTCATATCATCTTAATTGTTAATACATTGCTGTTTGTGGGAGCTGGCTATGAGCAAATTGGTGCCACATTTTCTACATTACAACACTTCAAAAAGTACTTCAAAGAAGTCAACCATAAACAGTTTTGCAATATGCTTTTGTCATAAAGGCATTACATAAATGCAATTATTTCTTTTCCTGTGGCAAATACCCACCATTGAAAGGAAAACTGATCAGCTGTAAGAATTGAACAATAATGAAAGGATGTTAATGGTTTGGAATGTGCAGAAATCTGGAGCTTAGTCCCTGTACGTACCAATTACAATTCTTCAGAAAGCAGCGGAGCTGTGTTCGTGAACACGATGTTGTTTCTGTCTATATATTCATCATTGAATGCAAAGAAGTAATTTCTTTTAAAACATAGACATGAGTAAAAATAACTCATTTGTCCCTTATAAAACTCTGGTGGAAAAAAAAGCTGAAGTATTTAACTGTATTTTTGTCCAATTTCTGCTTGTGGATTTCGACCCATTTGAGCAGTGAACCATATAAATATTTAGGTATGCAGATGCAGAGCAAAATCCAGCTGCATTCTGTTCAGCTACCCCTGTTAAAGTTGTAAGAAGATGGTAATTCTGGCCGAGTAGCAGAATTCTGTGGGTTCTTTATTTTTAAATTAAAAATACAATTATAACATAACTGCTAGTAGAACTGTTATATCAGTTTTCAGCATCCGTATTATTTTGCTGTTCTGTCAAAATATCTGAGACTGTTCAGTTACGTTACAAGTGACAGCAGCAGTTTATGATAATGTGCAGCATAAACATGAATCTACTACGATCTCCTTCATCTCTGCAATTTTGTCCTCTTGTCCATCCCTGATTTTCATCCCTTCCTTATTGGTGGAGATGTATTCAGATGTCTAAGATTAAGTTCTGATTATTCCTCCCTGACACTCACTACACCAATACCATCTTTCAAAATGCACCTTAAATCTTGCCTCTTTGGCCAACCTGTTCGTCTTCCTTCTTGATGTCCCCTTTTGTGGATTGGTGGTGCCAAATTATTTTTTTTAAACACACCTGGTGACAGCCTTAGGACATGCCTTGCTGTGTTAAAGCCATTAGATGAATAAAGTTATTGTTAATTATTCCAATCCTGGTTTTACCTGTCAACATTAAATTCTGGGAATATTCCACATGTCAGTGAGACACAGACAGAGAAGCACCCATTGATATATCAATTCAAAGCAGAAAATGCTGAAAATACTCAGCAGATATACAGAGAAACCAAATTAATGTTTTAAGTCACTGACACTTTTGCTAAAACTGTTGAATTAATATTTCAAGCCTTTCTCAAGACTGATGAATGGCACTTAAGAAATAGCAAGAGAGAAAAAGGGAATGGTGAACAGACATGAACAGAAAAAGAAATGGAAGATGGGAGACGATTGAAAGTTAGGAGTGATGGCAGCAAGAAATTAACATGACATGTTGCTATGCTTTGTGAAACTAATTGTTCCTTGAGGATGGAAGCTATGTAATTTGATTTTTATCAAGAAGTCACACACCATCAGGTTATAGTCCAACAGGTTTATTTGAAATCACAAGCTTTCGGAGCACTGCTCCTTCTTCAGGAGCAGTTGGACCTGTTAGATGATAACCTGGTGTCGTGTGACTTCTGACTTTATCCACACCAGTCCAACACTGGCATCTCTGCATCAAACTGCTGTCCCCACCCTCTTGGCTGCTTTTGCATCATGCCAGAAGTGATGAAGATCCCAGATGTCTGGTTGTTTGACAGATGCAACAGATGGCTGGCAGAGGGGTTTCTCTGCTTTCTTTCTTCACTGTACTCCATGATGCATGACCGTTCTGCTAAATCCATTGAAAATACCAAACACTTGGAGGTGTCACCTTCCATGTTGCAATGAACTTTGTTTCGTCGTTTCCTTTCTTCCTCCACTCTGCATTAAACCTTAACATGATTCACGATGAGAAGGTTTGAGGTGAGAGGTTTTAGCTACCATGCACTATTTAAGACCCAGTCGAAAGTAAGATAACAGGCATTTCCACAACCTTTGAACCCCAGTGGGGTGGAATCAGTTTTTGCAATCAGTGGTGCTGGAATAGACACAATTTTTTGTCATATTTCCCATACCCTTCTTGCGAAAGAGAGGAGAAACAAATCGTAATATTCTCAGCTTGGCAGGTCAGAGGGTCGGTGAGTCAGTAGATGAGACAGGCAATGAGATAACACTTGGACTGCTGTTACCTACAGCTGTTGAAACAAGATTAAAGAGGAAGCAGAGAAGGCACAAAGAAGATTTACTAGAATGATGCCAGAGCTGAAATTTGATGCCTCTTGGGAAAGATTGAACAGGTCAAGCCTCCTTTTTCTAGGTGGGAGAAGACTGAGCGTTGATCTGATGGAAATTGTATTGATTATGTAAAGGTTTGGCAAGATAGTAGCCATAAAGTCATAGAGCCATACAGCACTCTTTGGTCTAAGCAGTCCACACTGACCATGTTCCCAAAGTTAACTTATCTTGCATGCCTGCGCTTGGCCCATATCCCTCCAAACCGTCCCTATTCATGAACTTATCCAAATGACTTTTAAACTTTGTAACTGTACCTGCATTCACCACCTTATCTGGCAGTTCATTCCACACATGAACCACTCTCTGTAAAAAAGTTGCCCATCATATCCTTTTGAAATCAATCCCCTCTCACCTTAAAAATATGCCACCTTGTTTTGAACTCCCCCAACCTAGGGAAAAGCCCCTTGTCATTAACCTTATTTATGCCCCTCATGATTTTATAAACATCAATAAAGTCACCCCTCAACGCCATACATTCCAATGAAAAAATGCACAGTCTATTTTTATGTCTCAAGCCCTCCAGACCTGGTGGCATCCTGGTAAATCGTTTCTGAATCCTCTCCAGTTTAATAATATCCTTCCGATAACAGGGTGATCAGAACTGCACATGGTATTCCAGTCAGAAAAAATTGTTTCCATTTGTGGTTGAAACCACAACTAGGGCCTATAAATATAACAGTCACTAATCAAACAATAGAGATTTCAGGAGAAACTTATTTACACAGTGAAGAGTGTGAATGTTCATCTAAATTCATGCATTTGAGGGAAAACTGGAAAAATGCATGAAATAGAAAGAAACAGAAAACTGTAAACTGGCTGGGAAGAAGAAGAGTGGGAAGGGGATTATGAGGAGGATGAAACATCTCATGGATCGACTGAGCTGAAAGGCCTGTTTCTTTCCCGTTCGGACTTTGTCATGGCAGTGGACAGGCCAATAGACTGGGAGAAATCAGCCAACAAACTGGGTGATAACAATCTATAGGCTGAGGAATGATAACCAGAAGAATGGAACATTTTGGGCCAGAGACAGGCCGGGATTCTCCTTGTAATGCATCTAGCTTTGATGTGTTAGAAACTTCCTTTCAGGCAAGTTGAAACTGGACTAGGAGTTAAAGTCATGTGTTAGCTAATATGTAGTAATATGTCAACTGACAAGTAAACTACTGAAGTCAGTAATAACATACAGTCGGTTCTGCTATAAGGTGTGTTCCTTCAACGCGAATTGGCTTTAAAGCAATTGAAGAATTTAGACCGCTATTTGCAGAAGGCAAACTTTCCTTACCTGTATCAGCTATAATGTGATTGTTGCTCCATTAGCTTAAATGACATGGCTATTGTGCGATTTACTGATAACGCAAGATCGCACGAGTACGGAACTATCGCGTTACATCAGAACCGACGGTTTTGAGTGGAATTGTCTTGTCTGAGGCTAAGCATGGAGTTGGGATGTGAAATAACGTCACAGAGACTGGTATCCTGTCACCAAGTCATCCTTTATTTCCACATGAATAGTCCTTGACTTTAGTACTGCCTCATTCAGAGTCAGGTACCAGCGTGTCAGTATCTCTGACAGTCTCCTTTTTCGATGTCCGTCAGGGCTCCCTGATTGGACCAGATTAGCAGCTCCAATCAGGGAACTCATCTTCTATGACATCCAGCTGGCTGACCTTGTTACAATCACTACAGCTTATGGTAGGTTTCCCACATCATTTACGTTCTTTCATTACATAGTTAACCACGGTTAAAGTTTGGTGGGGGAGTGGGCACTGGAACCTCTTGGGCTTCAACTTCTGAGAAACACATTTAAAAGGAATGCCAGAAGATACGTCACACTGCAACGCAGCAATATCAGTGGATATCAGCTCATCACCCCCACCCTCCCCTGGCGATAATGGAGACTCTCCAGGAGTCAGCCCTACAAATTCAGCGATACCTCCCTAGGCATTCTCCAGTAGGCTATTCAGGACAGGAGGTATGTACTGTTTCTGAGGGAAGAGGACTGAGGGATCTTGATTTCACTCCAGGTGCTCTGTCACCGGAACAGGTGAGGGAAGTGTCAGCATGCATTGACAGGGAAGAAAGAAAGACAGAGGTGTTCTGGAATTGTGCTCTCGGGACACTTCAGAAGAGCCCTGCCACACCATTTCACTTCCACCAGGGAGCTGGATGTCTCCAGCAGATCACGCTGAGGAGCTAGGCACTTGAACCTATGTAGGAGACCTGGAACAGGTTAGGGCCATCTTGGCCTTGGGCCACCAGACAACACCTAGTCACATGGTGACTCAGTGGGTAGCACTGCTGCCTCACAGCGCCATGGACCTGGGTTCTATTCCAGCTTTGGGCAACTGTGGGGGATTTGTACATTCTCCCTGAATCTATGTGGGTTCCCACTGGGTGCTCATGTTTCCTCCCACAGTCTAGAGATGTGCAAGTTAGGTAGATTGGCCATGCTGAATTGTCCCGTAGTGTCCAAGGATGTGCAGGTTGAATGGATTCGTCATGGTAAAAGTGGTGTTATCGGTATCGGGTGGGGGTGGCTGGCATTGGGTCTGGGTGAGATGCTCTTTTGAGGGTTGGTGCCAACTTGATGGGCCAAATGCCTCTTTCCGTACTGTGGGGATTCTATGATTTTACCTTTCAAACTCACCTAAGGCATTACAGTGAAGCCTTCTGAAGACCTCCAATTGCCCAACTGCAGCTGCTGAGATCACACAATATTGTAGCGTAAAGAAAAGAATGAGTAAAGAATACGGAAGACATACTTGGTACGTGGCTATAAACCTTCTGTACAGGACAGCAGTAGAATCAAATCTAACATCTGTGGTCTCATTCAATACAGTCTTCTCACTGTTTATCAGGTCTGCAGTGAGGGTGGGGTGGATTCAGGTCAGATATGGTTGGTTGGTGGTATGTCATACCTCTGTGGAGTGTCAAACTGGGGTCTGTATGAGTCAGGCCACTGATATGAACTGTTGTGAAATGATAGTTATGATATGAAATGTCACTGATATGAAATGTTTAAGGAATTAAAACCTGCTCCAGCTCCAGTGTAACTGTCAAACTAAGTCATTTAGAATCCTACAAGCCTCTGTCTCAATCTCAGACTTGTTTTTTTGTTGAGTGGGTTCCAGATGCCAGGTGACTGCCCTTTAGACGTTTTTAACTTTCACAGCAATTCCTGTGGAGTCTGCTGGGTTGGGACATCCTTAGTTTACCCTTTCGAATATGACTGCTGGCTTGTTCCATCGATACATCTCCTTTCCTTATATTAAACATACACTTAATTTGAAGATCAAACCCCAAATAAAAGTAGCCACTTACCCTCTTCCAGTGAGAAAGGTCTTTAAAATCCCAATTTGAGCCTACCTGTGGCAGTTTGACAGATTTAAAGTCCTGTTGCTGGCTGCAAGCAAACATTCTTATCATCTCTGTGATGTGATAGCACAATCGAGGCACCTTTTGTTAACCTTTGCCTTGTCAGCAACTGCTCATCCGCTTTGTTTATATCTGTAACAAACATGCAGCGTATCCCGCTAAATCAAATCCGATTAGGTGGTTGGTGTGATTTATATCTCTGTTGTAGCCCAGTCATTTGATCGTGAGGGGATCTGAAAATATCATTTAAAAAATATACTGCAAAATTGGCACAAAACCACTCCAATCTAACGAATTCTGTAACCAGTTTTGCTTTATTTCTGAGAAAGTAAAGTTGAGAAATTCATAATAGTGAATATCTCTTGAGGAGATCTGGCTCAGCTGAGGCAGTTCAACTGATTTAATACTGTCTCAACATTAAACATAAATTCAAGAAGACATCTGTTCTAATATTCCTGACTTCACATCATACATCAGGTTTGAACAAAGCTCTCCTTTGATGTTTTATCTGATGACTCTGACTCTGAACTGGTTGACCTTCAAATTTGTAGAGTGGTTGCACCAACAGGCACCATTTACTTATCATATTAAACTTCTAAAGAATTTTTAAAAATATACTTTGGCAGCGAATGCTTATGTGAAAGGGAATGAGAAACCTGACAGAAATAAATAAGCAACAACAAACTTCAAACGACTGAAGAGTTGACTACAGAAGGATTGGTAAAAAGCCTTGAAGGTTAGAAAAAGTCATGCACCAGACCTGATGCCACGTATTCTCTGTAGCACAGGATAGGTTAAACCAGCATTAAGGCCTCATATGGATGCTGTGACATTTGGAGCCCACCAAATAGATATAGATACAAAGCTGGAGTTAAATATTCATAAGGATTATGTTATGTAAAGCTAAAATGGGTTCTTAGTAATGCTTCTAAAGAAATACCAAGATACAGACATCAGCAATTTATATAGGGAGAGTATAGGAGAGGTCAACTGTGTTCAGACATCATTAGAGCTAGATAAATGTTGGCTGAGTGGCAAACTGTTGCTGCATTCTGAATTATGGTGCAGCATAGTTACTTGAGTAGGCATAGTTGATGAGGTTGCTGCAGAAGAGACAAAAAATGCAGTGGGACCATGCTTCAGTGTAAGTACCAACATTTTTTACAAACTGTGATAGTCTTAAAACAGGATGTTTCATGGCAGACTAGCATTGGACCACAATGCAACAAACTGGGGACGGGATCTTGTCCCCAAAAGCACATACATGTTCCCAATCACCTGTTCTATGCTTGGAAAATGAACAAAGCCAGTACCAATTTCTCTGGCCTGAAGTTTTGTAAAGTTGCATAGTCACCAGCTTAGCCAAATAGGAACTAGGGCCCTGACTCCAGGAGTCTCTCAAATCTGAGACCCACCATTTTTTCCAGGGGTGAAGGATAAGTTGGGGACAAGCAAAGAGGCAGCTGCATGTGTTAAAATACAACTGTCTATGACCAGATCCAATTATCGCTGGTGGAATGTCCAAAACATGATTCATGGGATTTTTACCTTTCAGAAGGTCAAAAGCTGGCAGAGCACTTTGCAGAGACAGGGTATCATTTTTAAAAGAACAGTTGCCTTTTGGATGTATTCAAGGACTTACCATCCTGACTTGAAAAGGTATCGCTTTACAAACTAAATGACCAGCAGCTCTTTTCATGACACACTGGGAAAGTGCACTGGTTATCAAGTCTGACGACGACCAAGGTCACCACAAAAGTTATTAGTTTAATTAAAGTATGCAACATCCCAATTTTCTGGCCTGTATGAGTCTGGTTAACAGAAAACACTGCTCGTGTTCCTGTGTTTAATGAAAACTAACGTTTACCACAAATAAGCAAAATCTAGTAAACAGCTATGAATTATCAACAAATGGTTTTACTAGTTCAATCTATGTACACCTTTAAAACCCCTATACTAAAATGGGTTTTGCTTAGTTAAAACTATGAACACCTTTAAAACCCCTACATACAAACAGAAACAAAATAAATATTGATATCATCCAAGAAGGGAAAATAACAGTTCAATAGCATCAATTCAGAGTTCCCTGAGATGATTCTTTTGGCTTGCCAAGACTTTCTATTCTTCAAAATCTTTTCTCCAGGTTTCCTCACTTCTTTCTAGGATGCATAGGGCAATTGGTATACTAACAATAAAGTCTCTTAGTTGTAGGTTAAATACAACAGCTTACAGCAAAAGATAGAGTGGGAAGGGAGAAATAACTTTCTTTCTTCAGATTTTAGGCATTTTTACTGCAGAGACAGACACACCACATTTCCTTTCAGAGGTCCGAATGCTTCTCACTTTATTGTTCTCACCCACAAGCTGTTCAGCGACCAAGGAAAGCGGTGTTATTGCCAACTGGATGACCTCTGCTATTTACAACTACTTAAAATTGCACAAACCAGTCAGTTACTTGTTGCCAGCCAACTATTACTCTTAATACATATCCCTGGTGCCAAGCCATCTACAGACCGCTTTTCCCATTGCTTAAACAAAGCAGCTGTGTAAAAATGGCTTACAATGAATTTTACTAGCATTTTTTAAAAGTGCAGCAATTCTTCCACAATCCTTGGATTTAAAACCATCCTTTCCTCATTTCAGTCTGTTATCAAAAATAAAGGGTCTTCATACTCTCTTGTCCCAGCAGTACCAACCAGGAGTGAAAGGCACTCCTGTGATTACATCAAATCCCCAAGGAGGGGAAGATGCAAATCAGTGATTAGTGTACGTCTAGGACTGCACCAGCGCCAGCTTGTTAGGGCTAAGGAGGTGGGAGGCTGGGTTTATCAGGGCAGGAGTTGGTGGTGGTATGGAAAACCATGGTTGTTAGGAGTGGCGGGGCTGGGGGGCATGGGAGAATGAATTACCAGAATGGTGTTATACAATGGACATGGGAGACCATCCTCCCCAACTTTCTTCACTATCAGTCCACACGTTTTCAACTGAAAACTTGGCAAAAGCCTTTTCCACCATGAAATCCCAATGGTAGCAGGAGGAATTAATGTCCTCAAATGGCCCAGATGAAGTTTTCCCACTGGGGCACGCAGGGGTTGATATGTGGTGATTATAGTGCCCCCTTCTCCTGATCTATCATCTTTTGGAGAGCTGTCAAATTCGGCTTGTGTTTATACTTTGGAAGTCTTAACAGTGCATGAAAATGTTATGAGACAACAAGGTGCAGGGCTGGATGAACACAGCAGGCCAAGCAGCATCATAGGAGCAGAGAGGCTGACGTTTCGGGCCT
>NC_063337.1:87426390-87529023 GCF_021869965.1 Rhincodon typus | reverse complement strand
TCAGCCTCTCTGCTCCTATGATGCTGCTTGGCCTGCTGTGTTCATCCAGCCCTGCACCTTGTTGTCTCGGATTCTCCAGCATCTGCAGTTCCTACTATCCATGAAAATGTTATGTTCATTCATTGTTCTACAAAACCCAAGCCTTTAGCTGGCCCAACTATTATCAAGAAAGGTTACTACTTGCTAAGTTAAATAGACAGGATGGTCATTTCAGATTTACTACTCTTGTGTTCCAACAATTGCAGAAAATTACGTTCTATACAGTACAGTCTTCCACGACATTGAAAGGAGATATTGTTTCCGATAAATAAAGCCCCATTGAACCCAATGCTTGACCCATAAATGATTAAGACAGCAGGATTTTTGTACAATGGAACTGTGTGACTGGAATGAACCATTTTTTTTTCCTTTTCACTTTAGGCTATCATGTAAGGACCACCTCATACTGAATTTTTAAAAAAGTACAGATGTGTGAATCACAGAAAATACATCACTAAGGGAGTCCATAAGGCCCACCATGTCTGTGCCATGTCTCTGAAGAAGCTATCCAATTACTCCACTCCCTGCTCTTTCCCCTTAGCCCTGAATTTTTTTCCCTTTATCTTTTCATTGCATTCCCTTTTGGAAGTTCAAATTGAATTTGCTTGCATCAACCTTTCACATGGCATAATCCGGATCATAATACCTCACCACATAAAAATGAAAGTCTCTTCAGCTTCCTCTGAATCTTCTGTGGAAGCACTTAAACCTGTTTCCTTTCGTAGCTGATATTTCTGACAATGGGCTAAATGGCCTCCTCAAGCACTGTAACCATTTTGTAATTCTCCTTATTTACTCTGTCCAAACCTCATATCATGGTGAACACAAATGATGCAAAAACAAAGTGTTAAAAAATTGCGTCTGTTGTGGATTTATATTATTCTGTAAAAATATAAACTAAATTTAACCTACAGCATTGAGCCCAGTCTGTCCTTCAATAACTGAGCAGACCAGGTTATATTGAATGTTTGTACATTCAACCAGCTTCCAAAGAAGGAGAAAGATCTTCTGTTCACACTTTGCAAAGCAAATGATAGTCTAGGGTTGAGGCCCACATGAGCCTTGTATCAGGAGAGTGGATTGGGAAATCTGGAATATGAGTTGCAGTCGGATTACAAAGAAGTAAGAGAAATATCATTCTTCACAAGATCAGGTCTTCCCAGGTAACAACAGGGCATCAAACACTTTGTAACTGAGCTTTCATATCATGTACTGGGCCTCATTGGTGGTGAAGAGAACCAGTGAACAACTTGGAGAGATGTTGCCATAATGATAATATCACTGCAAGAGTAATCCAGAGGTGCAGTCTTGATTTTTAAGGACATGCAGAACTTCAAATGGGAGCAAAACAAAAAGGCAGATTGTCTGAATGGTGATGGGTTGGAAAAGGGGGAGGTGCAATGAGATCTGGGTGTCTTTGTACACCAGTTGCTGAAAGTGAGCCTGCAGATGCAGCAGGCAGTGAAGAAGACAAATGTTATGCTGGTTGACATAGCGAGAGGATTCACGTACAGGAGCAGGCATGTCTTGCTGCAATTGCTTTGGGCCTTGGCGTATTGTGTGCAGTTTTGGTCTCCTCATCTGAGGGTGTTTCATCTATGGAAAGAATACCACAAAGGTTGATTGGACTGATTCCTGTGATAGTGATACTGACATTGAGATTGAGATTGGTTGGCTTGCCGAGCTGGTTTGTTGTTCCGCAGATGTTTCGTTACCGTGCTTGGTAACATCCTCAGTGCAGCCTCTGATGAAGCGTCAGTGTGTTTTCCCGCCTGGCTTTTAAACTCTGGGGTCCTTTGCGATGGATTGCCTCACTTCCGGGTTTCCTCCGTAGTGGAATGTATATGGGGTCGAGTTCAATGTGTTTATTAATAGCCTGCTTCGTGGAGTGCCATGCTTCCAGGAATTCTCGTGCTTGTCTCTGCCTAGCCTGTCCCAGGATCTTGGTGTTGTCCCAGTCGAAGTCGTGGTTCTCCTTGTCCATGTGGATTGAGATGAGTGAGTATTGGTCGTGTCTTTTTGTAGCCAGTTGATGTTCATGTATTCTTATTGTTAGTTTCCTTCCTGTTTGTCTGATGTAGCGTTTCTTGCAGTCTCTGTAGGGGATCTTGTAGATGACATTGGTCCTGTCTATGGCGGGGAGTGGGTCTTTAGTTCGGGTGAGCGCTTGTCGTATGGTTGATGTGGGTTTGTGTACCACTCTGATGCCCAGTGGTCGTAGAAGCCTTGTGGTGAGTTCTGACGTGTTCCTGATGTAGGGTAGTGTGATGAGTGTGTCGGGATGTGTAGAATCTTTCTGATGCTGTTCCTGTAGGCATCTCCTGACCCAGTTCTTTGGATATCCATTATCCTTGAACACTTGGAAGAGGTATTCCTCCTCCTGTTGGCGTAGTTCCATGTTGCTGCAGTGTGTTGTTTCCTTTTTAAATAGTGTTCGCACACAGCTTCGTTTGGGTGTGCTGGGATGGTTACTGTTGAAGTTCAATACCTGGTCTGTGTGTGTGGCTTTTCGGTGTACTTTTGTTTGCAGTTCGCCGTTTGTCTTGCGCTCCACCATGACATCCAGGAATTGGAGTTGTTTGTTCTTCTCCTCTTCTCTGGTGAATTTTATTCTGGTGAGGGTGTTGTTTATGAGTTTGAGTGTCTTTTCTAATTTGGTCTGTTTAATGACGACAAAGGTGTCGTCTATGTAGCGTATCCATAGTTTAGGTTGGATTTGCGGAAGGGCAGTCCTTTCCAGTCTTTGCATCACTGCTTCTGCTATGAGGCCGGAGATAGGCGATCCCAGAGTGTCCCGTTGATTTGCTCGTATGTTTGGCCATTGAAGGTGAAGTGGGTGGTCAGGCATAGGTCCAGTAGTTTAAGCATGTTGCCTTGGAGATGGTTTCACTGGGGTCTGTTCTTGTTCAAGTAGTGTTGTCATTGTTCCCTTGCTAGTGGTATGTCTATTGACGTGAATAGGGCAGTGACATCAAACGATATCATGGTCTCTTCGTCCTCTATCTTTAGATAGATTTATGATTGTCAGTTGGGCTTGCAGTGTCGTACATTTTTGGGCATTGGAAACAGTACAAATTAATGCACAGGGCCTTATTCTTTGCAGACTGAAAGAACACACACATGCACTGTGCCTGTGTCAGCTCAATAAAGTAAGTGACAGCTATTTGCTGGTTTATTTCTCAGGCAATGTCCTGACAAAATCAACCTACATCATTTAAAATTTAAACAAAGTCTGGCATTTAACAATCAAGCAGCATCAATGGGTGCATTCTCCACAGCGATACCTTTACGATTCAGAGTCCACATTCCAATCAGCCAGCACTCTCCTCTCATGTAGTGTAAATGTTGGTTTTGTGCATTTATTGGTATGAATTGTCCTGATGAGTGCAAAACAAAAAGAAGACAAATTGTGTATTTTTGTTCAGCAATAGTCAAGTTCCATACTCCCAAACAACAATTTAAATACAATTAATTAATAACAATCTGGGATTGAAATTTTATCTCATTAAAGCTGACCTAAACTATTGTTAAGGTGTGGAGCTGGATGAATACAGCAGGCCAGGCAGCATCAGAGGAACAGGAAAGTCCTTGTTTCAGGTCTGGACCCTTCTTCAGAAATGGGGGAGGGAAAGGGGGCTCTGAAATAAATAGAGAGAGGGGCAGGTGGTGATAGAAGGTAGATAGTGGAGCAGATAGGTGGAGAAGATAGACAGGTCAAGGAGGCAGGGATGAAGCTAGTAAAGGTGAATGCAGGTAGGGAGTTGGGATGGAGGTTGGTCAGTGAGGAAGGGGAGGCAGGTAGGTGGGAGGGAAGACGGACAGGTCAAGGAGGCGGGGATGAGAGGGACTGGTCTTGGGATGAGGTCAGGGGGTGGGGAGATTTTGAAGTTTGTAAAGTCCACATTGAGACCATTGGGTTGTCGGGTTCCCAGGTGGAACATGAGGTGCTGTTCCTCCAGTTTTAGGGTGGCATCGTTGTGGCAATGGTGGAGGCCCAGGATGGACATGTCATCTAAGGAGTGGGAGGGGGAGTTGAAGTGGTTCGCGACTGGGAGGTGTTGTCGTTTGTCACGAGTTGAGCATAGGTGTTCCACAAAGCGGTCTCCAAGCCTCCGCTTGGTCTCCCCGACGTAAAGGAGGCCACATCGGGAACAGCGAATACAATATATACCACATTAGCGGATGTGCAGGTGAACATCTGTTTAATGTGGAAGGTTTTCTTGGGGCCTGGGATGGAGGTGAGGCGGGAGGTGTAGGGGCAGGTGTAGCACTTCCTGCGGTTGCAGGGAAAAGTGCCGGGGGTGGTTGGGCTCGTGGGGAGTGTGGAGCGGACGAGGGAGTCACAGAGAGAGTGGTCCCTCCAGAAGGCAGATAAGGGTGGGGAGGGAAATATATCCTTGGTAATGGGGTCAGATTGCAGGTGGCGGAAGTGGTGGAGAATGATGCGTTGAATCCGGAGGCTGATGGAGTGATACGTGAGGACGAGGGGAATTCTGTCTTTGTTGTTATTGTGGGGAGGGGGTGTGAGGGCTCAGGTGCGGGAAACGTGAGAGATGCGGTCGAGGGTGTTTTCGACCACTGTTGGGGGGAAATTGCAGTCCTTGAAAAACGAGGACATCTGGTATGTCCAGGAATGGAACACCTCATCTTGGGAGCAGATGCGGCAGAGGCAAAGGAATTGGGAATAAGGGATAGCATTCTTGCAGGAAGGTGGGTGAGAGGAGGTGTAGTCTAGGTAGCTGTGGGAGTCGGTGTGCTTGAAATAGATATCAGTTTCCAGGTGGTCTTCCTCTGTTACATTGATGACTGTATTGGTGCCGCCTTGTGCTCCCACGAAGAGCTCGAACAGTTCATCCACTTTAGTAACACCTTCCACCCCAACCTTAAGTTCACCTGGACCGTCTCGGATACCTCTTTCTCCTTCCTGGACACCTCTGTCTCCATCTTTGGTCCCTACACTCATCTTTACTAGCTTCATCCCTGCCTCCTTGACCTGTCTGTCTTCTCTCCACCTATCTGCTCCACTATCTACATTCTATCACCGCCTCCCCATCTCTCTATTTTTTTGAGCCCCCTTCCCCTCCCCCATTTCTGAAGAAGGGTCCAGACCCGAAATGTCAGATTTCCTGCTACTATAACGCTGCTTGGCCTGCTGTGTTCATCCAGCTCCACACCTTGTTATCTCAGACTCCAGCATCGGCAATTCCTACTATCTCTAAACTATTGTTGATTGTTTTTAAAAACCCATAATAATATCCATCGGAGAAGGAAATCTGCTGTCCTTGTCTGGTCTGGCCTAAATGTGACTGTAGACCAATAGAGATGTGTTTGATTCCTTACTGCTCTCTGATATGGCAGCAGGAAAAACCAGGCAAGTCTGTGAATGAAAAGTCTTGTATACTTCAAAATCGAGCTCCAATATGACCAGTACATTAATTTCAAAGCATTATATTTTTTAATCATTATTTTTCCTCTAACAAGTTGTTCAATTGCAAAAGTTGAGATGGGTGGCCTTGCTAGTGATTCCTGCATCTAACAAAAGAATATTCTCAAAGGGGAGAGTGACCAGCAAGATGTCATTGTACATGTTGCAACTGACAACATTGGAAGAGAAAAGGACAAGGTTCTGTGGAGAGAATATAGGAAATTAGGCAGGAGTTAAAAAGTAGGTCCTCGAGGGTGGTAACGTCTGGATGTACTCCCGGTGCCATGTGCAAGTGAGAACAGGAATAGGAGGATAGAGCGCATGAATGCGTGGTTGTGGAGCTGGTGCAGGGGAGAAGGATTCATATTTTTGGATCATTGGAATCTCTTCTGGGGTAGAAGTGACCTGTATGAGAAGGATGGGTTGCATCTGAATTGGAAGGGGTCTAATATAACGGCAGGGAAATATGCTAGAGTCACTCAAGAGGATTTAAACTAGCAAGGGAGGGGTGGTCCCAGACAGACAGTCAGTCTGAAGCTGGTTTAGTTGGGAAAATGATCATCTCAAACAGTCAAGTCAAACAGGACCAAAGCAGAGAATGAGGTAGGACTAATAAACTAAATTATTTATTTCAATGCAAGAGGCTTGACACGTAAAACAGATGAACTCCAGGCATGGTTGGGAACATGGGACTCGAGTATCATAGCTATTACAGAGACATGGCTCAGGGATGGACAAGACTGGCAGCTTAATGTTCCAGAGTATAGATGCCATAGGAAGGATAGAAATGGGAACAAGAGAGGAGGGAGATAGATTAGAAAATCATGCGGAATTCCCTACATAGGTTTGAGTCTTGTTGAATACATTTTTCTTCATTCTTGACTTAAATGTAGGGGCTATGGTTCAGAGTTGTAGCCTGCTTCTGGGACAAAAGATCTAGGTTCAAGTCTAACATATCTTGGATGCAAGTCTGTGCAGAATGATTGTTTTTAATGCTCTGTTAAGGTAGTGTGGTGGTTCAGACAATTTAAATCCTCTATTTTGGGAGGGCCTTTGATTCCTGCCAGATTACTACATTTACTTCCTTTCTCCTGCTTGAAGTAGCATTTCCAATTGGCGGTTATTTTACCTGAAATGCAATCATTTCCAAATCTGACACGCTTGAGAAAACAACAATTTACCTAATATCATTCTTGTCACAGATGTTACATAAATAGTTTATTCCAAGAGAAAGTAATGCTGCTAACTCCCAAGTGACAAAGTCAACCAGAGACTTATAAAGCGCTTCATCATAAATTGAATGATTTCTGTTTCCAAGGTTTCCTGATTAAGCTTTGAGTTTACACAAGATTGTATTTTGTGTAATAAAACATTAAAAATGAAACAATGAATAAATTATGCAGATTACATAATGCCTGTTGATATCTCTTGCCCCATCATTCATAAAGCATATAAATTACAATTCATAGACCTGCCAGTATTATCTCAAAGGAATTATCAGACCAAGAATATTTTGCCCATTTAAAATATTTCATATATTTATTAAATAAATGACATATTTAAAATTACAGAGTGATCCAAAGAAGTATGTAAAAGCAATTGATTTCTAGGAATTAAAAACATGGTTCAAGTGAGATTACATCATGGAAAAATGCAAGCTTGTCCTAATTTGACCAATAGTTGAATGCAATGGACATAATGAAATGTTGACTGGCTTGGTGGCATTTTGTTTCACTGGAAAATTAGTTGTACATGCAATGCATTGACCTTTTAATAACATTCTTTAGTAACCACATTGCAATACTGAAATTATTTCATTGCAAAACTATTGTCATTTGTAAGAAACATTTGAGATTTGATATAGAGTTGTAAATAAAACCTCTGGCATCAAGAAGTTGAAATAGTTAACAGCTGATAGTAGTCTTTTCACAGATCATTTCTACTCTGCCAAGTGGGCCAAAGTCTGAATTGTGTTGGTGAGAAACATCAAGTTAAATGAATAACCATGAGCCATAAATAAAACCTCACAAAGAAAGATGAGATTTGATTTTCAAACCATGTCGTCAATAGGGAGAGAGAAGGAAAGCTTTTGTTGACATTGAAGACACATTCAATTAACTCCTGAGTTACTTGTATTGTTCCCATGGCATTAAAGTGGAAAGTTGAAGATTCTGTTTTTTTTGGTTGCTTTACATGTGTAAAGAAAGAATCACTCTTCAATATCATCAGAAAATGCAACCTCTAACCCTGACCATTATGGTGATTGCACATTAAGGAAAGAAGATATAATTAGACAGCTGGCATGGTCTTGACCTGAGAATAGGAGTTATTATTTTATATTGTGTGCCATTAATAAATGTCCTTTTTATTATGTGTCATCCCCCCAAGGTTGAAATTTCATCTGTTTAGCAAGTACATTTGATATTAACTTTTTTTTATCTAGTCCAGGAGTTTGCACTTTGAATACAATTCACAATCTGGTAGCACCTAAATTTCACTGATTTTTGGAAGTGTGTTTTCCATCAAGTTTCCACTCCACCTCATTTGTATATTGCTGATGACAAGGTCTGTCTTGAAGCAGCAAAATTGGATTCTTTGAGCTGGCTGGCTGAGGGACAACAGTAAAGTACTCCATCCACCTATTCAACATAACCAAAAACATAGGACATTCTCTGGTTTCTGTAACATGTTACTTATTTAAACAAAATAAATGTAGAGCATTATTAGAGTCAACCCCTAGTGCATTATTGTATGTTGACTGTTAAATGTACAGTGTCATTAATTTATTGTTGTAAGGAAATGGGTTTAGGTGGTTAAAATATATTATGTTTATAAAGCTAGAGTGGTTTATACCATCTCCCCTGTAAGATTTATTAACTGTCTTTTAAATCCCATATGTGTAGGAGCATAAAACTGTACGATAAATTATTTTATTAGGTATTCAATAGAGTTGTGATACATCCTATCAGGATTATACTTTCTGCACTCACCCCAATGAAATAAGTTTGAATATTTTTTGAAGGTCAGAGTTAAACAACTAATAAAGGTGTTATGAATTGCATTTATTTAAAATCTAACATTAAATTTATTACAGTCAGTACTCTTATGTGAATAACTTGGTTGCTTGTCCCAAAAATACTATATTTCAAAAGCATGTAAAGGAGGATAAAAGAGATGTGAATGGATTAATTTTAGTTGGATTTTCAAAAACATTCAAGAAGGTGCCACCCAAGATAGAAAACAAAGTTAAGGTTCATTAGTTTGGAAATGATATTAGCGTGGATTGGTTAATGGACAGAAAACATAGTATAAGAATAAATGCATCATTTATTGACTGCAACTATCCATGTCAAGCCTTCTACCCAACTGGTAAAATTCAGCTGGTAGCTTCAGGAGAAGAGGCAAAATTGCATCACTTAAAGGGTTGTGAATCTTTGGAATCCTCCATCCCAGAGAGCTGTGGGTGTTCAATCATTGAGCACATTCAAAACAGAGATCAATAGATTTTTGGATACAAAGGCCTGAATCCTTCAGGAAGAGCAATCGTGACTGGGTTGTTGCTCACAATCATACTTTATCTCCTGCCACAACTGGACTCCAGTCTTCTACGCAGGGCTTCTGAACTCAGCATCTTCAGAAAAACTTAGCATACCTGATATTCAAATCCTTCTTTGTAGTGCATGAGCACTGGGAGCCCTTGCCATGCCCAATGGGACTCTGGTAAATCTTCATTCACGAACACACTGAAAGCTCTGAGAAATTTATATAGCTCTTCACTGTGTTACTGAATAGATGAGAGTGATCGAAGTGCATCACTTGCTGGGGTGGCAGGACAAGAGAGTGGCAGGGTCAGGACAGTTCAGGTCAGGGAAAAGTTGTGGATTGGCATATGCCAGGATGTCAGGTTGTAGGATTAGATGGTTGGTAGGGGGTGCCAGAGAGACCTGGGATGTTGCAGGATGAGGAGGTCAGATTCGGGACTGGAGTGGAGGTGTTAGAGTTGGGGAGTTAAAAGTTGAGTCCATGGGCTCATTGGTGAGTTGGGAGAGTTGAAAGGGTTGGGTGGGCTGGGAGGGGTTTGCAGAGTTAGTCTTCAATTGTATAGTTACTCAGGAGTTAGATGTAGTTTTAATGTTAATGTATTGTGGGTAACTATCTAGCCAAGTACACAGAAACTCTCCCAAGTCACTCACCCAAACTTAGGAAGAGTAAGAGACATTTGAGCAGGGTCCCAGAGAGCTGCTGAAGAACTGCCCATCAAAAATTTGAACTTCCTAGGGGGTTCCCACAGAGTCAGTGCTTTGAGACTTGAAAGGGATCCAGACATGTATTTTTAAGAATGAATTCAGTTTCTGACTATCAGGAGACTAGAAGATCGGCGCCTAAGGGAATCAAGGCATATGGGGATAGTGAGGGAAGCTGGAGTCGAGATAGAAGATGAGAAATGATCTTCTTGCATCTTGAAGCCAGCTCAAATGGGCAACTCCATTTCTTCTCTCATATATTTTGATGTTTAATTTCTCTACTGAGCCATATTTCTATTGGTAAAGTAGATACACTGATGCAAATGGCGATTTTACTTTTTTTCTGATAACACTGTATTCTTGGATATTGGATTATTCTTTTATTAAGTAAAATATTGCTGAAACAGTACAACACTTAAAACTACATTTCTCTGAAGTTTATGGTGATTGAGGTTCTGCTGATGCATGCTCAGTATCAGTTTCCAGTTTTGTAATTACGCATATTGAACCTAATGATAATATTAATCATAGCTTAGAAGATGCAGTTCTTCAAGAAAAATACAACTAGCAACATTTTGCTGTATTCTCTCAGACATTGATGCCCTTGACAGCTAAGGGTGCTCGTGCTTTTACATCTCTGGACTGCAGCCAATTTAGCAACTGATTGAGAGCACGGAACAGTACGACACAGTGAAAGGAACACTGAGGTGTAATGTACATGGGGATCACAGTTGAACTCTGTAACCTCAAAATGTCTTTAACTTGCACTTAATTAAGTGCTTCACTGTAGTCATACCCTTGAGATCTTTGGCAGACCAATATTCAGATTGATCTGCAGAACTGTTACAGAGTAGAGAACGTCATTCACACCATTATGTCTATAGTAGCTCTCCAAATGAGTATCTCGCCTTGTGATAATATCCTGCCTCCTCCCTGAAACCTCCCTTTACATTTTCCTTTTCAAATAACCATCTAATTTCCTTTTGAATGTTTTGATTGAATCTTCTTCCATCACACACTGTGCTTCCACCACGCACATTAGATCCTAAAATAATATCCTCGTGTCATTTTTCCTTCTTTGACTAATTACCCTAAATGAGTCCATTTGTTCTCAATCCTTTCATGAATGAGAATTCATTCTTTTGATTTAACCTGTCCAAAACTTTCATGATTTTGAATACTTCAATCAGACCACCTCTCAGCCTTTTCTCCAAGGAGTTCCAGATCTCCAGTGTGCATTATAATTGACATTTATCATCCCCAGAACAATTCTTATAAAACTCCTCTATACTGTTACAAATACCTTCATGTCCTTTCTAAAATGCAGATCCCAGCACAAGATGCAATACACCAGTGAGGCACCTTGCTCTTTAACTCTAGGCTCCAATGATAAAGCCTAGGATATTGTATCCTTTATTAACTGCTCTCTTAACAATTCCTGTCACCTTCAATAACATATGCACATGCACAGCTAGGTTTCTGTCCTCCAGCATCCCCTTTAAAGTTATGCTCTTTTTTAAAAATATTGTCTTTCCTAATCTTCCTGCCAAAATCTATCACCTTCAGTTACCATTGAACTTCATCTGCTACCTGTCTGCCTGCTCCATCAACTTGTCTCTGTCCTTTTGAAGTTTTATATAATCCTTCTTACAGTTTACAATGCTTCAAAGTTTTATATAATCTGCCAAACTCCATCCACACCAAGGTCATTAATATCTATCAGGAAAATGAAGAGTCGCATCACTGAAATCCTCCAACGTCTTCCACCAAACTACAAATGACTCATTCACAATTAATCTCTGTTTCCTGTCACTGCGTTAATTTTGCATCTGTGTTTCTACTGTCACTGTTATTTCATGAACTCCAACATTGCTCACAGGTCTGTTGTGCAGCACAAACAATACTTGCCGAAAGTCCATATACACCACGAAAACAACAAAGCCCTTATCAACCGTCTCTGTGACTTCAAAAAAATCTATTAAGTTTGTGAAACAGGATTTCCCTTTCAGACACCCATGGTCACTCACGTTAATTAAACCACATTTCTCCTTGTGACTGTAAATATTGTCGCAAATTAAGATTCCTAACCTTTGATGTTAAACTGATTGATCTGCAATTGCTTGACTTATCCTAACACCCTTTTCTTTTAAAATTAAGAGGATGATATTTGTAATTCTTCACTGCTCTGGCACCAGCCTTGAGTTGAAGGAAGTCTGAAATATTGTGGCCAGCAGCTCTGCAATTTGTACTCTCACTTCGCTAAATATTTTTAGATGCATCTAATTGGGTTCCAGAGGTTTCTCAACTCTATGCACATACAGGCATTCCATACTTCCTCCTGATCAATTATAAATCCTTCTTGTGTTTGAATTATTCCTGTTCTACCACAGCCTGGATGGCATCTTGCTTCTTGGCAAATCGCCTAATATTTTATCTAATATTCTTTGCCACCATATGTAAATCCACTCTTTGGTCCATAATCAAACTCACTCCTTCTTTAAACTATCCTTTTACTATTTTTCAACTCCAGAATACATCGGAATTCCCATTATTATTAGCTACCTCTCTCTTTTCATTCTCCCTCTTTACTTCCCTCATTTGCTTTTTCACTATAACTGTGAAATTTCTCTATTCAGCTTTGTTCTTAATTGATTCAGAGATAGTAGGAACTGCAGATGCTGGAGAATCTGGTTTCTGAAGAAGGGTCTAGGCCCGAAATGTCAGCCTTCCTGCTCCTCTGATGCTGCTTGGCCTACTGTGTTCATCCAGCTCTACACCTTGTTGTCTCTTGTTCTTAATTGAGTTGCTTTATGCCATAAGTACACTTTTTCTTCTTTATTAAAATGTTTTTCCCTTTGTCATCCAGGAATATCTAGATTTGTTGGCCCTACTTTCTCTATTCAAGGGAAAATGCATTGACTGTGCCTGACCCATCTCTTCTCTGAAGGTAGTCCATGATTTTCATACTTATCCTTTTCCACAGTAACTCAAAATGGTACAGAGACCAAACATTCTTTCACTGACACTTAACCCAACTCATTCCCAAGAACCAAGTCCAACAGTACTTTCTACTTTTTTAGGCCTAAAATGTACTGACATAAAAATTTCTGTGGAACACACTCTAGGAACTTTTACCGCGTTACACTGTTACTATCCCAATCTATAATGGATACATTAATTCTCTTTTAACTGTGATAAACTTTTCACACCTCTCTGTATTTTATAGAGTCATTGACTCATGCAGCACAGAAACAGATACTTCGGTCCAACAGTCCATGTCGAACATAATCCCAAACTAAGCTAATCCTACCTGCCTGCTCCTTGCCCATATTGCTGCAAACCTTTCATATTCATGCACTTACCCAAATGTCTTTTAAATGTTGTAACTGCTCAAATTCACCACTTCGTCAGGAAGTTCATTCCACACGCGCACCACCCTTTGCGTAAAAAATTTGCATCTCACGTCTTTTATAAATCTCTCCCCTCTCACCTTAAAAATGTAACCCCTAGTCTTGAAATTCCCAATCCTACAGAAAAGACAATTATCATTAACCCTATCTATACCCCTAATGATTTTATAAACTTCTATAAGGCCACCTCTCAACCTCCTATGCTTCAGTGAAAAAAGTCTCAGCCTATCAAGCCTTCCTTTACAACTCAAACCTTCCATATCCAGCAACATCCTGGTAAATCTGCTCTGACCCCTCACCAGCTTAATTTCTATAAAAATGCCAGAATCCTTTGAATTCTTGTCAAAAACAAATCTTATTATAGCATTGTAGATTGTAGTTCCAAAAATGCATATTCTGCTTTATGACAAAAACAAGAAACTCTTGTTAATGTAATTTATATGTTGGGCCTGTGAAGGATATACAAATTGGGTAAGACGAAGTAAAGTAGGTGGAGGCTTGTGAGGAGCAAAATGCCACTGTAGGATTATTGGGCTGAATAGTCTGTTTCTGTTCACCAGAAAATTACTTACACCTTTTAACATTTTCACAATACTTTATTTCATAACACAATATTACTTTAATGTCCAAGATTACAGAATACTATCAGGAAAAAGTAAATAGACTGATTCTGTTGCAACATTCTTTTGGTAAGAGTGCCAAAAAATTGCGTGGGAACAGATGAAACAGGAGCTCATTTAACCCATCAAGCCCATCTGCTGTTCAACAAAATAAGGACTGACCTTCTCTCTCAACTCTGCCTTGCTGCATTAAGAAGCCTGTTGTTTTTTTGAAGAGAGGTTGCAAAGCAGAGGTGATGAGCAGTCTACCAAAACTACTAGAGTAAACAGCTTGTGAAGTCTTGGGGTTTTGTTTTGTTTTGTTTTAAAATATTGGAACAATAGAAGCAATCTGAACAGGTACGGCCAGCTCTCACAGATCAAGATTTCTAGTTTTTTGTTAGTTTTTATGTTTAGCTTTAAGCAGTTGCTGTTGTGGGCTTGAAGTGGAAGCTATTTATCTCTGTCTCGATTACAGCCAAAAGCTGGGGATTCTCTTCCTAGCCTGCTGGGTTGCATGTGAGACAAGATTGACTTTCCTGAATTTGCCTTTTTGCCAAAGGATGTGTTTATGGGATGTACCTATATTGGAACAGTTAATTAGTAACAATTACTGTACTTAACTTCAGTTAAGTTTTCCATTAGAGTTATTATTCTAAGTTCTTCTATCGTTTGCTGTATTTTAAATAGAGTGTTTAAATAAATTGTGTTTTGCTTAACGTCGAGTAGTTTGACCAGTTGTATTTCTTCTGGAACACAGCACTTTCCATTTGCCTTAAAAAAATAAGAAAAAAATCAGGTTGTAGGCTATCTTCTTTAAATAATTTGAGGGGATCTGGTCTGGTCCATAACACCTGTCATTCCATTAGTACTGAAAATGCAATTGCTCTATTCTTCATAGACACCAAATTGATGACATTCCACTGCTCTTCGTGGTACAGAATATCCACTTAGTTCACAGAAATGGGGTGGCGCAGTGGCTCAGTGGTTAGCACTGCTGCCTCCCAGCAAGGGACCTGGGTTTGATTCTGGCCACGGGTGACTGCCTGTGTGGAATTTGCATTTTTTCCCTGTGTCTATGTAAGTCTCCTCCCACAGTCCAAAGATGTGCAGGTTAGGTGGATTGGCTGTGCTAAACTGCCCACAGTGTTCAGGGAGGTGTAGGCTAGGTGGGTTAACCATGGGGAACGCAGGGTTACATGGATAGGGTGGGAGTGGTGAGTCTGGGTGGGATGCTCTTCTGAGAGTTGGTGTGGACTTGTTTGGGCCGAATGGCCTGTTTCCACACTGTAGGAATTCTATGATGAATTGCAGAAATGGTACAGTTCAGAGGAGGCCATTTGGCCTAATGTGCCTGCACTGGCTTGTTAAATGAACATAATTCCCTACTGCCACTCTTCTGCTTTTTCCACATATGCTTGCATGTTACTTTTATCCCAATAATCATCCAATGGCCTCTTGAACGTCTCAACCTAACCTGCCTCCATGACATTTCCAGGCAGTGCATTCCACACTCTAACTACTTGCTGACTTAAAAAGTCAGCTTTTCCTCATTTCATCCTTACTACCTAGCAGATCACTTCAAAACTATGCCCTCTTGTTTTTGTTCCTTTTACGAGCGAGAGCAATTTCTTCCTATCTCCTGCATCCAGCCCACTCATGATTTTGAAAACTGCCATCAGATCTCCTCTTAGCCTTTTTCTCTCCAGGAAAAACAGTTCCAATTTCTTCAATCTGACCTCATAATGACGTTTCTCATCCCTGGAACCATTCTTGTACACTGTTCTGTATTCTCTCCAATTCATTTACATACTCCCTGTAATGTGGCACTCAGAACTATACATAATATTACAGCTGAGGTCTAACAAGTATCTTACACAAGTTCTTGTACTCTGTATTCCTATTAATAAAGCATAGGATACTGTATGCTTTACTTACTGCTCTCTCTGCCTTTCCTGCTACTTTCAATAATCTATGTTCATATACATCCGGGTCCCTCTGCTCCTGCTCCCGTTTAGAATTGTACCTCCCTATTATGTTGTCTTTCAATGTTCTTGCTACCAAAATACATATCCTCACCCTCATCTGCCACTTATCTGTCCACTCTACTAAGCAGTGGCTCAGTGGTTAGCACTGCTATCTCACAGTGCCAGGGATCCAGATTCAGTTCCACCCTCAGGCGACTGCCTGTGTGGAGCTTGCATGTGTGGATTTCCTCCCACAGTCCAAAAATGTGCAGGTTAGGTAGCTTGGCATTGCTCATAACGTTCATTAGTGTGTAAGTTAGATGGATTAGCCATGGGAAATTGAGAGATAGGAGGATGGGTCTGGGTGTGACGCTCTTTGGAGGGGTAGTATGGACTTGTTGGGCCAATTGGCCTGTTTCCACACTGTAAGGATTCTATGATTTGTGTCCTTCATTATTTTTGAATGTTGCTTCAGATTTCAATTTCCTATTACGACTGAGTGACTTTTAACAGTTCATTAGCAGATTGTTAGGTGTAACATAGTTGTTTCACACATTTAATTCCCAATGTTAGATAAGTTATTCGCAGATCCATTGAGATAGAAGGTGCTTCACTATAGACAAAATTCTCAGGGAAAATCTGAGACTGACCTGATGACAGATTAACATTATCACAGTCCTAGTACAGAGCAGGTCAACTTGTTTCTCTTGGAAACAATAGAAAGAAATGGGGAAAGATGTGAATGAGAAAGCATTTGAACAATAGATTGATTGCATGTTATCAAGGAATGACGCCAAAAGAGTTGGTTATTTTTCAAAAAGTAGGTTAAATGGAGAAATGACATTTTAAATGATTAAATTTAAACCATCAGAGCACCAGTAGAATGCTGATATTAAACATTCAATTAACTGAAATTCATTTTAATTTATTTTTTAATGGCGCAAAGTAGATCTCCCATGGCATTGCTCAAACTGGTATGGTATATGTGCTAAAATGTTCTTTACATTCACAGACTGCAGCCTGTACTGAAAAAACATTGCTACTTGTTTCTTGGTGACTTTTTGCAATTTCTTTATCAACACGTACGTTTATCTGTCAAGGCCAGAAATGAAGTGTAAAGACTTGCAACAGTCTTCTAGCCAATGAGATGGAGGTTGCTGTCAGTACTTGTGATTTCTAGGTCTGAACAACTGCGGAAATATCATCTCCTTTGCAATTTATGTATATTTTAGATGTGACCTCTAAATATGGCCATGTTAGTGATTTAGCTCAAGAAGATATTCTGTTGTCCTCGATATCAGTATTATCTCTTCTTTTCTTGTCACTCCATTTGTTCTTTTCTTATTGTGCTTGGTTTACTCTTGCTTTCAGGATGTTTCTTTCTTGCTCTCATAGAATCCCTACAGCGTGGAAGCAAGCTATTCGGCCCAACAAGTCCTCACCGCCCCTCCTTTGCAGGATGGATCATGGAAAGACACACTCTTGGAGCCGATGACCTGCATTGGCTTTGTGAATGTCACTATCCCCAGATTTGTGATGGGATTTTTGTTGTGGTGTTGGTAGGCCTCCGGTTACCAGGAATCTTGTGCCTGAGATTTTTTTAAGCATTATTAGATCTCCAGCTCAGCCATCCTGACCCTCATTAGAAATCTTTGCTGGGATTTGAAAAATCAATCTGTCTTCCCTCACTGATTGATCAGGAACCCAAAAGGGATGCCAATGCTGCATTAAATATTCATGGAAATGGCCGGTTGCCACAGCAAACATCTCTGACACGTACTAACTGCAGAGTCCTTTTGGATAAACCTCTGCGCTAATTCTCTACTATTTAGCCAACAGTTTATAATCCCTTTACAATTCCACAGCCAGGAATTTCTCACATATTAAATACATCTTCATTAATCATTCATGTTTCTGCTCAGCTGTTAAGATGTATTCTTGGATTATGGCTGAAACTTAGACAACACTGAGTTGGAAAAAAACTGTCAGTGTGGATCTGAAATGAAGAAAATGTTGGGATTTGAACACTCCTTTGAAAACAGATGTTCATATTTATGTCAAAGATCAGAAATGTTGGCATGTTTTACACCTAAAAGAATTCTTGAGGTTTTTTTTCCCCTCAAGATGCTAATTTTCAAAACTGTCAAATGATACGAAATAAATTGTAATAAATCACATTTTTAGAAATGATACTTGAATTTGATTGAAGGAGAAATAATTTGCATTTATATAGCACCTATCAAGCTCAGAATGTCACAAAATACTTTACATCCAATTAAGTGTTTTTTTCCTTCCAGTGTAGTCAGTATTGTAATGGCATTTAACCTATGTGCAGAAAAATCCCACGTTATGATAGTGACCATACAGTCTATGTTAGTAATGGTGATTGATGGATAAACAATTGGGATCCTTGTTTGGTGGGTCAGTAATTACAAGTCAAAATGCTATGGAGGGATTAAGTTGTACTGCCATTAATCAGACAAATATAATTCTGGATGGATGGAAATTGATACAATCATTATATAAGTTTTGCGATGACTTGTATACATTTTGAGAAAGTATAGGCATCCTGACAAAGATCATTCACTGACCATATGTGAGACACCTTGATGGGTAAGACCTTTCAAACTTGCCCCATAATTTTCAAACTTTTCACTTGTTTGGAATTTATTTCAGAACTGCAGATAGTTCACTCATCACGAACTGAGAAACATCTTGCATTACTCTGCATTTTCATTATATTTAAAGTACAGTCTACATTACTCAACCTTCAAGATGCAGCAGTCAGACTTTGTAATTTAAATGAACTGGTGTAGAGATTTTAATCAAACTTATCTTCAGTATGATGAAATAGAAAATATAGCTTGGAGTAAGTAAATCCCAACTTAATCTCAGGCTCCAGGAAATATTCATAACAGCGTGACTCATCCATACAGTAACTGATGGAGTTCAACTGTCTTCATAAATCTGTCATGCGGAGAGACTGGAGAAGCTTGGTTGTTCTCCTTAGAAGAGAAGGTTAACAGGGAGTTGGTAAAAGTGCTGAAAATCTCGAACGACTTTGATAGAATGAAGGTTCGAGGATGTGTAGATTAGGTAGGTTATAGGTGGATGGGTCTGGGCGGGATGCTCTAAGGGCCGGTGTGGACTTGTTGGGCCGAAGGACCTGTTTCCACACTGTAGGGATTCTATGATAAGACCATGGCCCAGATTTTCCACTTACCGTTGGAACAGATTTGACCAATAATAATCCTCCCTAAGGTTATCCACTTACCTGTTGGTGACTTTTCCAGCCAGAGTCCTGAGTCTAGGAAACCTGGGAGAATTTTATTTACTGCAAGAGCAATGTTGCAGGCCAAGAGGCAAATCATTTTTGTGGTTCTGAGGAAGGGTCACCGGACCTGAAACGTTAACTCTGATATCTTCTTCATAGATGCTGCCAGACCTGCTGAGCTTTTCCACCAACTTCTGTTACTGTTCCGGATTTACAAATTTCCATAGTTCTTTTGGTTTCCATTTTTATGGTGCCATATTTCAGGAGTTAAATTGCCTAAATCATCCAAAATCACTTTGATCACTACTAAGAAAAGTTGTGCATAAGGTGAGTGTAGGGTCTGGTGACAGGTAGGTAGATAAGGGGTAGCGTGCCAATTGAGGCAGGGTGTAGGTGTAAGATGGGTAGGAGTAGGGTGATAGCTGGGTAATGGGGATGTTGACAGGTGGGTGAGAAGAAAAGGTGCCAGATGCCAGGTTGGGATGTCAGGAGGTATAAGTGATAAGGTGCCAGATGGGTGAGGGGCCAGGACATCAGTGTGAGTTAGGGTGCTAGGTGAGTGGATGAATACCTAATGACAGCACAGGGGATAGGTTTATGAAGGGAGAGTAAGGGGTTGTCAGGTTTGGCATGTTGTTTGGCATGTCGAGTAAAGACTGGTGAGGGAGTGTGTCACTGGGGGTGGAACATGGTCTAATCAGGTTACGCCAGACACTGGCTATTGGCTCCAGGGATGGTGTTAAGTTCAGGGAGGGGTTCGATCGGGGGCTATGGTGTCAGGGCTGGTGGTGTTAGTCTAGGGGGAGGTCAGACAAGGTGTTTGGTCACGATGTTGTTGGGAATGGGTCAGTGCTGTGACAGGAGTTCCGTTTAGTAGTTACCCAGAAGTTAGAGTATGTTTTTAATCTTCTATCACTGCCTGAGTATCATTTAAGTTTAAGTGAGTTGGATCCTTGGAAATCACAAACTTTAAGTGGCTTTTCCAGAGGGTTCCAGATGCCAGGGAATTGCCCATCAGAAAATTAAATTTCAGGGTAATTTTTACACAGTTAGCTGTGTTAAGATTTCAGCACGTTTTTGCATCAAATTTCAGTCTAAACTGCAGAAACAATGATCTGTGTGTTTTCAGCAATAGATGGGCCAGCAGCCAGAAAGCATATGTTTATTTTTTCAATTGTTATAATCAGAAGTGGCATAAGAAAACTTTCAAAAATAGACAGCAAGTTGGTGTAATCTAGCATGTGCTGCCAGAAATTAAGTCATAATGCTGGAACAACTCACAACAGCCACCTATTAGTTTTTAATCATTGTCTTGCCATAGTTACCAAATCTATCATCATCACTGAAGCCTCTGGGAAACATAGCTACTTTTATTTTTGATTTTACCTTATTTTCTGTATGGAATGGAGTTTTTAATAAAACTAAAGATGAACTGAATCCATAAAATCATGAACTGTGTGGTTATTTTGTTTGCATTCCATTTTCTAATTTACTGACCACTAAGACTGAAGCAATTGTTTATCCAACAATAAATCTCTCTGCTAGTTACAAATATATTCTTAGGCACGATCTGATGCTTTCTTTCCAAAATCAATCTAAAGTGACATTAGACATTCAAAGATGACTTAATTAACAAATATGCTGACTTATTGGGCATTTGATAAATAACAATTGACTGAGGTGAAGGCAGCATGTTTGCATACAGATTTGCACTAAACCTTTCGCAGATACTGCAATTAGAACCAATAATATGATACCAGGACTAGCTCAACATTCACATTCAGTAACGAAGCTACAGACATCAACTCTGTACTGCTTTATTCGACAAGAGAATGGTACTGCAGATGCTGAAAATCTGGAATAAAAACAAAAAGTTTTAAAATACTCAGCAGATCTGGCTGCCCCTGTGGAGAAAGAAATAGCAATAACACTGACAGTTTCCTTTAATCAGAAAAGATGTGAAATGTTCAAGCTGTTTGTCTTTCCACAAATGATGCCATTGTTGCTGAGTATTTCCTATATTTGTATTTTATATTTTTCATTATTGTTTTACTCTAATGTGTCAACTAAATATTTACTGTAGTGATTGGAACACGGTTAGCCAGGAGGAACTCAAAGAATATGAGTTTCCTGACTGGAACTGTAACCAGATCCAAACAGGGAAGTACTGGCTGTCAGAAATAAACAGGAGGGTCGGGGTTCTGCTCACTCTAGGAGCCAGCTCTGAGCTAGCTGGGTCAGTGTTATGTACTATGCACATGTAGTTAAAGGATGTCTTGTTGACAGCATACTGGCCTTTCTGGAGTTATTTCATTTACTCCACATTGAGCCTCATCGGTTTAATAGCCATGCAAATACATTATGCACTCTTCAATGTTACAGTAAGGAATGCATAGGGAAAGCCTATTAGTTAAATTTTAGAATATACATCTAATACCTGTCACTTGTTCTCATCTTTCTAGAATTTGTGCCTTGGCATCTGAGCTATAAAGACATAAGGCTGTTTCTATTCACCCTTTCTGACTGTATGGTGGTGACAGAATGTAATTTCTCCACTAGGACCTTGTAAACCTAAAACCTTTGTCACAAGGAAGATGATGGCAGTAGGCACAAAGGAACATCAACAGCTCCCTTCTAATTTGTACACAATCCTTTCTCAGTCACAGTTCACCATGTTTTCCTAAACACTGGGCAAAAATCTAAGAAATCTCTACTGGCTAGCACTGTGGTTGCTCATAGAGGCAAATCACCAGCACCTTTATAAGGGGCAACTAGTGGCCCACAACAAATTCTGGCTTTGCTCATGTCACTCACATCCTAAGGATGTGACCTTGCTGGTCTGGGTCACCCACCGTTTCAGAATTATGATTGAATCTTTGCCTTTAGCTTTGTGAATTCAATTAGCTTGAATCTCCAAAACCAAATTTCACAGAGAATGAACTCTCACTCTAAGCCTACAGGCAAAATTTACCTTCCTTTGAAGGTGGGGAGCTAAACATAAACATAAAACTGTGAGTGACTAAACATTGCAATTTTGTGAAGGAACAGTCTGTGGGCAATCAAACTGCATGATTTTCATGCTCTTGTTATTGACCCACGGCCAAGGGAATAAAGAACATTATCTTGTTGGTGTGTTTGATTTTGTTTAGTGGCTCTACATAGGTACCAACTGTGCAGGTTGGCAGACTGAAGAAAACACCTCAGGGAGAGGGACTTCTGTTGAAGAGCAGCTTCCTTTATGAATCAAATAATTCCATGTCCCAAGCTGGTGGTGAATACTCCAGCAAATAAATCTATTAGGTACCTCAGACCTCTCTGTGGCAATGACAAAACTTGCTTTGGGAATGTAAGTGCTGCGCTAAAACAACCTTACAGATGGTTCCAGCAATGGAAGGTGTATGCACCATTTATGTGAAAATATATTACCTTTCTGAGAACTTCAAGCTGCAAAGAGCCACAGTTGAAAAGAATAAGAAAGAAATTCACAGTTTCTGAACAAAACAAAACTTCACAATGCAGCCGTGTTTGAAAAATAATTGAAAATGATAACCCTACAAAAGGTAAAGCAAGTATAAACAATTCAAACAAAGCTGCATCAGCCTTGGAAGACCAAGTGGGTCATTTTGACTCTGGGGTTTGTTTAAGTGAGGTGATTTTGTAAGGTGGGCAAAAATTCCCATTGGTTTATGGACATACATTGGACTTAAAACGCTCTGAAGGCAGAAGTTGTGGAAATGACATTGAATTAAATTCACTGAACTTTTGGGACTCCAGAAACAACTGAGCCAGGAAAAGCTAGTTGGGACAGATGTCTGGAATGGGGGTTAGTTCGCAGAAAGTAAAGGAAGACCCCCATTCATGCCCCAGCTTAAACAATGGAAGCCAAATTGCAGGAAACAAACAACTTCAACAACTTCAGACCCTCTGGAGCCTATAGAGGTACAAAGCCAGAGATAGTAGGAACTGCAGATGCTGGAGAATCTGAGATAACAAGGTGTAGAGCTGAATGAACACGGCAGGCCAAGCAGCATCAGAGGAGCAGGAAGGCTGACGTTTCGGGCTCAGACCCTTCTTCAGAAAGGAGGGTTTTTCTGAAGAATGGTCTAGGCCCGAAACGTCAGCCATCCTGCTCCTCTGATGTTGCTGCTTGGCCTGCTGTGTTCATCCAGCTCTACACCTAGTTATATCAGAGGTACAAAGCCATTCAATTTTCCAGCCAGTGCTCAGGCACAGAAATACTGAACATTCCACACCATTGTGCTACATGCAAACCTGTTCCACCTTTGGATGTAAAGACATTCACAACATTATTCAAACGTGAACGAATACCCATCCAAGGGAAATACTGGACATTCCAAACCATTCACCTTAATCGTAAAACCATTCCCATCTTCTCCAGTGATCAGGAAGCTCAGTCAGCCCCGAGAGCAGGAACAACAGTTGAACAGATTTGGCGGGAGATAATGGGGCCTGCAGCTGGGTATAACTGGAGACCCCAAGCCCAGCACGGCAGTGAGTGAAGGAAGAGGAGAAAGAGAAGGAGAAAGAGAGTGATACCAGCAACGCGCCCCAATTCCGACCCGGTGTGTGCTCTGAGGTGGGCTCTGCGAGGAGAGTTTGAGAGTCTCAGTGAGAAGCAGGACCCGCTCGCGAAGGAAAGCAGCCCTCACAACCACTGAACACCGGCAGCTAACCACGAGCCTCCACTCGACGTCCAGAGGCAGTCAAAGGCATCCAGAGACACAAGACACTGACCGGGACAACACCAGCAACATCCAACACAACACGTGCTCGCAAGGACCACCAGAAAAGAAAAGAAAACCGAAGGTACTCACCGGTCTGGTCCCACGCAGCTAACTGCATCTGTGCACACCACCAGACCGACTGTTACCGGCACTCATGGCCCTTCACGGAGTCCCAGCTACGGCAAGAGACTATGGACAAGAACCTGTCAAAATTGCATTTCTCACCGGGGTGAGCCTAAGGTCGTTGAGACCCTCTAACCCAGCTTGTCTAGTCGTAGATAGGGGAAGGTGGGGTTTGGGAAGGCTAAAGGTGTAGCCCACCCCTCAGGAAGGGAAGTTGTATAGGACTTTGGGTCAGTAGGTATTTTCTCTCTCCCTCTCTTTCTCCTGCTAGCATAGGTAACAGTCACCCACTGTATCTATTTACCCACTGTATCAAGTCTTGGCTGCAAAGCTTAACTGGGGGTCAAGTTAATTGGGAGACATATTTCGGTCAGAATAGACAGGTTTTGATATTCACTTTTCTTGTTTTCTGTAAATATATTAAATTTGCTTGTTTGTTCAATAAAATCAGAGTTTACTTTTGCCTCTGAAGCATCTGCCTCCTGTGTTTTCCACAACACCACTTTCCACTACATAAGCCCAGTGTCAGAACCAGGGAGCTGGTGAACAGTAAACCAGGCAGCACTCCCTACATGTTGATTCAGCCAAAGAATGCACATCATCGACACAGCTTTTGGTGCAATGGTTGTGACCCTACCTCTGAGCCAAGAGGTCCTGGTTCAAGTTCTAACTGGTCCACAGTTGTGCGATAACAAATCTTGGCAGGTTGATTATAAAATATATACACCATAGAAACATGCCATTCATTCAGCTGGTCTTTGCATTTTTTGTACTTGGTCTCATTCCCCAGGTATTGTACCATAGTACTTTTGTAGGACTAGTAATCTGGAGATATCGACTAATGACCTGGTGACACAAGTTCAAATTGAGCCATGGCAGTAGGTGAATTTGAACTCAGACAAATTTAATAAAATCTACAAACTAAAAACTAGTAACGATAAAGTTGCCATAGCCCCAGAGTAGCAGAGGGCTGCTCTCTCATTCAAGACAGGTGACTAATGACGATGGAACTGTTGGATGGTCTTTAAAGTGCTTCAGGTTAGTCCACTGATGCATCTTTAGCTGGTCTGTATAATATGTGAATTCAGACTCTCAGCAATGTAGTTGACTTCTTACTGCCCTGTAAAATGGATGAACAAACAACTCGGTCATAACAAGTTGCTACACTTGTCTCCAGACAGAGCTCACGCCCAGCATCTCAAGGACAATTAATGATTGATAATAAATGCAGCCCTAGCTGCCAAAGCCCACAGCCTATAAATGATTTTTTTTAAAAAAAGAAAATTTTTCTATATCAGCTATTATTTTCTCATGAATGTACTTGTCTTGTTTCTATGGCATTTGTCTGAACTGCTTCCTGTGATAATGAGTCCTACATTCTCCCCACTTTCTGAGTGAAGATGTTCCTCCTGAATATCCACTGGAAGTGACAGAAATAACTCTATCATCAATGATGGGGGAACTTAGTACATTAGTGGAAAAGTCAAGGCTGAAACAGTTGCAATTATCATCAACCAAAAGTGCTGAGTGGATGATTCATTGCAGCCTCCTTCTGAGTTCTCCAACATTACAAATACCAGTCTTCAGCTGATTGAATTCACTCTGTATGTTATCAAGAAATGCCTGAAAGCACTGGATACTGGATAGGCAAGGGGCCCTAACAACATTATGGCAACAGTTACAAAGACTTGTTCTCCAGATCAAACTGTGCCCCTAGCCAAATTGCTCCAGTGCATTTACAAAATTGGCATCCACTCAACAACGCTGAAAATTGTCCAATAACATTCTGACGAATAAAAGTACGGCAAATCCAGCTTGGCAAATTACTGCCCTAAGAATCTACTCTTGAACATCTGTAAAATGATGGAAGGTGTTGTTGGCTGTATTATTAGGTGGCACTTGTTCAGCAATAACCTGTTCACTGATGGTCAATTTAGGTTCCAAAAGGGCCATTCAGTCATGACCTCAGTACAGTTTTGGTCCAACATGGACAAAAGAGAGAAACAGAGTTAATGCTTCGAGTCCAAGGATTCTTCTTTGGAATTCTTCTTAAGACTCAGCTCAAACTCAAAATGTTAACTCTCTTTCATTTTCCACAGATGCTCCTCCACCTGACTTTCTTTAGCATTTTCTATTCTTGTTATTGGAGGAGCATGATCTGGTCAGCTATGTCAAAGTTCGCAAGTAGGTCAAGATGGATCCTTGTCACAGTCAAACAAGATGTCCTTTAAGGCTTTGAAAACAAAAATGTTGATGCTGTGGCAGGATTTATAACTGATTGGAGTGATTCAAACATAGAAATGTGGAAAAGGTGAGTCTGAATTGTGGATCCAATGACATATTCAAGGTTCTTAAGATGAAAGTAGTTGGAGATAAGTTGTTGCTTGCAAGGATGGAGAAGACAAACAAACAACAGCACAGGAACAGACCATTAGGCCCACCAAGGCTGTGCTTACACATGAAAACTTTCTAAACTAAAAACCTTTTGCCTCTACACAGTCCATGCTCCTCTATTCCCTGCCTATTCATATATCTGTCAAGATGCCTCCTAAATGTTGCCATTGTACCGACATTGGCCACATCCTCTGGCAATGCATTCCAGGCACTTATCCAACTCCGTGGAAAAACAAAAACTTGCTCTCACAGCTCCTTTAAACTAGCCCTTTCTATCTTAAACCAATGCCTCCTAATAATTGACAATTCTATCGTGGGAAAAAGATTCTTACTATTTATTCTCTCCATGCTTCTCATAATTTTATAAACTTTTATCAGGTCACCCCTCATCCTTTGGTGTTCAAGTGAAAACAAGCCAAATTTGTGTAACCTCTCATTGCTAATACCATCCATAACAGGCAATATCCTGGTGAACTGTTTCTGTACCCTCTACAAAGCCTCCACCTCCTTCTGGTCTTGTATCTCCCAGGACTGTACACAATACTCCAAATGTAGCCTAACTAAAGTTCTATACAGCTGCAACATGACTTGCTAACTTTTAATACTCTAAACCCCAACCAATGACAGCAAGCATAAGATATGCCTTCTTGACCACCTTATCCACTTGTGCTGCTACTTTCAGAAAACTGTGGACCTGTATGCCTAGATTTCTCTGTATATTGATACTGATAAGGGTTCTGCCATTTACTATATACTTCCCTCCTGCATTAGACCCTTCAAAATGCATCACCTTGCATTTGTCCAGATTAAACTCTATCTGTTATTTCTCCACACAAGTCTCCAGCCTATCTATGTACTGTTGTATCCTCTGGCAACCCTCCTCAATCTGCAGCTCCCCCAACCTTTGTATCAGAAGCAAACAAACTAATCAGGTCATCTACATTCTCCGCTAAATTATTTTTATATATACATATCAAACACAGGGATCCCAGAACTAAAACCTGCGGAATATCACTGGTCAGAGGTCTCCAGTCAGAAAATACCCTTTCACCGCTACTCCTTGTCTTTTGACTAAACCAGTTTTGTATCCATCTTAGCAGCTCACCGTGGATCCCATGTGAGTTCACCTTTTGTGTCAGCCTGCCATGAGGGACCTTGTCAAAGGCCTTGTTAAAGTCCATGCAGACAACATCTACTGCCCTGTCCTTATCAATCATCTTTGTCACTTCCTCAAACAACTCAATCAAGCTTGTGAGACACAAACTTCCTCGCAGAGGTTAAGGAGAGGTTAAGGGTGCTTTTCAAGCAGTGGGACAATGACGGCAGATTTGAAAAGGAGGAAGATTGCATTTGAGGATAGAGAAACACCAACAATATCAGGTACCTTGGGAGCCATGACAGGAAGTTGTGTGGTTAGCTGTTTCTTGAGAATAGGGATGAGTGGGCAGGAGATGGGTCTCATGGATAAGAACTAAGTAGGACACGAGGGAATTAGAGGGAAACAGAGTAAACTGAAGGGTAATGGCTAGGGCTGGGGGGATGTGGGGTGAGGTGATTTAGTGTTGGGAGGGCATACATCAAAGGAGGTTTAGCTTAGTGAGCTAGTGGAAAAACAGAATGCCACTGAGCCACTGAAAAACATAGGAAAAAAGAAGTCCATAATCTCTTTGCACTAGTTGTTTGAGGTGATGGAGAGAAGAAAAAAAGATAGCTTGCACTAGAAAAGCACTCTGCATTCCAGAATGAGCCTGGAATAGTGATCAGGTTTAGCAAAGTGAGTGCAGGAAGGAATAATTTTTTTTTGTGGACCAGCTGATGCACTTAGAGAATGATTGAGCCAATTATCCATCATACCAATTTAAGAATATACCCCTTGGCCTATGGGAGTGTAGCAAAGAATCATAATGGGGAATAGCCAGGGTGACAGATAATAATGGTTTTTATTGAGAACCAGCGCATTAAAAATGGAGGTAAAGGCTTAGTTAACAGATTCGTAGCTGCAGAAATGTTACAGTGAATACAAAAGCTAAATGGTTGAAATTTCGAATGTGCAGTGTAAGCAAGTTTGGAGAGATTTTCATTCCAGTGATGGATGCAGAAGTAGTTTGGATTGGCAGGGTGAAGGAGGATGTTGGTGAAATGTAATATTAGGAATTGACGTGATGGGATGAGTGAGGCCATATGACATGACAAGCTCGAGGTGTTGTTGTCAGTGTTGTGATGTGATATGCATGTATCTTCAAAGGTGCATTTCTTAAATAGCTGTCCATCACTATCCACTATGAGACAGGATGTAATACATAATCCCATATAGTCAGTAGACAGAACAGTGCACCAGTTACACAAGCCAGGCATGTTCTACACAGCCTCCCAGTTGTAATTATCTGTATATCGTCTTATCTTCAAATAAAGAACACACATTATTGTTTTGCCAATCTCTGTTGTATGATTTATATGTTTACAAGGAATAGAAAAACACAACAGTTAATATAGTTTGGAGATTTTACATGGACAAGTCAGTATGGAAGGATAAGAGGACAGAAGACTCCAAGGAGACAGAATGATAAATTGAAATGGAGATTCACATCACTAAGGATGATAAGTTTGAAAATAAATAATAAAGTTTTTAATTAGTTAATAGAAGTATTGAAAATAAAAGCACAGAAAGGGTAACCAGTCAACACAAGGACCGAGACTGAATATCATTGGCAAAAAAAAAGAGGCAGGAAGAGCAGAACGATTTCAATGCCATATTTGTTATGATATGGATTGCACTACCTGAAATGGTGGTGGAAGAAAATTCAATTGTTCACTTACAGAGAGAATCGAATATTAATATGAACAGGGAAAAAAAATGGCACAAGATTGGGGTGTTTGAGAGAGAGGGGAGAGGGATTAATTAGCTGATTCTTTCAAAGTCCCAGCCCAGACCTACTCAGCTCAATGGATCGTTTTCTGCTTTTTCATTCAATGAAGTTGAAAGCATTCCCAGAAACCCTTTCAGATTGGTGGAGAAATATAATTAGACTGAGAATAGTGACCAAATCTAGCAGCAGAATTCCTAAAGGTGATTAATGAAATACAAGCCTAACAGATTTATTATTCACTTTCTGTGCTGTGAAGTGCGATAATATAATTTAAAAAAAACAGAATCAAGAAATACTGAACACAGTTCACATCCACAAGAATTGACCTTTTCACCCAAAGCTATTTTTCAAGAGTATCTGAGTTCATTGGTACTAGATAAATCTAGTTTTCCTCACCATGCTTAATCAGCATTTTTATCCACAAACACTAAGAATATTAATTAAACCAATGCTTGGTTGAATCGTGTTATAGCTATTTCAGAGGGAAAAAAGTCCCAGTAATTATCAATAATCTGCTAAATTATCAATGGCTTTTAATTAATATTCATGAAAAAATTTGTCATATCTTAAATGTTATAAACAAATTTAAAATTCCTTAAATAAATGAAAAGATGCACAACAGTAACTGAGAGAGTCAGGCAGAATTTCAAATTGGTAGTTTAGTAAGACATTCCTAACGTAAGATTTATTATGTCCTTTGCATGCTACTAACATATATGAATAATATCTGGTTCTATTCGTTGCTATGAACATGCAAGTTAAAGTATAATCCCCTACTCCTACCCCACCATACTGACCTTATATTCAGCTTTCTCTCTGGACCAGAAATACATGTCCACTGCTGGGACATTGATATATGGTCACCAGCTACCTATTGCACCTGGTTTCCAAGACAAATGTGTCATAAATAATGCAGAATTATTTTAGAGATGTTAAAGGTTAAAGGAATGACTGACAGTAAAGCGTGATGCTGAAGTTCCTGAAGTACAAAAGTGAATGTGGAAGATATTCTACTAAGAGAAAAATTGGTGGATCTGAGGCAACAATAACAAAATGAAGGCCAGAGAACTGGATGCTGATGAATCATTACAAAGACTGAGTTTGGCTCAAATTAGAAGTGTTACAAATCATGAAAAAAAAACGATAGAAAAAAGCAAGTCAAAAGTTAGTTCAATTTCAAGTAATGTTCTCTCAATTAACCACCACTTTGAGTGACTGGAGTGTAAATGCTATGGTTTATTTTATTCTGAATTGAAATTGATCTTTCTTGTTCCAGTTTTATTCAGAAATGTTAATATAACTATAAAATACGAAGGCTGCAAATACTCTGAGAATAAAGGGTCAACATTTAAGAACATTTCCAGCTGAAAATGTTACAAGCTTCTGAAACCGTCCACCCAAGGGAGCTGAGAATACTCAATGGATGAATATGTTCAGATCAGAGCAAGTGGAGTTTTAGTTCTTATTGAACGGTGGAGCAGGCAGAAAAGGTTAAATAGCTTACGTATACTCCAAATTTTCAAAACTTTTTGCTCAGTAGCAAAAACAGAAGTTGGTGGAAAAGCTCAGCAGGTCTGGCAGCATCTGTGAAGAAAAAAAATTAGAGTTAACGCTTCAGGTCCGGTTTCTGTTCCTGATTTAAAGTATCCACAGTTCTTTCGGTTCTTATTTATTCTCAGTAGGTCAGGCAACTGTGGAATGAAAGAAAGACATTAATGGCAACTACAAAAAGAGTGAGAGTAGAATTAGCTAGAGTGCACTGGGAAAGAAGTTTAGCTGAAGAAAAAATGGCAGATGTTTTTTAAAAAAGTCATGTTTCACAGCAAAGATATAGCCCACTGAGAAAGGAGGATTCCCGGAAAGAAGTAAGCCAGTGGTTCGCATTATTAGAGAGAAAAAGATACAATGCTAAGCCAGAAAATTGGGAAAATTTCAAAAACCCAACAAAAGATGACCAAAAAAAAAGATGAACTTTGAGCGTAAACTTGAAAGCATATTAAGATGAACAGCAAGAGCTTCTTGAAATGTACAAAAGAGAAGAGAGAGGTCAAATTTAACAGAGGCCCCTTCCAAAACGAGGATGGGGAAATAATAGTGGGGAACCAGGAAATGGAAGAGGTCTTGAATCAATACTTTGTACTAGTCTTCACAGAAGAAGATACTAATATTCCGAAATTACTAAATAATCAAGGAGCAAGAGGAAATTAATACAATAACTATTACTGGAGAAGAAATGCTAGAGAATCTAACTGGGCTAAAGGCTGATAAGTCTCTCAGACCTGATGGGATGGTTCCTAGGGTATTGAGAAAAGTAGCTGCAGAAATTATGGATACAATGGTAGGAATGTTCTAAAATTCCTTAGGTTCTGGCAATGTCACAGAGGATTAAAAAACTACGAATACAACACATTTATTTAAAACGTAAAGGAGTCAATAAAAACCAGGTAACAACAGGCCAGTTAGCTTATCATTTGATATTGAGAAATGTTTGAGTCTATTAAAAATCTTACAATAGCAGAGCATTTAGAAATGCATAATGTAATCAAGCAGAGTTATAGTGGCTTCATGGAGAAATCATGCCTGACAAATTAATTTGAGTTCTTTGAGGAGGTAACAAGCAGGACAGATAAAAGGGAAATGGTGTGTGCAATATACTTGGATTTTCAGAAGATGTTTGGTAAGGTACCGCATGTTTAATAAGTTTAGAGCCTGTTGTGTTGGAGATAGTATATTAGCGTGGAAAGAGGATTGGCTAAGTAAGAAGACAGAAAGTTGGGATAAGGAAGGTATTTTCAAGTAGGTAGAAGATATATCTGTTACTAGTGGATTATTGCTGGGACCTCAATTATTCACAATCTATATTGTGGATATGGAAATTTAATGTACGATAGTCAAGTTTGCAGATGACACAAAAGAAAGGTGGAAAGGCAACTGGTGAGCATGACTCAAAGAGTCTGTGCAGGGACATAGAGAGGTTAAAGTGAGTGGACAACAACTTGGCAAATGTTATATGATGTTGGAAAGTATGAGGTTACGTACTTTGGCAGGAAGAATAGAGAAGCTGAATATTATTTAAATAGAAAAATACTGCAGAAAGTTACAGCATAGAGGAATTTGGTATTATTCATGCGTTAAATGATTTTAAAAAACTAGCATCTAACTTCAGTGGATAATGTCGGACAGTCACATGGAATGTTGACCTTTATTTCAAAGGGAATGGAGTGCAAAAGCAGGACGTCTTGCAAAAAAAAACTGTAAAAGGCACTGATCAGGCCACAGCTGGAAATCAGTGAAAGATTTAGCGCCCCTTATCGAAGCAAAGGTATACTGGCATTGTAGGTACTCCAGAAAAAGTTCATACTTTGATCTCAGGTCTCATGCAAAGAGGTTGAGTAGTTTAGGCCTGTACTCATTTCAGTTTAGCTGAGTGGAAAGGTTGTTCCCCTTTCTGGGAGAGTCTGGGACCTGAGGGCAAAACCTCAGAATAAAGGGTCAACATTTAAGACAAGATGAGATGGATTTTTTTTTTCTCTCAGAGAGTAGTGAACCTGTGAAATTATTTACAAGGCTGGTTAATTAAATATATTCAAGGCTGAGATTTCTAATCAGGAAGGGTGCTGGAGCAGGAAAGCAGAGTTCAGGATTAGTCTAAAGGTTAGCTGGATTGGCCATGCTAAATTGCCCTGTAGTGTCCAGTGATGTACAGGTTAGGTAGATTAGCCATGGTAAAATGCAGGGTTACGGGCATAATGTTAGGTCTAGGTCTGGGTGGGGTGCTTTTCAGAGGGTCTGTGCAGACTCAGTACTCTGAATGGCCTCTTTCCTGTTGGGCACTGTGGGGATTCTATGATTCTATGATTATCAGGTCAGCCATGATCTCACTGAATGGTGGAACACATTCAAAGGGATAAATGGTCTACTTCTGCTCCTACATCTTATGGTCTGGCATTTCAAATCAACCACCTTTTGGTAGAAGTGGAGGAAGTTAAAGATGTAGCAGTTTTAAGCAAATACAGAAACAGAAACAGGGGGATCCAAAACAAAACAAGGGAAGGTCAATGGTAGGGTGAAGGGTAGGAGCGGTTAAATCATAGAAGTGATGATGATGCAAGGCAAATTTGAGTAATAATGGAACATGTAAAGAAACAAAGAATGGATGTGGGAGAACTGTAATTAAGTGACAATAGAATGAATATCAGCTATCTGAAAAAAAAATCAGACCAGTTACAATCTGAAATTGCTGACTCTGGAAGGCTGTAAAGCATCTCAGTGAAAGTTTTGATTTTATCCCTCAAGCTTTCATTGGATTTCATTGGAACTGCGTTGGAGGCCGAGGGCAGAATGGGAGCTGGATGGAGAAATAAAACAGCAAGCTTTTTTCCTTTAATGTCTTTTTTTTTTGCATCTGACCATTGCAACAATTTGCCTGAGTGGCAAATAATCTGAAAAGCTTCAGCAAAAGTTCAGTTGATAAGAAGGATATGGTATTATGTGATATACTTTTACAGCTGAGGTGGCTGGCAATATATCAACTTTATATACATGCATAGAAAGTACATACCAACTTTAGATTTATTGAATAAAACCCTTTCTACTATGGTTGACAAGTTGACATGTCCCTGCAAGGCAAATGTGTGGGTCTGCTTCAGGGTATTCCTTGCTTGAGAACTGGGGCAAAATAAAATTCTCTTTGTTTCTGTTGCTACTGTGAGAACTCTAGGAACTGAAGGGCAGGATATTGAAGTTTCCCTGAGCAGCCTGCAAGAAGCAAATCACATTACAGTCATAACCAACATAGGGCTTGAGAAATAGGTCTGAATAATGTTCAATGATTCATCTGATAACAATCATTTCATGTGGGGACTTCAATGCTACTGTTTGGGTAGAAAATAATTAGTGGTTGAATGTCTCTCCAAATCCTCCTTTAATTCCTCGTAACATCTGTTTGTTTAATCTCAAAAGATGGTACAAAGATTAGACTAATCAAAATGCACATTGCTTCTGTGTCCTGAGGGGTACTAGTCATTCCATGCCATGGTCACAATGGATCTCTGCAACCTGTGCTAAGGAATTGGGTTTTTATGCTGTGCATAGATAATGTGCCACTCACTGCAGCATAACCAATGATACAAAACAGATTAATGCCCCTGAATTGTTTAAGACAATAACTCTGTCACATAATGCATTAGTGTGACTTATTTGCATCAGTGGAAAGGATTGAGAGTGGACTACTGTGTATGGACTATGCCAAATTCAAAGTAGCAAAACAAAATTCCATTACATTGTGTCAGATATTGCTTATAGCAACAATAAAAGTCATGTGCTATGCCGCCCAATATCTATGAAATCACACCAAAAGATAAATTGATAGACCAAATGGCTGTCTACTCTGGCCTTATTACTGTAACAGTGAAAGTGTTATGACTAAATGCTGTTTAAGTTGGTTGATATGTTGGCTGTTCTGTTATTTTGTTGCTTGATCGTTTGAAGGTTTGACCCATGTTTAATTTCAGCCCCAGGCATGAGGATCTTCAGGTTAAACCACCACCAGTCATCTCTCTCTAATTAGAGAGCAGCCCTAAGTTTTGGTAAGAATATGGCAACTTTGCTTTAGCGAGGCTATGGATGTGGGTATGAATACAGGCAATAATTTGAAGGATACAGAGTAAACCATTTAGGATTGAGATGAGAAGAAATGTCTTCACCCAGAAACTGGTGAGACTGTGAAACTTCCTGCACTGTATGATTTCAAGAAGGAGTTGAGTATAGCATCAGGGGCTAAAGGGATCAAAGGATATTGAGGAAAAGCAGGAAAAGGCGATTGAATTGGATTCTCAGTCATGATCATAATGAATAGCAGAGTAGGCTCAAAGACTGGAATGGCCTACTCGTGCTCCTTTTTTCTTAGTTTCTATGGAATGGACTGCCTGGAAATGTGGCAGATGCAGGTTCAATTGAGGCATTCATGAGGGCATTGGATGACTATTTGAATAGAAAAGGTATGCAGAAATATGATGAGAAGGTAGGAGATTGGCACTCAAACTGGTGCAGGCATGATGGGCCAAATGACCTCTTTCATCACTGTAACAATTTTGAGATTCTGTGCTTCCACTGAAACTGTTGATGTTTCTGTACTGACAATGTTCCCTAATTGGTGTTAGAGAGCAACTCCTGTATTTTATTCATAGGATGTGAACATTACTGCTGATTCTGCATCTCTCTGTGAGTGACCTACTACCTTACAAATTTAGCATTCCTTTGTTATGGCTTGTCATTGTCTGTGTATATGATGCCTAGTGATCCCTTGGTGCTGCCACTTAATATCAGGTATATAGCTTGTTGCCTTGGTTGGTTTTCTGAGAGTTGTATTATTTTTCCTTTCTCAGGAACTAAGAGAGTCTTTTGTGCTTTCTGCTTCCAACACAATTTGAGTAACTTTCCCCAAAGATAAATCTTCTTTTGGACTATAAGAAATGTGACAATGTTTCATCAAGAATACAAGTAATAATTTTATCTTCTTGTGAAAGATCCAGAGTTACAGTTTTCCACTAATCTCTGAAGTAAGAAATGAAATTAGCTAGTGATTCACCTGGAAAATTGAGTCATCTCTTAACTCCTACTAATTCAAGGATGTAAAGTTTTCCACAAACAGTTTTGAAAAATCAAAGGTATCTGTGCTCCCTTTGATATCCTGGAAATTAGTATAATCCACAATGAGATCTACTGAACAAAATTGCATATTAGCTTGTTATGTTTCAGAATTCATGTTTAATTTTTCAAGCAGTTCTGTATTCGAAGAACCATCTCATGAGAAGTCTAACCTTGTGTTCTGTATGGTCAATCTCGGCTTTGAATCTTTAAGTAACTGTCATGTCTCTTTCTATTTCTTCTCGATGTTCTTATTAATAATTATCACCAAACAGCCATTTTACATCAGTATAATTTCAATAGTGCTTGTAATCTGCTGCTGTTTAAGATTGTAAACTTGTTCCAAATTCAATTGCTGTAAAGTTTGCTAATCTGCGTAATGCAATGTGTTTGCTTGTCAGTCCTTTTAAAGTCTTATGGTTCCCCACCTTTTATAAGGTTTTCTGGCCTTATTTAATTATCAAGATGCTGGCTTCCCACCTTTTTCAGCAATTTCCCACCAACTGTAGCTAAGATGAAGTCTTCCCATTTCTTCACTCACAAAATGGACATCTTTCAGTCTTTTCTAAATCAGTAAGGGTGGCTCACTGGTTCGTGCTGCTGCCTCATAGCACCAGGGACCTGGGTTTGATTTTCAGCTTCGGATGATTGTCTATGTGGAGTTTGTACATTCTCCCTGTGTCTGTGTGGGTTTCCTCCAGGTGCTCTGGTTTCCTCCTCTGTCCAAAGATAGGTGGATTGGCCATGCTAAATTTCCCCGCAGTGTCCAAGGGTGTGTAGGATAGATGTGTTAGCCATGGGAAATACAGGGTAGGGGAATGGGTCTGTGTGTGATGTTCTTTGGAAGGTCAGAGTGGACTTGTTGGGCCGAATGGTCTGCTTCCACACTGTAGGGATTCTATTCTATGAATGCACCAAGCATTTTCTTTCGCGTAAATATTTCAATGAAGCTCTCTGGTTGTAGCCATTATAAATCTTCCACTGAAACTGAAGCTAACTTATTGAACCCAAGTCCTTTTAAATCTTTAATTTCTCTTGACCTTTATTCTTTGGCTGGATGCCTTCATTTTATTTCTCTGAACTTGCTTGTTTCTGGTTGAGATAAATACTGAGGCCTTTCTAATTCTGCAATGTTGATAAATAATTACTTCTCTATGCTGCATGGAGCCTAATCTTGACAGTAGTACTACTCTTTGTGAAAGGTGAGAACTCGCTTTTACATAACCTTGCCCTACTTTTTTGGTCTTGGTAACATTTTCAGATATGTAGTGATTGCAATGAAGTCAATCAGGTGGAGCTTATTGAATATGAGTTACCTGATTGGGGCTGTTAATCTGGTCCCATCATGGACCCTGGCTGATAGATAAGAACAGGAGTATCAGAGATTCTGTTTACTTTGAGAGCTGGCTCTGAAGGAGCTGAATCAGTGTCAAGGACTTTCAACATTTAAATAAAGGGCGACTCGGTGACTGGATACTGGCCACTGTGGGGTTATTTCCGTACACTTATCCCCTATTCCTTTAGGAATATCTAACATTACTCATTGTGCATTCTCTTCCTCCTTACAGAGCCTTCTCTCTTTTTCTAAGTATGGTTGGTTATTTCTGTCTTTCCTAGCCCACACGCTTCTTTGTGTAGACTTATCTTTGAATGCTGACCTTGCGTTGTTGATGAAAAGGGTACTGGGAGAAAGTAGGAACAGGGTACTGAGTAGGATAATCAGTCATGATTACATTAAATGCCAGAGCAGACTCAAAAGCCTGAATAGCCTACTATTGTTTTCATTTTTCAACCTTTCTATATTGATATTCCTACGGCTGTTGCTATCTCCTTGTGTTGTTAATTACTTTTCCGTTGCTGCCTGACTCTCTGTGTCTTTTTAAATTGCCAATGTATTTTAAGTGGTAATTTCACTTTTCTCAAAATAATTCTTTCCCTGGCTCTTCTGGAATTTTACCTTTTGCCATAGAGGTCTCAGCATGGAATTTGATTCTGCATTGCTGCTGCTATGTGGTATTTGTCCTGATAGCCACGACTGGTCACTTGTGGAATCTAAGGCTCTCCTCTACAAAGGCAAATGTGAACTAAACTGCCTTCACCCAAAGACTGTGATATCATCACATTGAGTGGAGCTAATGTAACTTCGACATTAACTCTTTCAGAGTAATTATGAACCTACAAATTAGGAACAGAGGTAGGCAACTCCGTCCTATGAACACTATACAAACTTCCAGTAAAAATCATGAATGATCTGATACTTCACATTCCTGCCTATAATGATAATCTTTCATTCCTATACTCATCAAGAAATCTGTCCATTTGTACTTTTAAAGTAGTCACGCAATGCTTCCAAAACCTTTTGAGGAAGAAAGTTCCAAAGATTCTCAACCCACTTCGAGAAGAATTTTCTCCCTTATCTGTCTTAAATGAGTAACATCTTCATTACAAACAATGGCACTGTAGTTCTAGCTTCTCCCAAAATCATGTTTCAATCAAGTCACCTCTCGATCTTCTAAATAAACCAAGCTGCTCCAGCCTTTCCTCATAAAACAACATGCCCATTCCAGATATTAATCCAGTAAATCTTTTCAAAGCTGCTACCAATGTATTTACCTCTTTCCTTAAATGAGGAAATACCTTATACATCAACAATTCACATCATAAATAATTATTTATAGGGTCTTTTGGGTAGAATTATCCAGTCCCTTAAGTGACCTAAGTGAAGGTGCGAAACTGGGAAAATATGGTGAACGTGTGAAATTCAGATTCTCAAAGTCAAGAAAATCTCCCGTTGGGGTTTAAGCTGTGAGTTTAGAATCTTAGTAATGAGTGGTGATTGGCTTATTTCCATGCGTTTACATCTAAATTTTAACTACTCTCACCTCATTACTATGCAGCTCCCAATTCTCTTCTCTTCAACGAGAACGTGGGTGATGCCTATATCCCATGTAAAAGTCAGAGTGGTTACCCAATGGCAACAGCCTGCTGTTTGTTTCTGCTTGCCTTCAAACAACTTTGCCTTCATCACAATGTCACTGCATGGACTCTTCCACACTTTGTCTAAGAGAATCAGAAACAGCAAACCACCAGCCTCAGCACATCACCATGGCTGCTTTCAGACAAACTCAGAAGCTGAACATGATTTGCATGTTCTACCAGGTTACTCTGCATATAGAGAAAGACAGACAGACAGACATATCTCACACAACTAGAAGTTTGCAATTTATGGCTCTTAGCTTCACTTTTTAACCCTGACTCACTTTGCACTTACTTGGAAGCAACCAAGCTCCACGGCAAGCATTGTTTTATAGTGAGAGGTGGCAGCTTATTGTGGCTCAGAGCACTGAACAGTCAAAGGGTTGACATGATGCTTAGATGCCACCAGACCTTGTGAATGTCACAACTACAGCACATGTAGGGAGGCAATGGCCTATTGGTATTACTGCTGTACTGTTACTCCAGAGACCCAGATAATATTCTAGGGTCTTGGGTTTGAATCCCATCATGGCAGCTGGTGGAATTTGAATTCAATAAATATCTGAAATTAAAGAGTCCAATGATTCATCATCTGATGATGATCATGAATCCGTTGTCGATTGTCAGGAAAAACCCATCTGGTTTGCTAATGTTCTTTAACTGCCATCCTCACCTGGACTGGCCTACATGTGACTCCAGACCCACAGCAATGTGGTTGACTCTTAACTGCCCTCTAGAATGGATAATAAATGCTGGCTTAGCCAGCAATGCTCTCATCCCATGAATGAAGAAAATTAAAATGCATTTCTCGTACTTCAACCAAATGGCCATGCGCGAATTTCAAAGGGCACTAGTCCTTTGTGGGGACAAGGGGAACTACGGTCAGTCAGGTGACACCATCACAGTTAAAGGTGCTCATCTGATTCCAGTCCTGAGGTTTGGCCATGTTTGGTCCTTCAGGTAAAGCCTGTAACTGAATATGAGCTGTGGAATTGTGGCTGGGCTGGGCCAATACTCCTGCAATGAGACAAAGGCAAGGACCACGTATGATGATAGTGGATGGAGGAGCAGTGGTGTGCTATCCCCAGTGAGTGAGTGGGAAGAACAAAGGGCAGGAAGAGTGAGAATACTGGGAGGATGAGGTGGGTAAGAGGCACTGAGTGGACATGATACATGGAATAAAGAAGTGTGCGGTACATATGACTTGGTGAGATGGGTATGCAGTGGCAGAGATAGAATGAGTGGTAGCCTTGTGAGTGTGAGGTAGGAGAGAGATGATGGTGGTATTTAAGCTCATGGAGTACAGAAAGCCATTTCATTTCAATTAGGATGCTGCACCAACCTGGGGCACTTTTGCATTCCAGGGAGGTTGCGACTGGTTGTATGGCCTCCATTGCTTTCAGCAGGAAAACATACTGCCCCCCTTTCCACCATCATATCCACCAGCACCTCCAGATTCATGTGGCCTTCAGGATAATGGTGTAGGACCAGTGTGAAAGGCAGTTTCTGGATTTGCAGTGCTGTTTAGCTTTGTTTATAACAAAGCAGTCAAGTAAAGTCACCATAGTCCCAGAAGATCAAGATGCTCCTCTGTCATAGAGATATGAGATTGGTAGTGAGTTTAATCTGAGGGTCATCCCATCTCAGGCGAGATTGAGAAGGTGGAATCTTTATGGTGACCTCAGCTGACACAGGAATTGATCCTGTGCTACTGGCGTCACTCTGCATTGCAAACAAGCCATCCGGCCACCTAAGATAACCGACCACTTCCAGCATTATTGCCACTCTGACTGCATAGATCTGCAAGACAGGCAGCACACAGGCCAGCTACACAATTAACAAGACGAAGAGTGGAAGATTGATGAGAAAAGTCACCATTGGCCATGACAGACCATCCACCATGACTCTTATCATCTGCATCTTTTCTGTACCCATGGCGGAGATCTTGGCTCAGTGAGTCAGTCCTGCCTTTGACCAGAGGAAGAAGAGAAGTAATTAAAGAATAAGAAGAAGGCAGAACAAATTATTGTGTCTTGTAACTTGCCCACATTATTAGGAGACAGTGACAACAATGTCTTTATGGGATTAGTGTAACTAAGGGAAAGGGTCATGAAAGAGATATGAAGCAATAACAATTATGCTTGCATTCTAGCAGGGATGGAAGATCAAGCGTGGGTCATACTGTTACTGAGCACAGTATGTATAACAAAATCTGCAGGATTTGCATCAGGACTGTATTATCCGTGAATTTAGTTTTCTCCACCAAATTCATAAGCATCTATTTTGTTAAACTAATTCCATTCTTGGCACACACACACACACACACACAGAGTTTTTGCTTAACAGAAATGTACCGAAATTGGTGTCTGTGACTTGTTAGCCCAACTAGCAACTAGAGACATGAAAAGGGATAACCTTCTAGATCTGCATTGTATCGAGAAATCTCATCAACTACATGCATGCATTGGAAAATTCAGCTGTCTGAGGTCCTTCTGCCGAAGTTAAATGGGGGTCCATTCAGTTATTGGACCCTCCCAGTGCCTCAAATGCATGTAAGTACAGTCTTGTACAATCAAGAAATGCCTTTAGCTTGTTTGTTGGATAGAGTCAAACTCAAATGTTTGTTTTTTCCTTCATATGATATTGTACAGAACCGAACTGCTTTAGTGATTATGGATGTATGTAAAGATATTTTTATGAATAATATATATTTTTGAAAAAAAAGGAAAATTACCTCATAAATACAAGTGAACCAGATAGGAAAGAATGTTGAATGATAATGGCTGAAATATTCAGGGCCACATAATTTGGCAATGATTACATGGATAGGTATATTGTTGGGTGCCTAAACATTCAGTGCAAGATTTTAATTGTAGGCAAAAATGCCCCATATGACGAACTGTGTCCCAGTTCTTATAAAATATAACATATTGACAGTCAAATGTTCAAAGTAGGAAGACGGTTTTGATTCAAATTTTTGAAAAAAATATTATTGAACTATGGAGGCAAAGGAAGATAATTCAGTTCCTTCAGGAAAAGAAAGATTAAGAAAAGTAACCTGAATGGTGTTAATCAATAAGATGGATGTAGACAGGCATATTGTACAGAACCAGGGGAAATCAATAGGAAATAACTAAACCATAGGCTTTAATTTAATGAGACATTAGAGATGTTCATAAGGAGAGCTGGACAACTGTTGCAATAGTGTTGGTTCACCTCTGGGTTTTAGATTTCACTCCCGTTCATACAGAGGGATGAATACGCTTAATTCACTAGCTGCACAATTCATATTTGGGCAGTTTTATCCAGGTCCCATTATATACAGCTTGCACAATACCAATTGTGATGCACTTGATTTTAAAACTGAGCACTTTAAAAAGGGGAGGGTTCTATTCCCCAGCAGTGACATGTTTGCCATGAGGAGTAATAAAACCATTTCTTTTTTCTCATGGGTAACAGAACACATTAAGGAGTCAACCTTCTTCCACAGAGTCCTCAGATGACATTAATTATGAAAGCATTGAGTTTAAAGAGAGACTAACAGTCATTTTCCTTTGAAATGCACTTATAGTTGGGGACAAGGGTCGTGTTTAATTGTTTGTTGTGCAAATGTTATGCTTTACTGGAGTGCTGTGTACAAAGAATAAAAAGATCCTCCACTGTTCTTCCAAGTTATTCAGTAAGTATTTATATTAATGTTGAAGTTACATTTTCATCTTTGGTTTCAAACAATTCTGTTATAAACAATTTTACATTCTCAGATGTCAAAGTTCAGTTAACTATGTAAATGACAAAACTAATGGAATGACTAAAGCAGTAGTGACTAGCTATAGCTCCGTCTCAATTACTAGACCTCTTTGCCTAGATGTTTTGACAAATTCCTTCATACAATATTTACTGACTAGAGTTTTGGGCATTCATATGTGTTAGTGTTATTTTAATAATTCTTGAAATGGAGGGACTAAACTCTTTGTCGAAATGCAGGCTGAAATGTCATTCAAAAATATTGAACATTTGTTGGTTAACATCTTTAGTAGCACTTGCTAGATTGTGTTCCTTAAATTTGGGTAAATTAGCAGGTCTGAAATAAGTTGGTTTGCCATGAACCTTCACAGTGAATTGTGAAAACAGAGAAAGTGTGTACAGTACAGCTGTAGCTTTTTCTCGGGTCAAATCAAGGGCCAGTAATAGACAGCCTGATAAACTGGTTTAACTCGCATTTTGTTAGCTAATTAGAATGAACATAAAATTCAAAGTATTGATCTAAATTGGTCTGAAGTAGTGATTTGGGTTACTTCATGGACTGATAACTTTTGACGAGAGAGCTGGTGCACAGTTCAAGAAGCATAATGACCCAATTTGTCTTTGCAGCATCTTAAACTCAGCACCTCGATGAGTTTTAGTATGACAAATGGCTATTGCTACTCCAGGAATTTCTTCATAAACTAAGATGCAATTGGCCTCATGGTGTAGCAAATTGTTTCACCGACATGTTGTGCTATGTGACAGGACATAAGATTGTATCTACAATTGTTTATCTTCTGTTCTGCATTCTCCAGTTGCCTGGACTGAGAAATTAAAATATCTTTTAAAAAAGGAGATAAATTAGCAATAGTTAGGTAAAGGAAATCTCAGTTTATAAAAGTTCCTAGGATGAAGGTTGCTTTTAGGTGATCGGCTTAGTCCAGATTTTGCAGTAAAAATAACAGAGAGGCAAGCAATGCTCACTATTATTGAAGGTAAAGTTGGATAGAAGCTGCCTGCGATGGCAATTGCAAAATTAAATGTGCAAACAAGGACATTTCTTTCTGAGTTGCCCTGCTCTCTTCAAGTTTTGCTATACTGATATTTTTTATCTAGAGACCAGGCTGTGAAAAAGCAGTGGATGTATGTCCAATGTCAGGACAAGGACTGAGGAAACTTGAGTGGTGAGGTCTCAAAAAAAAATTGGTGGGTCACTTAGCAAGGAGGTACTGGAAAGATTCCAATAAAATCTTGTCCCTCAAATGAGTAGCTAAAACCCTGAGAGAGAGAGAAAGAAGGTCTGTGGTATGAGTTTGCGTTAGGGTCAAGCGTAAAACATGAACCTTGAACGTCTCATAAGATACAAAGGACCAGTCGGGTTGAATTAAAAAGAGGATCTGGGTTTATAAATTAAGTACAAAACAGAATGTTTAGACAGCTCTTCTTGCTTTGTTTGATGTCTTTTATAAATAAAGGTTATTTTGATTTAAAAATTTGGAATTTTGCACTTGCTCTTTCAGTTAATTATTTGGGTGTTTGGATTTTTTTTAAAAAACTGTTAATTATTCATATTGGAATCATAATTAGATCCAGGCTCATGTCAGAGTAACCCTTCTGAATGCTGGGCACTCAGTCTTACACCACAGTTCCATTATTCAACATTTCACCAATACAAATAATAGCAACAATCGTGGATTCTGTTTTTACCATTTGTCTCTACATCATATCCAAATAGGTGGGCACATACAGATCTCGCTCAGTATGCACAGACGCTATAATTGGTGATGGTTAGTCATGAGTTGACACAACTGAGTGGTGTTATGGTTGAGTTGAGTTGCTGTATATCTGATTTATCTTGTTGTCTTAGTCATTGGACTCTCTGAATCCATCCACAAAATTAAGCCATCCAGCAATGGATAAGGATCAATTTCTAGAATTAAATCATCAAACACATAAAAATTACTATTAAGCATAACATCTTATTCCCCTTTTAAATAATGACCTTACTTTCATCAAATATATCCAAGCAACAAACATACATTTACAGAATTATTTTGTAGAGTTCACCTAGTAGCTTTGCAATTTCATTTACATTTGTTCCAATATTCTCATTGGTTAAAGAATGGCGAGAGCATGGTCAGTGGTATAACCTATCATCAATTCCATTGGTGTTTTCTTATTTCCATGTGGGCCCATCTTCTCACTAAAGCCTTTTAAGTGTCGGTAAGGTTCTGCCATGTGTGTGTTCTAATGCAACTTCAATCCATTGTTCTTGTTGAATGCTTTGTCGCCGTAGGGACACTGACAGGGAGTCCAGAGAATCAGAAAGCCATAGACCATTTCACTTTTAAGCCTGTTCCATCATTTACTTTGATCATGGCTAATCAGCCTACTCAGTAGCCTGTTCCCATTTTTCCATCATATCCATTGATCGTTTTAGCCCCATGTGTTATATCCAACTCCTTCTTAAAATCATTCAATGGTTCAGATTCAACTGCTTTCTGTGGTAACAAATTCCAAAGGCTCACTACTCTCTGGGCAAAAAAATTTCTCTCAGTCCAAAATAGGTTACCCCAATTTCCGAGACTGTGACCCCTGGTCTGGACTCCGCCATCATTGGGAAGATCCTTCCTGCATCTATCCTGTCTTGTCCTGTTAGAATTTGATGGATTTCTTTGAGATCCTCCCCCATTCTTCTGAAATCCAGTGAATATAATCTTAACCAATTCAATCTCCCCTCATTTGGGTGGCACGGTGGTTCACTGCTGCCTCACAGCGCCAGGGACTGGGGTTCGATTCCACCCTCGGGCGATTGCCTGTGAGGACGTTTCTCAATCTCCCTGTGTCTGTGTGGGTTTCCTCCCGCAGTCCAAAGATGTGCAGGTTAGGTACATTGGCCATGTTAAATTGTCCATAGTGTCCAGGGATGTGCAGGCGAGGTGGATTATCCATGGGAATTGCAAGGTTGCAGGGATAGGGCTAGGCTGGTGGGGTGGGGAGGTAGATGTGGTTGGTGGTTGGGATGCTGTTTGGAGGGTCAGTGTGGACTCAATAGGCCTGCTTCCACACTGTAGGGGTTCTATGTTTCATGCTTCAGGCCTGCCATTCCGGGAATTAGTTTGGAAAACTTTTGCTGCATTCCCTCTATAACAAGAATGCCCCTCCTCAGATAAGGAACCAAAACTGCGCACAGTATTCCGGTTCTGGTCTCACCAAGGCCTTGTATAATTGCAGAAGGACATTCATATTCCTGTACTCAAATTCTTTTGCTACAAAGGCCAACATGCCACTTATCTCTTGACTGCCTGCTGCATGAGCAAGCTTACCTTCAGTTGCTGGTGTACGAGGACATCTGTATCTCATTGCACATTTCCTTTTCTCAATTTAGATAATAATCTGCCTTCCTGCTTTTCTCCCAAACTGGATAATCTCACATTTATCTGCATTATACTGCATCTGATATGCATTTTTATCACTCAGTCAGCTTGTCCAAATCATACCAAAGTATCAGGGCGTCCTGCTCATAGCTCACCCTCCGACCCAACTTTGTTCAACAGATATTCACACAATGTGACATTGCTGGCAGATGGCCAGGCAAACATGGATAAAATCTCTCCTTTCTGTTCTTTTTTTCATGAGCTTTAAGTATAAATGCTTTATTACCAAGAAATGTTTTGAAAGTTTGTTCACTGTTGTATATCAGCAACTGTCTCTACAGCAAGAAGAGAGTATTCTCGCACCATCATTTACTCTCATGTGAATATGTCTTTTTGTGTTTCAGGTACATGGAATCAAAGAGCCATACAGCACGGAAACAGACCCTTCAGTGCAACCAGTCCATGCCAAACATATAATCCCAAACTAAACTAGCCCCACCTGCCTGCTCCTGGCCCATATCCCTCCAAACCTTTCCTATTCATGCATCCATCCAAATGTCTTTTAAACGTTGTAATTGTACTCCCATCCACCACTTCATGACGATGTTCATTCTGCATGTGAACCACCCTCAGTGTAAGAAATTTGCCTCTCATGTCTTTTTTAAATCTCTCTCCTCTCACCTTAAAAATGTGCTCCCTAGTCTTGAAATCCACATCCTAAGGAAAAGACAACTACCATTAACTCTATCTATGCCTTTCATCATTTTATAAACTTCCATTAGGTTGCCTCTCAACCTCCTACACTCCTGTGAAAAAAATCCTGGTAAATCTCTTCTGAACTCTCTCCAGCTTGATAATATCCTTCCTTTAACTGGGTGACCAGAACTGGACACAGTATTCCAGAAGAGGCCTCAGCAATGTCCTGTACAACCTCAACGTGACTTCCCAACTCTTATACTCAAAGGATTGAGCAATGAAGGCAAGCATGCCAAATGCCTTTTCAATCGCCTTGTTTGTATGTGATGCAAACTTCAATGAATTATGTACCTGCACCCCTAAGTCCCTCTGTTTTACAACACTACCCAAGCCTTACCATTAAATGGATAAGCCCTATCCTTGTTTGTTGTACCAAAATGCAATACCTCACATTTATCTAGACTGAAATCCATCTGCCATTTTTCAACCCGTTGACACATTTGATGAAGATCCCTTTGTAATCTGAGAAAATCTTCTTCATTGTCTACTGTGCCATATATTTTTGGGAGCAAATCCTCTCAAGATTTGCATTCCTTAAAATATCTGGTGTTTTACCTTTTATGAAAGTATATACCTGTTGTTCCACACTATCAGTAAAGAAAAACCTCTGCCATGTGTTAAACAGATTAGGTTTTCTTTCTTGGCAACTTGCACCTCTTTGTAAAATGATTCCACTTTGTGCATAAGTTGCACTTATTCCCTCAAGCTGGGCATGGCATTGCGATTGAGTGAGAACTTCTATATTTTTGGCACCATTTTGATGGTCTTTGAGCATGATGCGATGAGGTTACTGAGATCTCCTTATCCAGAAATCATACGCATGAGAAATTTGGGCAGCCTTTATCTGCGAGCCTGAATCTAAAAAGTCATTCTACATAACATTTTGGATTCTGGCATAGATGATTTTTGCCATTTTTTCCAGGATTAAATTGCTATCCTCCTCCATTTGAAGATGCTTCCTAATTTGTGGAATTGGAGTCTTTTAAATTAATTGGCTACCAATTCGTTCTTTGGATTGCGAATCAAAATTATGTGTAAGTCAGAAGCCTCTGTGTTGCTATATATTGTTTGACAGACTTACCATTTTACTGGCATTATTGACAGAATGTATATCGTTCAATCATCACATTTTTCTTTGGCTCACAGTATTTACCAAGAACATTTTCGCCATTTCAAATGTAGATGTATCATCTGTGAACTGCTTAAATATTTGCTGGCCTCATGTTCCAAGATAATGTACAAATACTTCTTTGTTACTGACATCTGCTATTGTGAGATTGCCAACGTCCATAGCAAGCAAATTGGTCTTGGAACCAAAAGATTATAAAATGTCAAATGTGGAAACATCTCCTGATGAAAGAAATGATGCTGGGGCCTATAGATTTAAACTGCTGTCGAACATCCTCATTATATTTTGATTGAATTACTTGCCACACATGTTATTTATCCACCTTGCCTCAGGACAATGATAAACAGTTCTAAATCCAAACATTTCATTCATAGAAATTTAAACATCTTCGAATTTAATGGAGATAGCGAGAACTGCAGATGCTGGAGTCAGAGATAACACAGTGTGGAGCTGGAGGAACACAGCAGGCCAGGGAGCATCAGAGGAACAGGAAAGTTCACTTTTCGGGTTGGGATTCTTCTGAACAATCAGTTAGCAAGCTAGTGTAAGCAACTTATCACTAAACACTTCAAATGTCCTGCTAAACAGACATAGTTAAGAATCTATCACATTGGTGACAGTCTGCAGTCACATACTGGCTACAGCAGTTAAGGATTGCAGATGTTCTTTCCTAAAAGACATTAATGATCCAGATAAGTTCTTACCAATATCTTCACTTTCACTCAAGCTAGCGATTTTTAAAAACTGAATATAAATATTTAAACTGTCATATTGGACGTGGGCTCTTGATCTGTGGATCATTAGTTTAGTTCTCTGGATTATTAGTCCAGTAACACAACCATTCCAGACTGTGCTTCTGTACTGTTGTGACAGTGTTTTAATTACTTGCCTGCTTGTCTTTCTTGGTGAAAGGGTAATTGATGGTTCAGGAAAATAAGGAAACAAAATATTTTAGTAAATGACAGACAGATTTTTCATTATATATCATTTCATTACAACATTCAATATGCAATTTTTCAGTTGTCCACTGGAGATGTTTTCTATATTAGTTCATTTGCATATTTGATAGTGGAAAGATGTGCAATTTAAATAACCTAAGGTTTGGCTGGGAGCTTCTCCAATGACATTATTCCTGAAAATCAAGCAACTGTGAATAGCTATCATTAATTTGACCATTTGTTTTGTTGGTTCTTGCTTTTATTTTAGTCTGGCAGCGACAGTGGAGAGGGAAACAAAGGTAACATTGAGTTGACTATCACTCCTCCTGAAGATGTGTTGTATTTAACTTGAAATTTTCTCTCTTTTTCTCTTCTAAGATACTTATAGACTGTTCAGTATTTCAAGTACTTTCTGAAGTTATTATTGGACTTGGGTTACAAAAGGCTGTTGACTTGTTACCACCAGATACAGTTATTAAGCACAATGTTATTTCAGCTTCATCCATTCGAGCATTCACAGCATTCACACAGCAGATAGCTAAGACAACATATGCCATTAATTCTCACAACAGTCACCAAATATGGGCTTGGGTTTTGAGAAATGAGATGAAGGGGATTTCTTCACTCGAAAGCTTGTGAATCTTAGGAATTCTCTACCCTTTACAGAAGTGGAGATTCTATTGTTGAGCATATTCAAAGCACAGATCAACAGATTATTTTTGGATATCGAGTGGAGACAGAGGTTTGGGATTATATTGAAAGATAAAGTTTACATGGAAGATCACCCATGATCTTAATGAATTCTGGAGTAGAGTTGAAGGGCTGAATGGTCTTCCAGTTTTTTTTTATGTTGCTATATCCTTTAAACAAATATAAGTAACTAAGGCTGATAAAATTAACAATAGTTAATTGCAATTTTGATTCTTTTTGAAAGGTGTAATGATGGCGAACCAAGATTAGCCATCAGTTATCGTGTGCCATTTTGAATCAATAGAAAGGCTGGTTGAACAGCAACATGGTGAAAATACTGTTGAGATGTATGGTTTTGATATTACTGTTCTTTCTTACCGATGGTAGAACTTTGGCTCATGAACAGAATAACTTAGCAAGATAAATAGGATAAAGAAAACTTAAGAGTTTCCATTGACTTGGATTGACTGGATCACCACATCTCTGAAAAGCTTCTTCGATATTTAAACTTTGAAGTTAATAATCATTATTGCTCAAATGATGACCTGAGATCAAGATTATTTGTGATATGTTGGAAATACAAAACATTTTGCTGAATATTATGTTTCTTTATGAGCTTTATACAGCAAAATAAAGCATTATGCCAGAGAAAATGCAGCACATGGTTAGAATTTAAAAGGCCATTCCAGTAAGTACTTTGCATTATTCATATATGCAGTAGCTTGTCAGCACTTAGAGTGTAGTCAAACATAAATGATGCAGAAACATTTTTGTTCAAATGCAATGTTACTAAATTATAGAAAGCATTGTATAGTCTAGTACTTTAAGTACAGTGCATTTTTAAATGTAATATGAAAAATTAAAGTCCCACCTTAAAGGCTTATCCTCCAAATAATCAGATTTAATTGTATTAATAGTTATTTGCTCTATTTATGCAGCTATAATCACAATAAATAAAATGATTCACTTAAGACACTGCAAAAACCTGCAGTGAATAATAAGATTGTTTTAAAGTGAAATATTGTGAAGTTCAATTATTAATATTTGTATTATTTTGCTGCAGTTTGACAAGTAATTAAAATGCAGGAAAGAAGTATATTTCTATTTTACACTTGAAAGGAAAACGGTTAATTTGGGTTTCAAATTGAATACACAGAACTATCAATGTTGCATTGGATTTTACCTCATTCTATGACTCACTGAAGAAAAAAGGACATAGGAAACCATAAAAAGATGATTTTCAATTGCTGTTGGTTATTTATTTATTCCAATTTGAAGTTCAATGTTTCAAGCCACTCTGTAACCTGATTGATCTAAAGGATAGGATTTATTGAATGCACCAAAAACATTCCTTCATGGTCATTATGCTACAATCCAGGCTCAGACTATAACATTCATGATATGATCTAGTTAGAGAATAATACTTTTTTTTAGAAAAAGGAGTTGACAAGGTAAGAAATCTTGTGAATGCACTGACAGTATAAAGCAAGAAGGTTCTATGGTTTTGGAACAAAAAACAATAAAATTTATTGTACAACATTTGAACAGTAATGCAATCTACATGTACCACTTACTTTAACTTTTAGCTATAACATGTTGTAAAGATTGGCAATAGAGAATGATCAAACTCCGTACAGTGCACATCAAATAGCAACTGTGATCAAGACAGGTCCCACATAGTTTTCTGCAGCTCCCCCAGATGGTGACGATACAGTGGATCTTCAAACTTCATTAAACTGCACAAGTGGTTACAATTTTTCACTTTTGCCAGTCAGGCCTTGAAACTCCCATTCAAGAATCATGTCAACAAATCACCTGTTCTGCTCAATTGCCTCCTTTTTCTGAGTCTCCTGGAATTGAAAATGGCAGTCCAGGACTCAAACATGGTTTAATGCTAGATCTTCAGCAACATCTAGCCTCACTGACTGTTCTTGAAATACCTGCACAGTGGCCAATATCCAGTCACCAAGTCATCCTTAATTTACTTGTGCACTGTGGCCAGCCAGCTCAGAAGCAGTTCCCTGAACCAAGGAGATTCTAGCCCCTCCAATTAATATTGGTCATCCAGGGCCTCCTGATTAGCCTAGGTCAACAACCACTATCATAGTCCTCATCGTCAATGAGGTCCAGCTGGTTCCAATCACTACAGTTGTGAACCTGGATTCCACACATCCTGTCACCCCAAGTTCCAATCTTGTTCAGCTGCATCAAGCAACATACTGCTTGTGAACTTTTGCAACCCCATCTGTCAACTGCACCAGACTATTAGTGGCACATGGCTTCATTTGAACCTCCTACAATCCAAGGAGTTTCCTGAGCCTTTACTACACAGAACTATTCAACAATTATAGAGCATCCCTGACCTCTCATTACATAAAGACCACACAGTTCAGCTGCCTTTCTCAACATTGCCTATTGTAGAGCCTGCTTTTGTTCTTGTCTGTCTCCTTCTCCAACTGCCTGTAACCTTTAAATTCCCTTTTGTGACCTTCAAACTGTTCAGAGTGACCTACTGAAAACTTTTCCCCAGCATTATTGCTGGTCAGAATTCAGTAAAGTCACATAGCAATTCTTGCTACTGAGTGGACTCTGAATATTATAATTTACAGCCTACTGGCTACTTCAGTACAATTGGAAAAATTGGAAATGAATTACATCACAAAGGGCACTTTCTTGGCATAGCTTCAAGTCGTATTATTAGAGAGCAGGAAACTAAATTGTATTTAGAACATATTATTCTTTAAAACCTATGGATTTAGTTTGTGCTTCTGTAAAAAATCAACAATATCGCATCCCTCTCAACTTCACTTCAAGGAGATGCTCATTGAGACCCTTTTGTAGCTCAGTTAGTTGTAACAGATATAATTAAAAATCTGAGGTGTGAGACCATACTTTCCAAACTTTTAATTGTGTTTTGTTTTCTTTTTACAGTAACAGGATGTGGGTGTTATAAGAAAGGCAAACATTTGTTGTCTGTCCCCTTCAGAAGGTGGTGGCATGCCATTACAAGGGACAGTGAAGAGTCAATCTCATTGCTGTGGATTTGAGGTCACATATAGGCTGTACCAGGCCAGGATAACAGGTGGTATTCTAGGAAGGAAATTGGTGCACAACGTGGGTTTTCTTTCGTTGCGTGATTTTATCCCCAAATCTATGATTTTAGGTTCAAGACAGACTGTGGGAAAACATTGTCAAGAACTGTATATCGGCTTGGCTTCTTTATTGACATATTAAGGCTGAGTACTAAAATAAATGATGGTTGAAAATATCCTAGGCTCTAATCTTGTGTAATTTTATTGAAAGACTGTTCCATAAACTCAACTGCCTCATGGTAGTTGGTTCAGTCCACATGCTTCTTTGCGCATTGGTCTCTTCTTCTTCATTCTGCCCACACTGTGCTATTTACACCCAGTGAAGAGCAGCTTTGTGACAGCATTGGCCGATTGTTCCAGGATCTTAAAACTGCTACACAACAGGTTTTTATGATAATTATTACTGATGTGAACTTTTAATTCCAGATGTTTTTAACTAACAAAATTTAAATTCACCTGCTGCCTTGTTGGGATTTGATTTATTTTTCTGGATTATTTATTAAGACTGCTAGACTGATTGTTGGTCCAATAACATAAAAGCTATGCTACACTTTCTAATTTTCACACAATTAAACAGCGCTGTTTCGATTTACTTGTTGAGCTATTTGAAGTAAGAGTTTAGTTATGTAGAAGGGATATGACATGGCAGAAGCTTGATATAGATGTAACATTCATATAGCACTTCCTTTGGCAACACAAAGAGCTAATTCCATGGGAGCAGGGTGATTTTTACAGGAATGCAGATTGACACAATGTGGAAAGCAGTAGAAACAGGGACAGAGGTGAAAGTATGAAGACTTGGATAAGTATAAAGGAGGCCAGGGAAGAGAAATTCAATTTAGAGATGAACAGATTTAAAGGATATTGAGACAGTGTAGGGAGAGAATTAGCACAGATTAGTAACTATTTTGAGTAATATCACTTCCAACAAAAAAAAATTGCAATTACATGTGACTGCAGTAAACTGTTTTGTGTGCAGGGCACAGAACTGGTGTATTATTCTATCATGGGACAAGAATATCGTGACATTGGTTGATCAGCATTTATTTCCCATCCCTAGTTGCTCTTGAGAAGATGGTAGTGAACTGTCTTCTCTAACTGCTGCAGTATTTGTGCTGTAGGTAAACCCACAAATGCCCTTAGGGAGGAAATTCCAGAATTTTGACCTAGCAACAATGAAGGAATGGTGATATATTTCCAAGTCAGAATGGTGAATTGCTTGGAGGGTGCTGATATTCCATTGTATCTGTTGCCTTTGTCCTTCCAGATTGAAACCGTCATGGGTTTTGAAAATGCTGTTTCAGGATTTTTGGTGAATATCGGCAGGGCATCTTGTAGATCATACTCCTGTTACTTAGCATTGGTGCTGGAGGCAGTGGATGCTTGTGGAGGTGGTGCCAATCAAGCAGGTTGCTTTGTCCTGGACGGTGTCAAGTTTGAGTGTTGTTGGAACTGACTAATCAGGCAAGAGGGGATTATTTGATCACATTCCTGACATGTGCCTTGTCGATGACGGACAGGTTTTGGCGAGTCAGGAGGTGAGTTACTCACGACAGTATTTGTAGGCACTCATAGCTACTTTATTTATATAGCAAGTCCAGTTGAGTTTCTTGTCAACAGTAACCCCAATGATGTTGATGATGGGGCTTCAGTAAGTAATGTCATTGAATGTCAAGGGGCGGTGATTGGAATCTCTCTTATTGGAAATGGTTATTGCCTGGCATCTGTCAGCCCAAACCTGGATATTATCCAGGTTTTTTTCATTTGAACATGGACAGTTCAATATCTGAGGAGTCACAAATGGTGCTGAACACTGTGCAATCATTGACGAACTTCAGATCTTATGGTGGAGAGATGGTCATTGATGAAGCAGCTGAAAATGTTTGGGCCTGGGACACTACCCTGAGGAACTCCTGCAGAGATATTCTAGAGTTGAGATGAATGACCTCCAACAACTATGGCATCTTCCTATGTGTCAGGTACGACTCCAACCAGCAGAGATTTACCCCCCCGATTCCCATTGAGTCCAGTTTTGCTAGGGCTACTTTACTGCGGTCTTGGTGTCAAGGGCTGTCACTCTCATCTCACCTCTGAATCCAGTATTTTTTTTCCATGTTTGAACAAAGGCTGTAATGAGGTCAGGAGCAGAGTGACCCTGAGAGAAGCAAACTGGGCATCAGTGAGCAGGTTATTGCTGGCAATAAGACACCTTCCATCACTTTTCTGATGATCGAGAATGGACCAATGGGATGGTAATTGGTCCAGTTGGATTTGTCTTGCTTTTTCTGTACAGGACATATCTGGGCAATTTTCACATTTTTGGGTAGATGCCAGAGTTGTAGCTATACTGGAACAGGTTAGCTAGAGCTGTGGCATGTTCCAGAGAAAAAGTCTTCGGTACTATTGCCGCATGTTTTCAGGGTCCATAGCCTTTGCTGTATCCAGTGCCTCCAACTGTTTCTTGACATCACATGGAGTGAATCAAATCGGTTGGAGACTGGTATCTGTGATGCTGGGAACCCCTGGAGGAGACCAAGATGGATCCTCCACTCTGCACCTGGCTCACAATTTATTGTAAATACCTCAACCTTATCTTCAGCCTTATCAGCCTTTAACATTGATGTTAGGAATATTTTAGGAGCCTCCTCCACCAGTGAGTTGTTTAATTGTCCATGACCATGGATTTGGATGTGGCAGCAATGCAGAGTTTAGATATGATCCAGTGGTGCTGGAATCCTTGATTGTGTTATTTGGCATGAAAGTATTCCTGACTTGTAGCTTCACCTAGCTGACACACTATTTTAGAAATACTGGGTGCTGCTCCTAGCATGCCCTCCTGCACACTTCATTGAACCAGGTTGATCTCCTAGCTTGATCATAAGGTAGAGTTGGTCATATGCTGGGCCATGAGATTGCTCATTGTATTTGAGTAGAATTATGCTGCTACTGATAGACTGCAACGCCTCATGGATACCCAGTCTTGAGTTACTAGGTTTGGGTGAAGTCTTAGCGCTGTGATAGTGCCACATGGTGGAACAAATGAAGAAGAATGTGATATAACACATAGCTATGTAGCAAAAGACGTTGTTGGATGGTCCACTTGTTTTAGTAGCAAGGGGGAAATGAGTTATCATGGTTCAAAGTTATTGATATTATAATTCTGAACTTCTATTTCTTTTTGTGGAAAGCTCAAGGATTCAAAAATGGGCGGAATCTTTGGCAGATTCTTGTATTGTTGTTACTTGAAAAACTTGGATTCATGTGATGCTTGTTTCTTCCACTTGTACTCCTTTGTTTATTTCTGGAGGGAAATCTTCATGTGTCTTTCCTTATGTGACAGCAGTGGGCTCTGCACGCAGTATAACAGAGGAGGATGTTTAGAGATGTTTAAAGTGATATGAAGGATTTAAATTAAGCAGATAGATTAATTGTTTCCAATAATTGAAGAGAATGTTAACAAGATGGCACAGTTTTATGCCTAAAGAGCCAGAGACGTGTGATGCATTTACTTATTCCTGCAACTAATGATTATATTTGAGGCTGGTGGTTATAGATTTAATAGTAGCCATTCAAAAGGAATTGGATAATTATTTGAAGAAAAAAAATGCAGGGATGTGAAGAGAAAACCTGGAGTCGGTCTAATTGTATTGATTTGCAGAAGAGTCAGAACAGAGTCAATTGGCTAAATTGCTTGATTTTGTGCCGGAGGTTCCTATGGCTGCAAAATTTAACTCGTTAACCCTTGTTTTATTTGGTGCTATGAGTGCTACTTTGCTCCAAACTGGCATTCGCAACATAGTGAGCATTTCTGGTGCAAGCACACCAGATGCTATTTGAATAAATGCGTTGGCTTGCATACAGATAGCATCCTCTACAAAGAGGCAGATCATGATGTAAATGAGTATAAATTGCCAATTCTTAAATCGTGCCAGAATATTAGGAGTTTGACACTCAAGTGAGCACCATCTCTGAAACACATACAGTTAGACGCTGCATTCAGCAAGGAAGGAAAACACTCTTCGGTTCCACTCCCAGGAGAGTTTTCTGATTTCTGGAGTTCTTCCCAGTTATATTGCTATGTGCTGCACAACCTGGGCTGGTTGTCAACTGCACAGCGAGGAGTTAAGGAGGAGAAAGAGAAGAGAGGAGGCAACCAACACAGTTCCTTCCTAGATAGCATGTCTATAAAATAACTCATCTGACTATAACTCAGCACAGTACTCATATAATCACAATGTAAAAGTAAAAGGAAATAAAAACATAATTCATTCTTTCTTGCTAGCTAAAACAAATTTAGAAACCAAACCATGGAAATCTCAGACAAACATTGACTGAGCACCATGGTCGACTCCGTTAGAGCTTTTCTTCTGTATGCCCCTACACAATGGCTGCAAGAAGGCAGCTAACATTCAGCAGGATGGCTGCAAATGGCCTTGCAGGATGATCCCAAGCAGCTCTGGGTCTACAAGATCAAGCTGTGAACTGTACAACTTGATGTGGGTGACAGCAGTCTGGTCCATCTGGCAAACAATTATAAGTGGCAGGGCTGGAAGAAGGTATGCTTTTCTCCAGGGATTCACAGAAAAGACAGATTTGCATTTATGTAGTGCCTTTTGTGACCGGGAACTGTGTCAAAATGCATTGCAACCAATGAAGTACATTTAAAGTACAATCATTGACATAACATTCATATAGATAGAAACGTAATGACAAGAGAGTTTTTTAAAATGTGAATTCAGTGAAATATATTGGCCTGTACTCTTGATAACTCACCAGCTCTTTTTCAAAATAAAACTGTGTGATCTTTTTACATACCCCTTTAAAAGCAGTTGGTGTCTTGGCTTGATGCCTCATCTGAGAATTCCAGATCCAACAGTGCAATGTTCTCTCAGTGCTTCACTGGACTGTCAGCTTTGATTTTTCTGCTCAACCCTTGGACTGGAACTTGAAGGCACAACCTTCTGAATCAACACAGAGTGCTACCAACTGCAGCACAGCTGGCAGTGCCACTGTCCCAGGATGTGCCTCAGCAGCCCTAGTAATCTTCAGGACAAATTGCTGGATAGCTGTAGCACTCTCCAAGCTTCTTAGAAAACTTCAGTATACTGGCACAAGTCTAAACTTGTATGGCAGCAAGTCAACTTTGCTTTGCAGAAGTTGGAACCTCCACTGCAGCATCCAGGTGTTAAGGAGCTTCTGCCTGTGTTGCAGTGGAAGCTAAGACATTGGCTATCGTACACAGCATCTTGCCTTGATGCACAGGAGTGCTAATGGAGTCAGCGTCCACTTCCAAACTGGTTTTCAACCTCTGTATAAAGTCCTGTGCCACTCTATGCTGTATTGCTACATGATTCTTGACATTAACCAGAGACTCTCTGGTTGGTCTGCCAATGCACCAAACAGTTTGTTCCAAGCACAAGTGCAAATGCAACCATCTTCTGCAGAGTGCCCCAAAATAGGTCTCATCCGTGTTTCAAAACCATGTGCAACCTTGTCTATGGTAAGCTGGCATCTCTGTTCCCCTTGTCACTGCCCTGGCAGCAGTCATGGATTCAACCTCACCAAGTGCATGTACTGTCTTGAAGCTGCCCTCTAATTTATACATACTGCAGGTATCTTAGCTAGTTTCTGTGAGTGAGAGTCTGAGCAATGATGTTCTTTCATTGTCATGGTCTTTCTGCTCCTTTCCTTCTTGCTCTTCCACTACTGTCTGACCATGCTACATTTTTTTTGCATCTGAAAGGGGAAGGGACCAGGGGGTAATGTTAGGATGCTGGGAGGCAGGAGGCTTACACCATTTGAATTTCAATATTGTGAGCTGAGGGGGAGGACAAATAGAAAAAGGGAAGTGAGTTAGGCAGATATCATTATATTTGATGGCTTCAGCATCGTCTCTAATCATAGCCTCAGTGATGTTCACTCCAGTGATAATAACCACTGCCTCATGTGGGCAAGGTCATAGAACTTGTTAGCTTTTCCTTAATTATAAGGAGAATTAGAAACATCAGCTTATCCTACAAGAGGGAAGGTAGGGTGAGAGAATGCTGTGGTGCAACCTTTTCGGATAATTATTTCATGGTTTAATAACTGGCAGCATAAACAAACTGCACTGCTAACTATGTGACGAGACAGAAGGAGATAGCTATGAATGTTCATTATGAACCATGAACTAGAGAGTTTGCTGGTAGGTGAGTTGGGTTGAGGTTGTGTTGCATTGACCAGTGTGTGAAACTAATAATGTAGTTTGTGGGATGTTGCATTTGCAGATACTTTCAAGTGGGAGAGAGATGAAAGAATGATGGGGGGAGCAGGGAGTGGGGAAAGAGATGGACAGGGAGGGAAGGAGTGGGGAGGCATGAAGAGAGAGGGAGGGAAGAAGGAGGCTGGAGAGGGAGAGAGATGTGGACAGGAGAGGTAGAGGGATAGGGGAGAAAGAGAGTGCATATGGGAGTGAGGGTGGGGAAAAGGGTTTAAGTCATCTTAGTTGTAAGCAAACTTAAACCCCTCTGCTAAAGTTTGTATTCACTCAACAGTGCACATAGCATTGGCTGAGACAGCTAGCATGCAAGTTGTATGTAACTGGCAAGCTACCATCAGGCACAGGCTAATATTGCATCACAATCTCCATAACCAATCTGAACATTGCTGAATCTTGTCCCCAAAAGCCAGGAAACAAATCTGTCAGCTTGTTTAATGTAGGGACAGGCAGGACCTGTACAGACTCTTGAGAGAGCCGCACCAACATTCGCTCAACTCTCACCATGCTCCTAGTATTGCAACAGTACCACAGCTCGGCATGGTGGGGGGTGAAGTTTCACATTTCTGCATCAAATACTGGAAGGCTGAACCATCACATCTATAGATATAAATTTATAGAAAGAGAAAAGTTGTTTGTTTTGTACAGCCTGTCAAATCTGGCTACTGTGATGCCAACAGGCAAACATGATGCCAACAATAAGCGAGGTCATTTGCAAAAACTAATTGACAAGTAATAAAAATTGTGCATGTCAAAAGAGGAGAGAAAGAGAAGGTGTGTGAGAAAAGTTTCATTAAACTTTTAGTGTCACATGTAAAATCTCACCCCACTTCTTGTCTTTGCTGTCCTTCATTTTTGATCTACCTTTCTGGGCTCCTGGGCTGCAAATGCTTCACTCACTACTTTCACTTTTCCATCTTTTACATCCATACATTCACAGCTGAAAAAGCTGCAGTGAGGAATCACACTTGTCCATGCTACTGTACATAATCTAAATGGTTGCGAGTGATCTTGTGGTTAACTGGGCAGCTCCAGAGATCAATCAGCATTTATAAACTGAAAAAGACAAGCTAACAGGTCAGATCTTCAATATGTGTCAACTTATTCTGTCTCTCCTGTTATTCAAATCCCTCTGGTCAGATCGCAGTCTCGTCAGTGCAGTCAGGAATAAGAGGTGAGAATGTGGGAGCTGATTTCCCTGAAGTACGGGTCACAGCACTACACTGTGATGCATTCCAAGCAACCAGCTCAAAAGTAGTTAAGAGAGATCAGCATGTTTCCTCTATCTTTTGCCAAGAGCATGGTACATTCCCTGGGATGCAAAAGAAAAAAAAACAAATTGACAATATAAGTAAAATAATTATTTTAATGACACGTAACATCAAAAATACACCTTCATGTTTTTATCATGTTTTTCTAACGTCATGAAGAAAATGGTGATGACGACAAACATTCTTTACATTTTCTGTGTATTCTAACATGGCATATTCAACAGAATGCTGAAGAATGGGGAACCACCTCAGCCCTGTCTGCTAAGAAAAGAAAATAGAAACAAGAATTGTTTGTATCCCCAGTCTTCAATTGCCCAGCCAGGAACTCTGCTGAACTATCATAAATTTGTCCAGACCAAACAAGGCAAATGCAGAGCAACAGCAACTTCTTCAGTGAAACTGAAGTTTGGCCAGTGAAACTGAAGAGCTGCAGCCATGGCCATTGAGAGGTCTCGATTCAAAAATCATCTCTACTCGATGAGTTCATCCTTGCTTGAAGCCAACATCTTAAAAGGTCCGTCACCTGTCTGACACTTCACGCATCTTCAGCTTCATTTACCGGCTGCAATTCTTTACCATGACATGGGAGAAGCTTATTCAGCTCTGTCTTCTAACAACACAAACTGTCAACTGCAGAGGTCACACCACCACTAATCTTCTAACATCAGCAGGAATAACACCTGCAGCTTTCTCATTCTCTTTAGCCTGTGCCCCTTTGCGGGCAAACAAGATGGACACTGAGATCAAGTTGGAAAGAGCCAAAAACCCAACACAGCATCCACAGGCAGAGGATTAGCTCTTGAACTACAGCCTGAACTACAGCCCTGCAGGAGGCCAGGCTCAAACAGCAGACTGTGGCTTACCTCTTCATCCTCCAGGATCTAGGCTTTCTCTCTATCATGTGGGCAGGTACTGCCAGTAACTGAAAAAGTGCTTGACACTGGAGGGCAACTTCCCTCTCCCTTTCCACAGTTCTCCACCTCTCATTATATGTATCCTCTGTTCTGGAAGGGGAGAAAGCAGAAGGAGGTTAATTTTTACAATGTGCTGTGTAGAGAGGAAGAAACACTATCAGGAGTGAAGGGTGACTATAGGAGATCAGTGTAAAAGGGAAATAGGTTGAGGGTGAGTGTGATCTTTGGCTACATAAATGGAGATGTGTCATACCTGCAAAAAGAGGAATGCATGGAGTTGCAAAGTGTGTTGGCCTAATGTGCAAAAGCACTCAGAGTGTTTGTTGGTACTTTGAGGTATTATGTAATTTTCCAGTCATGTTCTCAAGAGATCATGGATCTGCTGCATTCTTCCTCATCCACTTCCATTCATGTCTGTTTGGTTGGAATAGTTTGTTCCTCTCTTCCCCATCAAGCTGACCGTACTTCATTATCATAGAATCCCTACAGCGTGGAAACAGGCCCTTCGGCCAAACAAGTCCGCACCGACCTTCGAAGCATCCCACCCAGACCCATGCCCTTTTAACCCACCTTACCTAAACATCCCTGAACACTACAGGCAATTTAGCATGGCCAATCCACCTAACCTGCACACCTCTGGACTGTGGGAGGAAACCGGAGCACCCGGAGGGAACCCATGCAGACATGGGGAGAATGTGCAAACTCCACACAGACAGTCGCCCGAGGGTGGAATCAAGCCTGGGTCCCTAGCACTGTGAGGCAGCAGTGCTAACCACTGAGCCACCATGCTGCAGTCTCTCACATCATGCAGCAGGACATCTGGGTAAGAGTGAGAGGCCCAAAGGTCAGATTGCCTCAAATTACCCCTTCCATTTCTGTGGCTGCTACAGTCTCAAAACTACAAGTAATGTGAACTCCTGTAAACCAAACCATGATTTCTCTCATTTGAAATCCTCCCTTTGGCAAAATGGACACTTCATCTCACCTACGTTACTTATCTGGTCAGACAACCAACAATGGTGAATATAATATTATGGTTAAGCCCACCATTCAGGCAGGGACTTTGTCCAGCAGATTCTGCCATAGAATGTTACCACACAGAAGGACTTTCAACCCATCAGATCTGTGCTGACTCTTTAAAAGAGCTATATGATTATTCCCACTTCCCTGATGTTACCCTATAGGTCTGTAATTTCTTTCTTGTTCAAGTATTTATCAAATTCTATTTTGAAAGTTACAACTGAATTGCTTTCACCAGCCTTTCAGGCAGTATCTTTAAAAACAGACTGCATAAACATTGTAAAAAATACTGATAGTTTAAATTCATCTGGACCAATTCTGAAGCACACTTCCATCTAATTTGTTGACAGTGTAGACTAGTTGAAGCTCAGCAGGTGACAAGCAGCAAAAATTAACTTCTGTCAGTGACAATGTAGGACTTTTCAAACACAAAAATCAGGCTGGCTTGCTGACAAATCATAAAAAAAGTGCTATAATTATAATGTTAAATGGGGCTAGGCAATTAAGTGTTTCTGTACCAATGCAACTGATTGAATACAACTAAAAGAAATCATATCATCCAGAAAAAAAAATGTTTTCCACATACTGTCGATTTAGAATATTACAACAGCAGCATCTCCAAGAAATGCCTGCTTCATCGCATGACTGTTAAGTATGCATTGTAGAATTTAACTGCACACATCCTATTTTGAAAGCCGCTATTACCTTAAATTATGTTGGCATGTTACATTAACTCTACCTAAGTCATATATTTAGGAACCGATGGCAAATTACTATTTAAGACTTGGGTCATTTATTCTGTTCATACTAGGAAGTGTAAGTATATAACAGAATCACAGGAATGCACAAACGGCACAAGTCAGTGAGTCGTGAAATCTTACATTGGCATCCATAATAAACAGAATTCATATTTCAAGATATCATGAGGGGAATTATGCACTATTACAGAATAGATAATAGAAAAGTGCTATGAATGCAGAGATAGAAAAGGTACAATTGCATCTAACAGCAAAAATTAATAGACTGTACTTTCAAAGGTACATTTGCAGAAGTCCATAAACATTTTTAGAACTTGGAGAATTTGTGAATATTTTGACATCAAAAAAATGAAACTTTAAAAATCAAATTCCTGAAACATAAGACCAAATAGCCCTGGTTTTGAGAAAATAACGTCTTTTGAGATTGATCCCATATTAATGGACATTAGTGGAATTAATGTCTATTATTATCCCCATCATTAATCCAGTAACACTCAACAGAAATGTATATTTTGTGTATTCTTGATTTAAACAGTAACACAATTTTCCCAAAAAATTTACAGCATGTCAAATTCAACATTTTGTTCATTGGTCAGAGAGAGAACTGCAACTACTCATACGTTTCAGTCATTGTATTCTTTACTTTCAATCGATCCTATAACTTTTAAGAATGGGAAGAGAGTGCAAGATTCAACAGTTGGATTATACGGATGTTGATTTTAGGCGATCAACAAAGATTAATTTATTTCAATGCTGATTGGCAACGATTCTGAGAACCAACAATGAGCTGTGCAGTTTACCCATGGAGTCAATATTAAGCTCAGTCTCAGACCTTTAATGGTTGACAGTGACATTTTGAAAACTGGAGAGTCAGTCTGGTAAAAACAGTAGAAACAAGTGCTAAATGCAAAATATGCTAATAAGAAATGCCTGTTTGATAATATGTCTTGATGATGAATATAATTTGGAGGCTGGTGCTGATTACCGCAATTATGTAGAGTTTCAAGTCTGCATGCTTTAACAAAATAAAGGAATTATTTCATGGGATATGGGCATTGCTGACAAGGCCAGCATTTTCTGGTGTAAGATTTTGTGGCTAATCCTTTTCAGAGGGCAGTTAAGCGTCAAAGATGTTGCCTTGGATCTGAAATCACCTTGAGGCCAGACTGGTCAGGGATTTCCTTCCTTCAGAATATTAGTGAATGGATGGATTTTTATAACAATTGCTAGTAGCTTCACGGTCACTATCACTGAGACAACCTTTATACTCTAGATTTATTTATTACATTAGAATTCATCTGCCATGATGAGATTTGAACCCATGTCCACAGAGCATTAACACACACAGAGAATGCTGGAGAAGCTCAGCAGGTCTGGCAGCATCTGTGCAGAGTGTTTCTGTCTCTTTGGATTTGCTAGTCCTGCTGAGTTTCTCCAGCATTCTCTGTGTTTGGTTTAGATTTCTAATATCTACAGTATTTTGCTTTTATTGAATTGAATTGAATTGAACTGAATTAGCTTTATTGTCACATGTACTGAAATGAGTACAGTGAAAAGATTATTAATTGCCACTTACAGTGCCATCTTAGGTACAAAGATACCTAGGTACAGCTTCTTCACTTACAAGATCTTACAAAATAGAGAAATAAAAAGTCCAGCATTGCAGAAATTAATGTTCAGAACAATGGTCTTCCAAACTGGCACCTAGTCTTCAGTCCGCACTGGGCCTTAGCTCCAGACACTGCCAGGCTTCACTAGCCTGGGTCCCTAAATTACTAGTCCAGTAACATTACCACTATACCAACATCAACTCCCAAGCTTTTAACAATCTATTACAGGTTAGGCATAATTCTTATAGTTCTGGTGATCCACAACACCGAAGCTGGGGAATGTGCTGGCTGACGGACTGTAGATCAGATAACTTCCATGAGTTAGCAGTGAAGGCCCTGGGAAAGCTAGTCAAGAGGAGAAGGAGGAATATGTTATTTCTGCAGAGTCAACCTATCGCTCCTGTCCCTCTCTGCTGCAGCAGCCAATGCTGACCTTCCTGGCCGAGTGTTCTCATCCCATTCTGCCTCAATCCTGAAGAAGGATGACTCAAAAATAAGTAATTAGACAGCATCTGTGGAATGAGAAACAAAGTTAACATTTCAGGTCGGTGACCTTTCATCAGAACTAGGAAGAGTGAGAGCTGTAACAGATGTTAAACAAGTGCACAAGCAGAGAAAGGTGGAAGTAGGAAAAACAAAATGGTAAGACAAATAAGAGCGAAGTTAAGAGATGATAAGAAAGAAGTAAAGAATGTGTAAAAGATAAAATGATCATGCAAAAGAAAAAGGTGATGGTAACTGAACAAGTAAGGAAATAAAAAGGTGGACCCAGAACAGGGGTAAAGGGAACTGCAAAGGCATTACCAACCACTGCTTTTGATTCATAAAAAAAGTATCCAATAACATAGATCAGCATATCAATAACTCCATTTTAGGTGAAGCTGTCAGAGAATTTCTGGAAAAAGATTCAAAGGGAGTTGGTGAAGACCTGACCGGATTCCCCAGGAAGTGTCTCAATGTGTTTCAAAGTCCCCTTTAAATCTCCAACAGGATTGTCATTGCTGACTTTTTCTTTGTTTTAAGGATAATATCTACTCAGGATCTCAGGTTTTTCCATGTGTCTTTATGTGATTGAACAGGCTAATTTGCAACTCAGTGAATTTTGGGCACTGGGCAGGATATTGAATGAGGTAGGGGGATACAAAGCGAAGGAAATGCTTACTTAACATCCCTTATCTGCCTCAATTATCAATAAGACATTGGGACTTGAAGTTTAATACGAGCAGTCATCATTCTGAACAATTGTCTCCAAGGTCCTCTTCATCATTAAGGTCAAGAACAGTTTCAGAATGTCAGGCGTTTTCTTTGTCCTCTGGGTATACATATATCATAGACCCAGACTTTAAGGGAACAGTTATCCACATTTGGTCATGCTTCATCAAAGATAATTTTGCAGGTACTCTGTCCTTTGAGAAGGGATTGGCTTGACTGGGCCGACATAACCAGGGTTTAGGAGGACGATAGGAGATCTCACCAAAATGTATAAAATTCTTACAGGGATGGATCTTCTAGATGCAGGGAAGATATTTTCCCTGCTTTGGGGCTCTAGAACCAGGGGTCATAGTCTCAAGATACAGGGAAGACCATTTTAGGACTGAGACGTGGAAAGATGTCTGCTCTAAAAGGGTAGTGAACCTGTGGAATTCTGTACCACAGAAGGCAGGTGGAGACCAAGTCACTGAATATATTCAAAAAAAGGATTAGTAGTTTTTTTAGATTTTAAAAGCATCAAGGGTATATGTATGGTGAAAAAGCAGGACTGTAGCATTTTGATAAAGGATCATTCACGATCATATTTAATGACAGAGCAGACTCAAGGAGCTGAATTTCCTGCTCCTGCTCCTGGCTTCCATGTTTAGAAACCTCAGCAGTGAGTGTTTGATAACAACAATCTCCACAAGCAAACTAAAATTGTAATTCAGAGAACAATTGTTGTCACCACTTTGCTGAACAGCAGTGAGATCCGGACATCGGTGTACATCAGTGACATGCAAGTGCGTTAGAGAAATTCTTTCAATTATGCTTCAGCCTCTAACAGAAAGTGAGCACTTAAAGGTTATATATCTATGAGTAGTGCTCAAAATACTAGACAATGACTTGTTTATTCCCACTACCTGGTCACGATTTAGAAGACATCATTAAATGAAGCATTATGCACCATAATGGCATACAGTCTCTTTAATGAATTCCAACAGACAATTTATTGCGAATCAGCCTTTTAACAATCCTCTGAGGGCCATCTTTAATACTTACTTCAACTATTGCTAATAAGGCGCCTTGCACAAATGTTGGACTAAGCCAGAATTACACCTTAAAGACTGCAACTCCATTTTGGTCACCTCCTTATCTCAATAATATCTAAGCTACTCATCCACAATCACCGTTTTGATATCCAGGTCTTATGAAGTGCTGCCTGTCAAACAAAATGGACAATCTGTAACACAAATTCGAGAGCAGCTAGTTTCAGAATGTCATTCTCATGTGTAGTGTTCTTTAATACAGAATTTACCACATTTATACTGGATTAGAGATAGGAATGAAAATTTCACACAGATTTACCTCACGGACAAACGGACAACTTGCAGTTATAGAGAACTTACTTGCATTATCTTAGTCTAACATGCTACAGCTTCCACTCCGCTTGACCTTTGGTCGTGAGGTATCATTCTGATTCTTAGCTTATTAACATATTGACTTTTAAAGCAGTAACACAACATAAAGAAGCTTAATTTCAAAGTAAGGCTGCACCTGAAGGAGTCAGTAAGATTAATATGTGTGTATTAGTGTAGTAAAAACTGTATTCTGTTCACTTTTTATCTTATGTCAATAAGTTGTTTCTCAATCTGCTTTGCATCAAGCAAGGACACAATTGACAATATTTATGATGCTCCAATAGTTGCTGTACAACACAAGAATTCCTTTTATGATTATGATGCAATGCTGTTGTTTAATTGAATATGGGACAGTTAGATTTGCATTCTACATCATAGGGAGCATGAGATCCACTGATAGGATGGAACAGTAATACTTAATGCAAAATAATTCTGGCATTAGAACTAATTATTGCTCCATCTGTATACACCTCATTTCAGAGTAAATGGCAGAAATATTTTTAATCCAATAATATAAAACAAAGAACTACAGATGCTGGAAATTTGAAACAAAAACAGATGTTACTAGAGAAACTAAGCAGATCTGGTAGCATCTGTGGAGAGGGAAAAACTGAGTTCATGTTTTGAGTCCAGTAACCCTTCTTCAGAACCAATAGCATCTAGGAAAAAGTGGATTTAACTTGATGACAGGAGGTTGAAGGTGGGGATGGGGAAGGGGTGTGGGGGTGCAGTAAGTAGATAGGGGAGAGGGAACCGAAAGAGGAGGAGGTCGAAAGTTAGGCAGACAAATGAATTGTTGATAGTAAGTCAGGGAAGAAGGAAAATGAGATAGGTGATAATAGGGCTTGTGAGAGGGTAGAAATGGGTAAGCATAGAAACATGGAAGGTGGTGATCGGGCTCTAAAATTATTGAAACTTGATATTGTGCCCAGGAAGGCTGCAGTCCTGAAAATGAGAAGCTGTTCTTCCAGTTTGCATTGAGCCTTGCTGGAGCACTGCAGCAAGCCTGAAATAGCATGTCTTTGAGCCATTCCCACACTACAGGTCCTGTCATGATATGGGTTACTTTCAGCACTGTGCACCCATTTTCACCCTTTTATAGTCCCCATTATTACTTAACTAGCTTTTCATCCCTGACTTAGTGTCAGTAATCTCTTTACCTGCCTGACTTTTCCTCTCTCACTTGACTCCTTCTCCACTAACCTGGTCGCTCCGTTTCCTCCTTTTCCTCCATGGCATGCAAGATAAATACCACTTTTTCCTCAAGGCTATCAGTTGTGAAGAAGGATTACTGGACTCAAAATGTTAACTCTGTCTCTCCACAGATGCTACCAGACGTGCTGAGTTTCTCCAACAATTTGTTATTTTGTTTTATATTTTTAGCTCAGGCGTGTATTTCTTCTTGTGTCGTGTGTCAAGATTTCATGCTTTCTTTTCATTCATTGAGATTTGTCATTACTGGCAACGTAAGCATTTATTATGCATGTTCCTTGAAAAAAAAGAGTGACAGTGAGGCACTATTTTTTGAATTGCTGCAGTCCATGTAATCTACACACACATCCAATGTTGTGATGCAAGGTGTTCCAGGAGGTTGGCGCAGCAACAGTGAAGAAATACAGGTTTTCAAAATCATGAGCAGATAGAGTAGTTGGGAAGAAACTGTTCTCATTCATAAAAGGAACAAGAACAAAGAGGTACAGATTTAAATCGATCTACAAACTAAGCAGGGGTGAATGAGAAATGTTATTTTTCACTGAGATTTTAGGGTATGGAATGCATTGCCTGGTAAGGTAGTGGAGGCAGGTTCAATTTGAGAGGACATTGAATGATTATTTGGATAAAAATAAAAATATTGTGCAAGGAAATGGAGGGTTTGAGTTATGGGAGAGACTGGATAGGTTGGGACATTTTTTCACAGGAGCACAGTAGATTGAGTGGTGACCTTATAGAGGTTTTTAAAATCATGAGGAATATAGATAGGGTGAATGGTAGGTGTCTTTTCCTTAGAATGGGGTTTTTCAAGACTAGGGTTGTATTTTTAAGGTGAGAGGAGAAAGATTTAAAAAAAGACATGAGAGGCAATTTTCTTTACAGAGAGAGTGGTTTGTGTGTGGAATGAACTTCCCGAGGAAGGGGTGGATGCGGGAACAGTCACAACATTTAAGAGATACTTAGATAAGTACATGAATAGGAACGTTTTGGAAGAATATGGCCCAGGAGCAGGCAGGTGGGGTGAGTTTATTATGAGATCATGTTTGGCATGGACTGGTTGGACCAAAAGATCTGTTTCTGTGCTGCATGACTCTTATGATTCTAAATGATGACCTCTGTCCAAGTCACCTTCAAAAACCTTGGAGCCTTAATGAGTTATAGCGGTGCGTCTTTTGTAAGACTCACACTGTTGCCACAGACCAATCAAGCATGCTGCCTTGTTTTGGATGGTGTCAAACTGCTCGAGATTGTTGAAGATTCACTTACCTAGCCAGACTATTCTATCACAATCATGATTGTTCCCTTCTAGATGATAAACAGAATGTAAAGAATTAGAAGGTGAGTTACTCACTGCAGAATTCCCAGCTCTAGACCTCTGACAGCCACAGTATTTATGAGGTCAATTATTTGGTGTGCCTATACTTCAAGTACGTGGATGTACCTTCATCCAAGGACTACAGCAGTTCAAGAAGGCAGATCACCGTTACCTTCTCAAGGGCAGTTATGGATGGGCAACAAATGCTGGCCAAGCCAGTGATACGCACTTCCTTTGAATGAATGAAATAAAAAATGCAGTCCATAGTTTGGTCAGCAGTAACCCACAGGATGCTGATGGTGGAGGAATTCAGCAATTGTCATGTTGCTAATGTCAAAAAGAGGTGGCTAAGATTTACAAGCACCCTTACTCCTGTAAACATTTAGACATTTCACTCTAGTCAATATAGACCAATAGATGAGGGTAAAGTGCTTAACGCAGCAAAGCCATGGGTAACAGAATAGGGACTTCTCAGTGCATCAAGTAAAAGCATTACATTATTGGCCAACAGCATTTGCAATAGTACACTACCAAAATGTAGTACAATTACATTGAAAATACTTCCACTTGGTCTGGTTGCACCTACAGCTGGAAAGAGACGGGGAAGGAAACAAGGAAAGATAGAAAAAGATAAAAATGAAAGAAATAATGCCAAGTGGCAACAAGTAGTGTGGGTCAAATGCGAGCCAGAACAAACGCAATTCAGATATAATGATTTCTGTCAATTCCTTTCTTACAGCTTCTCCTGTTTTAAAACAGGACAGTGTTTGTGGCTCAGCTGACTTGAAAACATGTTGTAGTTTATTAGAATCTTGCAGAGGTCTAATTTCCCACATCACGATTCCCGCAATCAGTGCCAAGGTCTTACCGTTGTCATGGAAATAGTTCTATGTCCAGCCATTCAAACATTTTAAAATATTTCTTCACATACAACTCTTGTCAGATGATATTGTTGGTTACCATGACATTTGGAAGGAGAATGCACTTGGTGTGCTTATGTTATTGCTGATGGAAGGAAACACAAACTTCTCGCATGAGCAGTTGGAAATAAGACAAGATGCTAAAACAACTATAAATAACACTTGAGAAAAAGAATCCAAATTTCACATTCTCATTTACTGAAGTTTAAGACACTTCATATGGTAGATAATTACTGAAAAGATATGTGACCAAGCATAAAGCAGTACTTTTCTTTGGTCTTTGAGCCTGACAACCAGGCTGAGATGGGGATCATAAGCCAGGCTTGTATGGGAAACAGTCAGTCATTGTAATTCTTCCTGAATTGGGCTGGTCGGAGGGTGAACTCACTGTCAAACTGAGGATAACAGGTAGGTTCTGGAAGCTAAAGAGCCAATAGAAAGCTTTCCAGCCTTTTCAAATACATAAAATAAAATGTAGACTCAGCCTTCCTAGCAATGGCAACATACCATCAAAACAAAAGAAGTATAACAATTGTTGCCATACTGCTAACCAAATAGAGTAGAGTAGCTTACACTAAAGAATATTTTTAGAAAGAGGGTCCTCATATTTTTGCAAAATTTAATAACAGCATAGAGATACTGAAGCAGTCCCTAGGTTTGAACAGGTTCCGTTTTGATGTCTGTTTGCAAGTCTGCAACGGACTGAGGGGAGGTTGTGGAGTGAAAGAGGCGGCTGAGGAGGTGCAGTGTTGGGACCCCCTTCACAGTTTGGCATACAATCACTGATAAGCCCAGACATACAGCCCTGGGGCCTCCAAGCTTCTGCAAATAGTCTTCAGCAGGTCTTTGATTTGATCAATTGCTTCGTCTCCCCCATTCCTCCCCAATTATCATGACACCCATCATGTCTATTAATGTTTGCAGGACTCCTGTGGCATGATGGTAGTGTCCCTTCCTCTGGATGAGAAGATTGGATTCAAGTTCCATCTGCCCTAGGGAGAGGAATCATAACACATGGTTATTTAAAAAATAACTTTCAAGAATGTTCCTCAGCAAAGGATATTTATTGTCCTTAACTAATCTGGCTTGTATGTAGCTGACTCCAGACCTATAGTAATGCAGTTGACTCTTAATTCCTCTCTGAAATGGTTGAGCAAACGACTCAGTTCAAGGGCAATTAGTGTTGAGTTACAACTGCTGACCTTTCTAGCAATGGCCACATACCATCAAAAACAAAGCCATATTACTGACCAAATAGACAAGAGTAGCTTTCACTTAAGAAATTTTTTAGAAACAGGGCCCTCATATTTTTGCAAAATTTAATAAAAGCAGTGGAGATACACAAGCAGTTCCTGGGTTTGAATGTGTTCCATTCTCATGTCTGTTCGCAAGTCGAGTTGTCAGCAAGTTGGAGCACAATACAGGACAATGTAAAGGAGCTGTGTTTATATGTTGGATTTTTAAAATTACACTCCTGTAGGAGATTGCATTCATAAACTCCAGCACTGGTAAATACCCTCTATAAATATAATTTACTTATACATTTCTTCAAGCTCAGTAAAGGATTACAATGAAACATTGAGAACTTAAACCACCAAAACAAGTCACTCAGCCTATGGTGTCAGTTATCATAGTGTGAACCTCTTTCTATTCTATTTATTTCATCTTACCCTTACTTCACTTAACCTGATCAATAAATTCTTCTTTCCTTTTCTCCCTCATGCATTTATTTAATTTCCCTCCACTATGTCAAAGCTAGCAGCTGCATTTGAGTTCCTTCTTTATTTTATAATGATTACCTAATATCTATGGCCTCCAGTTTTGTATTTACCCAGAAATGGAAACAAAATTTCTCTTCATGTTGAAATTGTTCATAATTTAAAGTCTCTTTCAACCCTCCCTTAGACTTCTCCTTCCCAAACAAGTGCCCCAGCCTGCCCAGTCTTTCTTAACAGTTACCATCTCTTGATTTTGGTGTCATCTTTGCAAACCAACACTACCACCCCACCTTATTTTTTGGACTCCCTTTGGAGCTTCTATATTCTTTGCAGACTGGGGAAGACACAGTTGAGAGGTCCCATGAAAGTTGAGGGGCATAGGCCAAAAACAGCAGGATGATGATGGAATTGTAATTTAAGTTTAATTCAGTTCTGAAAGAAACAAAATGGGTTTTGATTTTAATTATTCTGATGGGTGAATAATGAGCAACAGCTTTTCAAATGCTCATTTTATATCACAGCCAATTTTTATCCTGTTGGAGTCAATCTAACCTGTTCCTGGCTGATGCTCACCCAGAGGGTTCTGCTAAAACTGTCCACAAAATAAAAGAAAAATGCTTCTTGAGGCCATACGATATGCATAGAAAACTGAGGCACTGTGGACAGCATGTTTAAACTAAAGAAAGGGGGAAGAGTTCTTAAGCTATTACTGATCTCAAGCAGCATTGCTTCCTCAGACTTCCTTTAGGCTATTGTCTTCCGTGGGGGATTGAATAATTGGAGGCAAAAAAACTTCTCTGATTAAACCACATTTCTTGATGGTTAAATAAAAATGCTCATGATTGACATGATAAAACCTTAAGAACGGGCTCTTGTAGTATGGAGATAGTATCCCTATCTCTGGATGTGCAAACTCGGTGGTATGCTCTTCAGTGGGTCATTGTGTATTCAGTGGGCTGAATGGTCTACTTCCACACTCTAGGGATTCTATTCCATGATTCTATGACTAAAAAGCCCAGGACTCAAGACCCGCCTAAACAAAAGTGTGTCACAACATGTCTGAACAGGTTAATTTCAGATATCTAAAATTTTCAAGGACCCCTTGATGTTTGGCAAGATGAATGCTAGCATGGGACATTTGCTACTAAGATTTGCTAGTACCTTATTTACTGGTGCACATTTATTCCTTTTCAAAGGTACATGTGTGAGCTGTTAAATATATTAGTGACTTTCTGTATAGTTCTAATGTTCAGTCAGACTGATGATTCACTGAAAATATCCGAATTCAAAGTAGACCACAAATACAACAAAATATGATTGCCTAAATACATAACCCCCAATGTCTATAACAGTTGGTGTTGTTACCATGAATTGCCCGTTAAGTGGTAAACCATCACATTAGTAGCATTTCTTTATTTGATTACAATGTTAAGCCACCTCACTTTGGTGCTCTAACAGACTGAAGTTAGCCAACATATTCTTGAAGGGCCAAAATCAAACAATATGCCAGCATGTGTTGATGAAGTGGCAGCCAATAAATTCATGGCCTGTTTCAGTTCTGTGCTTCTGTCTCCCTCCCTTTCCCTCATGGCTCTGTTTTAAAGCATTTGAAAGAATACAATTACCACGGGAGAGGGCTAATTTTACAAGTGCAGGAAGTTAATGAGGTTTAATTTAAAGAAGTATCTATTGATAGGTACAACATTGCTGGCATCCTTAATATGATAAACAATGATTGCTTCTTAATTGACATTTGTATTCCTGGCAAATGATTAGTGCTAAGTCACCGATATGGTAGTTCCCAAGGTAAGCATGTACAGTTAAGAACAAGGACTGTATTATGAAGCTTACAAGAATGAAATGTGGCTTTGTGGCCAGTATGATTCATGACTGTGAGGATCATATAAAATTTATAACTGAACCTGCAAGTGGAATAAATATTGACCAGGAAACCAGGGGGCCTCCCTGGTCTTCTTTGAATTGTACTGCGGGATCTTTTATGTCTAAATGAGAGGAGAGATGGTGCCTCAGTTCAACATGTCATCTGGAAGGTGGTGTATCCAGGAGTGCAGCAGCCCAAGCGCTTCATCAGGAATGTCAGCCTACGTTCTATGCTCAAACTCTATGGAGTCAAAAAGTAACATAGCTGATACAAATGTACTAACAGTACTAAAAACATGTGGAAGCTTGTTGGTGCAATTGAGGATTTCAATTCTAAACTCTCAAATACATGGAACACTAGCAGACAGATTCTGAATTGTCAAGTTGAAAATTAAGAGATTTTGAGTTTGCAGCTCATGACCACAAAGGTATAGCACTGTTCTGGCCATAAAAACTAATCTCTGAAAATATTAGTTATTATCAGTTAAAAGTAGGAAATAAGAACAAAGAATAATACAACACAGGAACAGGCCCTTCAGCCCTCCAAGCCTGCGTCAACACATTTTGCCCTTCCACGCTAAAACTGTCTTCACTTACAGGATCTGTATCCCACTATTCAGTTCCTATTCATGTATTCATCCAGGTGCTTCCTGAATGCTACTATTGAGTCTGCTTTGACCACCTCCTCTGGCAGCACGTTCCAGGCACTCTCCACCCTTTGTATGAAAAATTTGCCTTGCAATTTTCTTTTAAACTTCCCCCCACCCACCTTGAGCCTGTGTCCCCTACTAATTGACCGCTCCGCACTGAGAAAAAGCCCTATACTCTGTCCATGCCATTCATAACCTTATAAACGTCTATCAGGTCGTCCCTCAATCTCCTGTGTTCCAGTGAAAACAAACCTAGTCTATTGAACCTTTCTTCAAAGCTAAAATCCCCAATGCCAGGCAACATCCAGTTCTGACGAAGGGTCACCGGACCTGAAATGTTAACTCTGATTTTTTCTTCACAGATGCTGCCAGACCTGCTGAGCTTTTAATTTTTATTCATTCACAGGATGAGGGCATCACTGGCCAGGCAGCATGTATTGCCCATCCCTAATTGCTCAGAGGACAATTAAGAGTCAACAGCATTGCTGTGGGCCTGGAGTCACATGTAGGCCAAACCAGGTAAGGATGGCAGTTTCCTTCCCTAAAGGACATTAGCAAACCAGATGGGTTTCCCAACAATCGGCAATGGATTTATGGTCATCATTAAACTCTTAATTCCAGATATTTATTGAATTCAAATTCCTTGGCAGGGATTTGAACCTGGGTCCCCAGAACATTATCTGGGTCTCTGGATTAACCGTCCAGCGATAATACCACTGGGTTGTTGCCTACCTGAAACTTCTGTTTTAGATCCAGGTAAATCTTTTCTGTACCCTCTCCAAAGCATCCATACCTTTTGATAGTGTGGTATAATTTTGCTTTATTAAGTACAATGGAAAAAAACAGACCCTGAAAATGTAAGCGGTTTGAAATAATGTTTTCAGATGAATTTGGTTATTTGAGTGTCTAATTACACACTAAATTTGAACTTCACTGATGTGTGTTTTGCCTTCAGCAGGGTAAACTATCTTTACTTGATGTGGTAATTCCTGATTATCCCTCATGTCATAAGAAACTCAGATTTGGGTAACATGGTATTGAAATATCCAATAAATGTTTATTGCAGATCATTAATGTACAGAAATAATAAATTCACAGACACATCAAAGCATGGTCTAACATTAACCTCTTTGGTCACACAGACTAACCATCTTCAATCAGCATGTCATGCTTTAGGTGGCCCAAGTTGAGACGAGTCTGAGATCTTTATACCCTCAGGTCACATTCCTTTTTTTTCTATTCATTTGTGGGATGTGGATGTCGCTGGCTGGCCAGCATTTCTTGCCCATCCCTTAGTTGCCCTTGAGAAGGTGGTGGTGAGCTGCCTTCTTGAACTGCTGCATTCCTCCTGCTGTGGGTTGACTCACAATGCTATTAGGGAGGGAATACCAGGATTTTGATCCAGCGACAGTGAAGGAACGCCAATATATTTCCAAGTCAGGATGGTGAGTGACTTGGAGGAGAACTTGAAGGTGGTGGTGTTCCCATATATCTGATGCCCTTGTCCTTCTAGATGGAAGTGGTCGTGGGTTTGGAATGTGCTGTCTGAGGATCTTTGATGAATTTTTGCAGTGCATCTTGTAGATAGTACACACTGCTGCTACTTAGCGTCGGTGGTGGAGGGAGTGAATGCTTGTGGATGCAGTGCCAATCAAGCGGGCTGCTTTGTCCTGGTGTCAAGCTTCTTGAGTGTTGTTGGGTCTGCAGTCATCCAGGCAAGTGGAGAGTATTCCATCACACTCCTGACTTGTGCCTTGCAGATGGAGGACAGGCTTTGAGCAGTCAGGAGGGAAGTTACTCGCCGGAATATTCTGAGCTTCTGGCCTGCTCTTGTAGCCACTCTGTTAATGTGGTGAGTCCAGTTGAGTTTCTGGTCAATGGTAACCTCCAGGATGTTTATAGCAGGGGATTCAGTGATGGTAACACCATTCAATGTCAAGCGATGGTGATTAGATTGACTTTTATTGGCGATGGTCATGGCCTGACATTTGTGTGGCGCGAATGTCACTTGCCACTTGTCAGCCCAAGCCTGGATATTGTCCAGATCACATTGCAAGTGAACATGGACTGCTTCAGTATCTGAGGAGTCACGAATGGTGCTGAACATTGTGCAATCATTGTCGAACATTCCCACTTCTGTCCTTATGATGGAGGGAAGGTCATTGATGAAGCAGCTGAAGATGGTTGGGCCTAGGACTCTACCCTGCGGAACTCCTGCAGAGATGTCCTGGAGCTGAGATGATTGACCTCCCACAACCATGACCATCTTCCCATGTGTCAGTCATGACTCCAACCACCGAAGCGTTTGCCCCCGATACCCATTTGTTCCAGTTTTGCTCGGGCTCCTTGATGCCACACCTGGTCGAATGCAGCCTTGATATCAAGTGCTGTCACTGTCACCTCACCTCTGGAATTCAGCTCTTTTCTCCATGCTTAAACTAAGGCTGTAATGAGGGCAGAAGCTGAGTGGCCCCGACGGAACCGAAACTGAGTGTCACTGAGTAGGTTATTTCTGAGCAGGTGCTGCTTGATGGCACTGTTGCTGACACCTTCTATCACTTTACTGATGATTGAGAGTAGACTGATGGGGCGGTAATTGGCCGGGTTGGATTTGTCCTGCTTTTACAGGACATACTTGGGCAATTTTCCAAATTGTCGGGTAGATATCAGTGTTGTAACTGTACTGGAACAGTTTAGCTAGGGGAGCGGCAAGTTCTGGAGCACAAGTCTTCAGTACTAATACCGGAATACTGTCAGGGCCCGTAGCCTTTGCAGTATCCAGTGTCTCCAACCGTTTCTTGATATCACATGGAGTGAATGGAATTGGCTGAAGACTGGTATCTGTAATGCTGGGGACCACTGGAGGAGGCCGAGGTGGATCATCCACTCAGCACTTCTGGATGAAGATTGCTGCGAATGCTTCAGCCTTATCTTTTGCACTGATGTGCTGGGCTCTTCCATCATTGAGGGTGGGGATATTTGTGAAGACTCCTCCTCCAGTGAGTTGTTTAATTGTCCACCACCATTCACTACTGGATGTGGCAGGACTGCAGAGCTTAGATCTGATCTGTTGGTTGTGGGATCACTTAGCTCTGTCTATCACTTACTGCTTTGCTGTTTGGTGTGCAAGTAGTCCTCTTTGGTGGCATCACCAGGTTGATACCTCATCTTCAGGTACGCCTGGTGCTGCTCCTGGCATGCCCTCCTGCACTCTTCATTGAACCAAGGTTGATTCCCTGACTTGATGGTAATGGTTGAATGGGGGAATATGCCAGGCCATAAGGTTACAGATTGTGCTGGAGTACAATTCTGCTGCTGTTGATGGCCCACAGCGCCTCATGGATGCCCAGTCTTGAGTTGCTAGATCTGTGCAAAGTCTATCCCAGTTAGCACGGTGATAGTGCCACACAACACAATGGAAGTTGTTCTCAATGTGAAGGCAGGACTTCGTCTCCACAAGGACTGTGCAATGGTCACTCTTACCGATACTGTCATGGACAGATGCAAATGCAGCTGGCAGATGAGTAAGGATGAGGTCAAGTATGTTTTTCCCTCTTGTTGGTTCCCTGACCACCTGTCGCAGACCCAGTCTAGCAGTTGTGTCCTTTAGGACCCAACCAGCTCGATCAGTTGTACTGCTGCTGAGCCACTGTTTGTGGTGGACATTGAAATCCCCCACCCAGAGTACATTTTGTGCCCTTGTCATCCTCAGTGCTTCTTCTAAGTGTTGTTCAACATTGAGGAGTACTGATTCATCAGCTGAGGACGAACAGTATGTGGTAATCAGCAGGAGGTTTCCTTGTCCATGTTTAACCTGAAACCACGAAACTTCGTGGAATATGGAGTCAATGTTGAGGACTCCTTTAGCAACACCCTCCCGACTGTATACCGCTGTGCTGCCCCCTCTGCTGGGTCTGTCAGGACATATCCAGGGATGGTGAGGGTGGTGTGTGAGTATGACTATGTCAGGCTGTTGCTCGACTAGTCTGTGAGACTTTGGCACTAGCCCGCAGATGTTAGTGAGGAGGACTTTGCAGGGTCGACAAGGCTGTTTTTGCCGATGTCTTTTCCAGTGCCCAGGTGATCCATCCAGTTTCATTTCTTTGAGTTTTTGTAGCGAATTATACAACTGAGTGACTTGTTAAGCCAATTCAGTGGTAAATTGAGAGTCAACCACATTGCTGTGGGTCTGGAGTCACATGTAGGCCAGACCAGGTGAGGGTAGCAGATTTCCTTCCCTGGAGGGCATTAGCAAACCAGGTGGGTTTTTCCAACAATCAGCAACGATTCCATGGTGATCAGTAGATTCTTAATTCCAGACCTTTTATTTTGAATTCCAATTCCACCATCTGCCACAGTCAGATTTGAACCCGGGTCCCCAGAACATCAGCTGGGCTTTTGGATCAGCTTCTGGAATAGTCTAGCGATAATACCTCTAGGCCATCGCTTACCCCTGGATGATTCTCTGATGCATAATGATGTTAAAGGTAAACTAACATGTGAATCGTAATATGCCATTATAAACAGACCTTGTTCTTACACTATATACTTTACAGTTATCTTTCTAATGCTATTAAACACTCAAATCTGGCTCATCGTATTCTGATTTTAAACCCTTTTCTTCTATCCCTTCAGTTCTAAAAGAAACTCCCTCTCTTCCCTTTTATATCCTAATTGTGGAAGTCAGACAAGAGTGCTGAGAAATTCTCTGTGACTAACTCAAAATTCTGCAGTAACGCTGCTGGCTGAGGGGAGAAAGGACCTTCCATTATTTATTCTGCACTCCTGCAGGGCATCTCATCTGCTGTTTTGGCTGCAAGATGCAAAGTCTGCACACATAGGCTTCAGCTGCAGCCAATTAAGCTTATTCTTACTGAGTCAAGCTTATACCATTCTGTAAAAGAATCACTCATTTCTGAGCATGGCAATAAATGGCTCAATTGTGCTCGAGGCAAGAACAGGGAACTTGTGCTTTCTGCTACTTCTTCCTGCCATCTCTCACTCCTCATGAAACATTTCTGCTCTCAACACAAGATGTACTTAATTGCAGGTGGGAAAAGTTTTTGGATTACTTTCAAAAGCGACATTGGCCTATAAATTAAGAATTGATGCATAAAGAAAGAATGTGGACATTTTTTTTTCCCCAAAATATACTTTACTCATTAAATTTGTAAAAGAACACTTTAAAACATTCATCAAAACATTTCAATATGAAAATTACTGCAAGTGTAATAGAATTCAACATGTTTCCATTCAGCAAGTTCCACTCTGTGGGGCCTTATTACAACTTAAATACATTCATAATATATCAGACATATGGGGTATCATAATAATTAGTGGTCACGTGGTAAACCCCATCTGATCATGGGAACACTAGTTTTATAGCCAACCCCACTGACTTCAGAACAGATGTTAATACAATTGGGTATGGTGTAAAACTAGAGCAATGCATAATCCTCTCAGTTTCCTGAAGGGCATCTTTGGCTAAAATTTCCCCTCATGTCGGTCTAATCAGGAAACTTTTCATTGGACTCAGATTGTTTAAAACACTTGAACTGATGTCATTACTGACTTTCAGTCAATCATTTCAAAACTATGCTCAGACTACCAAAATAGCCACTGCCAAACGTGAACTTCAGCACTTCCATTTCAGACAGTACCAGATCTTGAGCAAATGCCTGGTTAAACACAGAAATTCACAGCCATCCAGGGAGTTTACACATTGTGTTATGTGAGGGTGGACCTTTACAAAGGACTATAGAAGTCCGATGGCCTTTCTCTCTGTTTTAACATGAACAAAGAGGAACATGAAAATTCAACGTGTGTGTAAGACAGAGGTGAATGGACCCTCTCAACTTAGAGACACAGAGATGTACAGCATGGAAACAGACCCTTCGGACCAACTTATCCATGCCAGCCAGATATCCTAAATTAATCTAGTCCCATTTGCCAGCATTTGGCCCATATCCCTCTAAACCCATTCTATTCATATACCCATTTAGAGGCCTTTTAAATGTTGTAATTGTTCCAACCTCCACCAGACTCCAGTAGCTCATTCCATACATGCACCACTCTCTGCGCAAAAAAGTTGCCCCTTAGGCTCCTTGTAAATCTTTCCCCCTCACTTTAAACCTAAGCCCTCTAGTTTTTGACTCCCCCACCCCAAGGAAAAAAAGTCTTGTCTATTTACCTTATCCATGCCTTTCATGATTTATATAAACCTCTAAGGATACCCCTCAGTCTCTGAAGCTCCAAGGAAAATAGACCCCAGCCTATTCAGACTCTCCCTGTAGCTCAAGCCCTCCAACCCTGGCAACATCCTTGTACTGTACCCTTTCAAGTTTACCAACTTCTTTCCTGTGGCAAGGAGACAGAATTGAATGCAGTATTCCAAATGCGGCCTAACCAATGTCATGTACAGCTGCAACATGACCTCCCAACGCCTATACTCCATGCATTGACCAATGAAGGCAAATTTTCAAAGTAGCTTGATAGATTCCCTGATCTAAACTAGACGGGGTGAATATCTGTATGTTAAACAAACCTTAGATGTTGGAATCAGCATACATCCCACCTTTAAATTAGAAACAAAATGAATTTCAACTTATGGAAGTCACACGATAAGGGAATAATCGTGTTGCTTATTTCTGAAATCAGCTACAAGCTGTGTTACAGACAGACGTACAGCAACAAAATTAGCTGTAAGCCATCAAGAAGCAAAGGTAGTTATCAGCAATATCATGTAAGCGGAAGATCGCAAAGAGAAAACTTAAGAGTTCCAACTTAGACTTCAACTCAGAATGATCCTCCTGGAAATTCAGTTATAAGAATTCACACATCCTGCCATATGAAACCTTCACTTCAACTTTAAAGCATCAATCTCATCTAATAATCAACAGGCCTGCCACAAAAGAGATTGCAATAACTATAAGTTCTGTCACTTTCACCTGTATCTATTCTTTGAATGAAAGTGTGTGTGAGATGATTGAGTGAAACTTTTGCTGTGAGTAAGAATAAATAGCTTTCTTCATACGTAAGCAAACAAAATGTGTTGCTGATTATTATCTAGTTGGGAGACATACCCTGAGGGTATAAAAACATCCTTTTGTCTTTTAAGCACTCATCATGGGCAGTAAAGGGAATACATAAGTCTTGTGATAACTGGAAACATAGAAAAATGTTCTGGAATGAAGTACTGCGTAGATTTTCTTTGTAGTTTTTTGATTAATGTAATCAACAGCCCAGAAGCAATGCTACCTCAAAACTATGAGGGATATAATCTAAAATACAGATGTAAGCAAATGTATCATCTCTTCTGATTAATACAAAAGTAAGATGAGCAAATGAATGTGAAATGCAAAGTATCTTTGAACATTGAGGGCTGAATTTCACCAGAAACTGGCTAAGTATCAATTTTGAATAACTTCTTGGATGGTTTCTTTCCAAACTCATTGCCTTTGTATTATACCCTGAAGGCACCCAGCTTTGGCGTGACACAGTGGCTCAGTGGTTAGCACTGCTGCCTCACAGCACCAGGGACCCGGGTTTGATTCCACCCTCAGGTGACTGACTGTGTGGAGTTTGCACATTTTCCCTGTGTCTGCGTGGGTTTACTCCCACAGTCCAAAAATGTGCAGTCTGGGTGTATTGGCCATGCTAAATTGCCCATAGTGTTTAGGGATGTGTAGAGTAGCTGGGTTATGCGGAATGGGTCTGGGTGGGATGCTCTGAGGGTCGATGTGGAATTGTTGGGCTGAAGGGCTTGTTTCTACACTGTAGGGGTTCTATGAATGATAACTTGTCATATTCTCCTCTTATCACAGGGGGTAGTACTGGCTACTGCCAGGGCCTCCTGGGGTTCTGATACTTGGTCCATGTTTAAAGCCTACCTCTGCAACTGATTAATTTTCAGCTGCCCTGAACAGTTCATTTTCTTTGTCCCTAGATGTGTCTGACCAGATGGTAACTCTTTTCCCACTTTGCCGATCGGGATCCAGAGGTCTTGCTGGATCAGGGGTGCATTCAGTCCCTCGACATGAACTGCTGACTGAAGGGAAATTGACATGTTTCAGCCACTGATACTGGTATCAAGTAATCACATTGCTATGATGTAATAGTGCAACCTAAGCCCTCTGTGGGTGAGCTGTGGAATTCCAGGTGGCATTTTATTGTTGGGAATCAATTAAGAGGCTGCTATCCGGACCATGTCCAATGGAGAATGGCAGACCAGTACTTGAGCTCCTGGCTTAATCAGAAGATTTTGCAAGTTGAAAGGGTCACCCTTAGTGGTGGGTGTTGCAGAGTCTTTGGGGAAAGAAGAAAGAGCATCTCCATAACAAGATCCCATGAAGCCAAGTTAAGCTTGTTTGTGAATGGTTGCACAGTCAGCTAGGTGGGTACACCTTCCAGCAGCAGTGCCAAAGGTGTGGAGATGGCTGTTGCTCCTAGACAGGATAATTCATGGGTCACAGAGTGGCCAAATAGGAGAGCTGCTGCCACCACCATGGGGAAATCACTGAATGGCTCTGAGGACTTGCCTGTCTGTCTCCTCTTTTAGTGACAGCCCCCACTGACACTGGGAAAATACTGGCGGGGGATCGGGGTGGGGAAGAGGTTGTCTTCAACTGTTAAAAGTGCAGTTTGTAAGTGACTTGTTTGGAATTTGCATGAATAATAAGATTTCATTCTGCCAGCTGTTTACTAGAGTCAAGTTGACTACTCGATTCGTACCTTGTTCTGTTTTGCCATTCCTTTTAGAAATAATTTCTGCGGATCACCCTTTAATAACAGAAAACATACTTTAACCTCTAAAGACTGTACAAATTGAGGTTCTATTATATCCAGCCACTAGTGTTGATTGGTTATGTGTCAGCAAAAATATCCCACTCATTGAGTTAAAGTATAACAAATAGCTGCTTTATTTTAGACTCACCACCTTTGTCATGGTTATGCATGGTCAGAATTAATATGCATTTCAAGCCATGATATATCATTCCAGCAATTTGGCTACGCATTCCTTGTGCTTTTGGACATGGAATGGAATCTTGCTCACAAAAGTTGGTAAATAAGCTAAAAAGAATGCATTCCTATCAGGAGACATGAATCACAAAAGACATTTGTGTGGAAAATGTTATTGTATTTCTTTTTGATCTATTATCTTTTGTTGCAAAATACAAAACTACTGAGGCTAATTGTCCATAGAAGTGAAATCTGTTGAGGAATCACTTTGCTTTTTATGCAGAGATTTTTCTTTTACAGGCAGTGGGTGTTGGAGATCAGAGGGTTCCTTAACAGTAAACTTTTGTCTTCAGCCTTTGTCTGGATCTCAGTCTTAATATCTGCACATGGTGTGAAGAATGATAAATCAGAGAGAGAGTTACTGGCTCTGCACTCAGATAAGTAATGCTCCCAGGTCACATACAGCACTGACAAACACAACTGAGCTTTCCTGCTGGCAAAGATTGTGCAAGCTGCAACAACTTGCATCTATGTAAGTACCTTCATAAGCTACAGATCTCCATCCATCCATCCATATCCACTTTACGTGAGTTCTCCTGTTGTGAGCAAGGTTGTGAATTTACTGCAGGAATATTGTTGTATGTTTTGATAGCCTGGTAATAGGGGGCAAGAGTTGCTCTTGCAGAATGCTGGCATAATCAGAACAATTCAATGGCTTCCTAAGCTACATCCATCTTTTGAATCTAAGTTGTGGAAGAGAGAGTGATGAGAGCTTTTGACTACTATTTGCTAAACTGGGCCTTGAATCCATGTGCCCTCTGAAGCAGCAGAATTTCAAACAACAAAAACACATTTCATATTCATACTGTGGGGAAGAGAATTTTGCAGCAGTATTTGTTTTTTTCAAACTGCTCCTGAGGTTCCAACTACAAAATATTCACCTTAAGGTTCATATTTTTTTCAAGAAATAACACTTTTATTCTTCTTATGGGATGTCAGTATTGCTAACATTTGTTCTTCACCCTGAAAGCCCTTTCAGAAGTGCACAACCATTGTCCAACCCTCATGCAAGTGGGTCGCCATCATGTTGTACACTTGATAGAGTGTCAGTGGCTATTTCAATTGTGGAAAGGGGTTAAAACAATGAACTTATGTGGAACATTTCACAAGACTAGATTTTCCAAAGTGCTGTAGAGCCAATAAGTGATTTTTTAAGGGTGGTTACTGTTACAATGTAGGAACTTTGATAACCAACATATGCACAGCCAGCTCTCACAAACAAGAAAGTGGTAATGACCAGATATTCTGATTTTGTGAAATTGTTTAAGGAAGAACTCCCCTGTCTGCTTCAAAATAACACTACGGAAAATTTTATGACCACCTAAGAGCTCTAAAGCAGACTGGGCTTCACTTTAAAGTCTCATCTGAAAGACAGCATTTCCAGCATTGTCACACTCCCTCAGCACAATACTGGAGTGCCAGTCTGGAATTTTATGCTCAAGACCAGGAAGGGGACTTCAAGCTGTCATTGTATGATTCTACCATTCTATTGTTAAGTGCATTGCAAAACTCTCCTCCTTTTCTCCCATCCCCCATTCATAAGTTTTGATCTTTCTCCCCCATTAAGGACATTCAACAACATTTAAAATTGCACAGGTTTGACGCAGAGCTGGTCCACACATCTTTCTAACATATCACCCAAACGGACAACAAAAAACCTCATCAAATCTGACATCCATATTCCAACACATCTTAGCTAACTTGTGTTCTAAACAAGAAAAAAGCATAGAAATGAGCTATAATCCCCATTAGTCAACAATAATAGTATGTACGTAGTAAAGCATAGCAGGTTTACTCATTTGAGCTTGCTGTTGTCAATTACAGCACCTCAAAACCCAATAGTTCATGAATTCATGCTGCAAGTTATCATCGCTTTTGTGCTTTGTGCCATCATCCCATTTGCTGTCCTACCTTGCACCTTTGTACAGAACTTTCTTGTTTTTTTCTCTCTTCTCCCCCACTTTTCCTGACTTGAACCATTAACTCTCTTTCTCTTTGCAGATGCTGTCAGACCTGTCCAATATTTCTCATAATTTCTGTTGATATTTGAAACCTCCAGCATCTGCATTATTTTATTTTTGTTAATATTGTGCACGTGCCTAGAATGCAAAGCACTTAATTTGATTTGTCATTTTCATTAGGTCTAGAAATTGGTCCTGATTCTCCGTCAACTTAAAAGATGTGGTTAACAAGCTATCAAATCCAAGTCAAATTAACATGATAACCTTCTGTTAAAGTGGGAATCATCATAACCTTTTATTATTACCTAACAGATGCTGACTTTTTTTAACATGTGTATATTTGAAGGGAAGCTCCTTTAGATTCAGTTGACAGTTCAACGCTGGAGGGCAAACTGTTACACTCCAATTACATTAATTACAACATGGTAATTTTCATTTTCTCAAAGAAAAAAACATGTTCCCTACGCTTCTCATCTTGCACTTATCAGAATGAATGCAAGAATGCCGAATTTCAAACCATCACAGCAACATAACAGGAGGAAAGGGTACTGATTGTTTGTCAAATGAACTCTGAATGCCTGAAGCATTACATGATGAAAAGATGGGGAGTATGGGCACCTGAAGCTCCTGGGTAATTCAAAAATGTTTCAGGACTTGAAAATATTCCTATTATTTGAAGAGGAGTGGTTGCTTCACATATTCTTTATAGCAAGCCTGAGCAAGTAGTATTGCGCTGAACTAAATGCCATGTTACAGATACCGCTGATCACCTTACATTTTTCTGAATTTGGAGAGCCTGCAGTTTCCTATTCCTTTCTCCACACAACAAAGTCTTGGTCAATTCGTGTTGACTTGCCACGTAATCAATATGCTTTTCTCCTGTAGGATACATTGTTTTGCATGTGTTATGTTTACATTCTTGATGAGTGCGAGACAAAATACAGTTGACAATATGTCATGCTTTTCAACTACCTTCATGTGTTGAAGCAACTGTACTTTTCATTGATCTGTGTTCAGTAATCATTGTAACTCCAGAAATATTGCTTTATTATTTGCTACCAGAGTGCAGACTAATAGGATGGATTAATGATTACAGCAAAGAAGAGGAATCAAAGGCCAATGGTCTGGAGACCGGTGCCAAATTTGGGAGATCTGTCTCACAGTTGGTCTCGAGGGTTCATACCTTACCCACAATGTCCCAGACACTACCTTCACCATCCTGTCTCACCAGCAGGTGAGGTTCCCATAGAATGTACTCTGGGTGGTTGTCTTCAACGTCCATCTCCAAAAGTGTCTCGACAGCATCAATACTGACTGTGCCGGATGAGTCCTAAAGGACATAATTGCAGTATTTGTTCTGTGGCATGTGGTGAGGGACAAAATAAAGGGAAAACATGTTTGACCTCATCTTCACTAATCTGCCTATTGCAGGTGCATCTGCCCATTACAGTATTGTCAAGAGTGACCACTACATAGTTCTTGTAGAGATGAAGTCTCATCTTCACATTGAAGACACCCTCCATCATGTTGTGTCGTGCTATCACTGTGCTTAATGTAACAGATATTAAACAAATCTAGCAACTCAAGACTGGGCATCCACGTGGAACTGTGGGCCATCAGTAGTAACAAAATTAAATTAAATACAATGAGTAACCTCATGGCCCAGCAGATGAACCACTCTACCATTATCATCAAGCCAGGGTATCAACTCTGGTGCAAAGAAAAGTGCAGGAAGGCATGCAGTAACAGCATCAGGTATACCTAAAATTAGGGTGTCAACCAGTTTTAGCTGCAAGTCAGGAGTACTTCCATGCTAAATAGCATAAGCAGCAAGTGATAGGCAGGGCTCAGGGATTCCAACACCACTGGATTATACCTAAGCTTTGCAGACCTGCCACATCTGGTCGTGAATGGTGGTGGACAGTTAAACAACTGACGTTCCATAAATAACTGAATCCTGAGTGATATGTAAGCCCAACACATGAGTGTAAAAGATAAGATTGAACAATTTGCCACAATCTTCAGCCAGAAGTGCTAGATGGGTGATTCAACTTGGCTTTCTCGGAGATCGCCAACATCTCTGAGGCCAGTCTTCAGCCAATTTGATTCACTCGACATAACATCAAGAAATGACTTGAGGCACTGGGTATTGCAACGCTTATGGGCCCTGACAATGTTACTACAACAGCACTAAAGATTTGTGCTTCAGAACTTGTCGCAGCCATGGCCAAGCTATTTCAGTACAGCTAAAACACTGGTATGAACCCAACAATGTGAAAAATTGCTCAGGTATGCGCTGCATGCAAAAAGGAAGATAAATCTAAATTGGCTAATTACCGCTCTGTTGGTATACTCTGAATCATCAGTAAACTGATGAAAGGTGATATCAACAGTGCTATGACATAGCAGCATTTGCTTAACAATAACTTGCTCACTGATGTTCAACTTGGGTTCTGCGGGACCATCAAGTCTTAAATTTGTTACAGCCTTGGTTCAAACATGGTGTAAAAAGGGTTGATTTCCAAAGTTGAGCTGAGAGTAACACTCCTTGGCATCAAAGCCACTTTAACTTAGTGTGGCATCAAAGATCCCCAAAAAATCAATGCAAATTGGGGGTAAACTCTCCACTGACTGATGTCATTACCTGGCACATAAGAAGATAGCTGTGGTTGTTGGAAGTCAGTCATCTCAGCTCCAGGACATCTCAGCAGGAGTTCCTCAGGTAGTGTCCTCTACCCAATGATCTTCAGCTATTTGATCAATGACCTTTCTTCCATCATAACGTCAGAAGTGGAGATGTTTGCCAATGATTGCACAACGTTCGGCATCACTCATGAATCCTCAGCTAATGAATTAGTCCATGTTCAAATGTTGCAGGACCTGGACAACTTCCTGGTCTGAACAACAAGTGGCAAGTAACATTTGTATCTCATGTTGGCCAGACAATGAAGATTTCCAACAAAAGACAATCTAACCATTGCCCCTCGAGCATCTATGGCATTTGGGGATTACTATTGACTGGAAATTGAAGTAGACTAACTTTATAAATTCTGTGACTACAAAGGCAAGTCAGAGGCTAGAATCCCACAATGAGTAACTCACTTCCTGACACCCCAAAGCCTGACCATCACCTACAAAGCTCAAGTCATGAGTGTGATGGTACATTGCCTACTTATCTGGATGAATGCAGCTCCAACAATACTCAGGAAGCTCAACACCATCCTGAACAAACAACACACTTGATTGGCACCACGTATACTGCCTCTATTATTGGGCTGATTTATAGCAGTGCATACCATCTTTAAAATGGTATATATAAAATACCATACCCTTTAAAAATTCACCAAGGCTCCTTAGACAGTACCTTTCAAAAGCATGACCACTGCCATCCAGAAGAACAAGGACAGCAGATGCATGGGAATACCACCACCTGCAAGTTCTCCTCCAAGGCACACATCATCCTGACTTGAAAATATATCACCATTCCTTCAGTGTCATTTGGACAAAATCCTGGAACCTACCTGTTGCAAATGGGACAACAGGAATTCAAGAACACAGCTCACCACCACCTTCTCAAGAGCAACTTGCGATGGGCAATAAATTCTGACTCACCCAGGAACACCCACATCCTATGAATTGATTAAAAACAAAATCTTTTCTACTGGCAGTGTGGTCAGTAGCTAGAGGACAGAGATGTAGACTAAAAGAACCGGAAAGCGAAGAAAAATTTGTTTAACCTGGCGAGCTGACACGGTCTGGAATGAACCAATGGAAACGATGATGGGAGCAGATTTACTAGTAACTTTCAAAAGGGAATGAAGATAAATTTGCAGGAATAAAAGCGGAAATTGCTGGAAACACTCAGTAGGTCTGGCAGTATCTGTCAAGAGAAATCACAGTCAACATTTCTGGTCCAATGATTCTTCTTCAGAAATTTGCGGGACTTTGGGAATGGGCATGGAATTGAAAGAATTGGATAGCTCGTTCCAAGAGCTTAAAAAGGCATGATGGGATAAGTGTCCTTTTTAAATGATATACAATTCTATGTGACTGTAATACTCTCATGGATGTTGACAAGCTTTGAAATTAATTTCCCAGCAAAAATTTTAAAAGAAAACTAATACAAATAATTCAACAACACACAATAGTTGGCATTGATTTCAAGCTGTGAGCAGCTGGGAATATGTATATTTATAAATATGTTTCTTCAAATTGTCATTCTGTTATGAGTCAATTATTACAACAGATTGTTTCCAAGCCACATACACAATGGAAGGAGCATTTGGTATCCAGTTACTCATTTTGAATGTTAATTATTAACCCTTAACTGGTAAAATTGGAACTTCCATACTAAAATTAGTGCAGTAATTCTATATCTGTACAATGGTTAGAATTGACAACAAGTTATATAGTCATGAGCCAATGTGACATATTTTCCAAAACCAAGAAAAAAATGCATTTAGAAGTAAGTTGGAGTGTGGGAGTGACAGAAGTGGAGGTAGGTGGAGGAAAAACAGCAAAAACTGAAAAACTTCAAATATGCATCAGACTGGTTTGTGAGGTGAGTTTTCACAACTGGCTGCATGTCTCAGGAGAGATTAATGGAGGAGTAGAGACTCCCATGACTGAAGCAGGAAAGTAAACAAAGTCAACACAGAGACAATTTAAAAAATATATGTTTTTGGGCTGTGATGTCATTGGCTGGGCCAGTATTTATTGCCAACAGTAATTGCCCTGGAGAAGATGGTGCTGAGCTGCTTTCTTTAGCTGTTGTAATCCTTGGGGTATAGGTGGACCTATAGGGTTGTGAGCAAAGGAGTTCCAAGAGCTTGGCCTAGTGAAGGGGAGAGAGAGAGAGAGTGTGTGCACATGTGTGTTTGTGTACTTGTGTGTTTGTGTGTATGTGTATGTGCACGTATGTGTGTACAGATATGCCCATGCACATGTGTGAACGTTTTTATTAGTCGAAATGCATTGATGCTCCTCACCTTGTCGATGTCTATCCTTTTATGTCTTGATCAAGAAATTGACCTTGTTTTCCTGTTCCATGGAGGGCTCACCTCCATGCAGCTCCTCAGCTCCTTCAGCTGAACCTGCAGTCAAGAGTAACATTTCCAGAGAATAATTGTAGGGAGGGACTGGGATAGTTTACAGACTTCTTAGGCCCCCTCACTGCTGTGTGGATGCTGCATCTTAAAAAGAAATAGCCATTTTTATGAGCTTCTCTGAAACATGTTAATATACCTTTAGTTAGAAATCTTTCCTCTGGCCAAGAGGCTGAACCATCTCGTTTCCTTTCCAAATTTGTCATGAAGCATGGAGGGGGTGGTTCACGGAGATAGCAACCAGAAAGCCCATTATTTTATGTCCTGCAGTTGTGTTCATGACTCAAAAATGATCTGTGTATCAAATGAAAAAGTCACTTTCAGTGCAGTTTTTTTTTAACTCATTCATTGGATGTGGGCTGCACCGACTAGGCCAGCATTTATTGCCCTTCCCTATCTGTCCTTGAGAAAGTGAGCTGCCTTCTTGTCCCATTGCAGTTCATCTCATGTAAGTAGACTCATAATGCTGTTAAGAAGGGAAATGATATTAGGGAGGGAGAATATTGCTGAAAAAAGAGATATCTTGCTGAAACTTTTCTTAGTTAAGAATGATGGCAAGTATGTATTGTTGTGATCTCGTACAATTTGACATTCTTCTGTTTTCACGAAGATAAAAGTCTTCAGGAGCATGAAGCTATTTTTCCTGAGTTAAAAAAAAAACATTACATTGGGAAAATTCAGTCCAGCACTAGTTGATAACTGTTCTGCTGACTTGCAGGGCCATATTGATGGGAAGATCCCAGGATAAATCGCTATTTTGTAATGAATACAGGACTAATCATCTTTGGCTCCTTCAATTATGGATGGGAACCTACTCAGTCTACTCTTAGACTTCCTACTCAGTCAATCTCAATAGAAAGTGAATGCGTGCGGCTATGATGTAAATACAGGCAAGCGGTGTCATTACACAAACTAGGCAATTGCCTAAGGTGACAACATTTGTAGTGAGGTGGTCAAAAAACTGAATTCAATTATCCATGAAGCTACATCAGGAAAAAAATAGGCTTCAGCAGTGGGAATGAAATGTTTTGATTGGCTGTTATACGCCCTCACATACTGACAAGCATATAGATAATCATGTGCTTATATGTGCCTTTCCTTAAGTTTCACCTTGTATTCCTCCTTCTGTTTATCCGAGTCTTCCAAATTTTTCTCATCTACATGAATTTTCCAAACTGTGAAGTAATAAATAGTGAGTGGAATAAATAAAGAGTGGAAGTCAAGCCCTCTCTATTGTATTGATTATTGTTTACACTGTGCATAAAATCATGTTGTAACTGCTGCAGCAATGTATAGGATTACATTATGTGATCTATTACATAACATATGAAAGTGTAGAACCGTATGAGTATGCAATTGATGTCGTCACATTCTCTTTTATCGTAGAAAAGATCTGTAATCATATAAATGGAGAATTTTAATTCATGCTAATGCCCAATTTTCATTTCTGAAATCTTAAAGTGTCGGCAATTGTACAAAGCTAAAGGATCGCCTAAGGCGGCTAATACTTCTTGCATCAGCCATGTGTAGAGATGGCTTTTGATCTTTACTCAGATCAAAAGATGCAGAAACAATGTGATTATAAAATTGAATGGAGTGTTAAATCAGCATTATGTCTGGTTCCATGGCTTTCCCACCCAGAATGTTAGATTGTAGTTTTCTCTAAACCACCATTATAATCGGAGCATTTGGAATCCCACTGCTGGCTTAGCATGTCAATTAATACCTCTTGAGTGATAAACTATATCATGAATATGAGGTGGAGACAACATAGGCTGTGATGCACCCCTAATATAAGCAGCTTGTTGCTGCTAAGAAAATACACATTCGGCGAAGGTCACTCCAAGCATAGAGTTGTACAGCACAGAAACAGATCCTTTGGATCAACTCATCCGTGCCAACCAGATATCCTAAATTAATCTAGTCCCATCTGCCAGCATTTGGCCCATATTCCTGTAAACCCTTCCTATTTATGTACCCATCCAGATGCCTTTTAAATATTGCAACTGTACCAACCTCCAAAACTTACTCCGGCAGCTCATTCCGTACACGCACCACCTTCTGCATGAAAAAGTTGCCCCTTAGGTCCCTTTTAAATCGTTCCCCTCTCACCTTAAGCCTATGCCCTCTAGTTTTTGACTCCCATGCACCAGGGAAAAGACCTTGTCTATTTACTGTATCAATGCCCCTCGTGATTTTATTAACCCCTATTAGGTCACCCCTTAACCTTCGACGCTCCAGGGAAAATAGCCTCAGCCTATTCAGCCTCTCCCGATAGCTTAAACCTTCCAACCCTGACAACATCCTTGTAAATCTTTTCTGAACCCTTTCAAGTTTCACAACATCAACTCAGTTTGTTCAAGAGAAAATTAGAGACTAGAATGAAATAAAGACCTACGTGAAAGAACATTAACATTTTCATTGTACAAAAACAATTATTACTGAATAAATATGTTGATGAATATATAATTTTCACTGACATCCTGAGAGTTGACCTGAATCTGACTACTGCTAGAGCACATTGCTAAGACTCTGGAGATTCTGCAACAAGTAACATCAGACTACAGCAAATATGAAATAATTATAATTTCATAAGATGTCTGTTTAATAGACTAGGAAAATCAAGTCAGAAGTCTAGCAAAATAAAAGATATTGTGATAGAAACCTAAGTCCAGCCCTTTGCCTGATTCTCCAATTGATGCTGCAAGGAATAAGCTTCCTTCAAATTTCATCATGTTTCAGATTTAAAAATTCATACTAGAAAATTATAAAGCAGAAACTGGCTAGAAGAGAATCAACTGGGATGAGATGCATGTGAGGAGAGCAGATACCAGGGAATAATGAGGAATGCAGTCAACATGGCTGTTGACACTGTAATTGCATTAAAATAAATGTATTGATGTTTACAACGAGCAAACATTTTACTCATGTCAAATTACTGTTCAAGCCAACAGTACTGGAGCAAAACTTGTGACTCATAAGTAAATGCAAAATGCAGGATTGTGGATGGCTGCACAAATGGATGAACACAAGATCCAGAATCCTTCATTAAAATCCTTTGTTAAAGCCAGTCATCAGTGCCAAGAAAACCCATACAAGGTGCTTCTGGACTCACATTGGACTGGAGGGAAGACGGTTGATGTGTATGTTATATCACACAAAGACACTCAGTGCTTGATTGAGGGAACAAGTATCTACATAGAAAAATCTAGCTTTTTTGATAAATGTGTGCTGTCACACCAGCACAACACTGTACACTCATGAAGTGGAGTTCCTGGAGAGAAGCAGGATTGTAAGATTTGTGTGAAGCAAGGGTGTATGGAAGTGATCTTGAAAGCCACATCCTGTCTCAGCCTGGCTCATTTCCTCACATAGCTCTGTTGCATATGATGCACGTGGTCTACGCCTTGCTGCCATCTTTGTAAGGCATACGTAGTGATATATGGCACATATGACATATGGCAAAGATAAGCCAGATTAGAACAAATGAACCCCACAACCAGGCTGATGTAACTTGTCAGTTCAATTTCTCAACATCTCTTCATCAGCCCATGATGTTCAATGACGTTGCCATTGCTGAGTACCCCAACATTAACAATCCTTGGAGTTAACATTGACCAGAAACTGAACCAGGACAGTCATAAACAATGCTGTGGCCACAGGAACAGCTCTAGGAATGCTGAGGCAACTAACTCACACCTATCTTCCCAAAGCCTGCCCAGTATTTTCAAGGCACAAGTCAGCAGTGTAGCAGAATACTCTCCATTTGCCCGGATGGGTGCAGCTCCAGCAACACAAGAAACTCAGCAACCTCCAGAAAAATGTAAACCATTTGAATGGCACCCCATTTTCCACCTACAACATTCACTCCCTCCGTCACTGACACACAAGGGCAGCAACTTCAACCATCTAAAGATGTGCTGTAGCACCTTCCAAACTCACAACCTCCACCATCTGGAAGGACAAGGGCAGCAGATCTATGGGAACATCACTTGCAAGATCCCCACCAAGTCACACACCACCCTCACTTGAAAATATATTATCATTCCTTAATTATTACTGATTTAAAATCCTGGAACTCTCTTCTTGACAGGAACTGTGGGTGTACTAACATCCCAAGGGCTGAAACAGTTCAAGAATACAGCTCACAGCCATCATCTCAAGGGGATGGGCAATAAATAGTAGCCTGGTCAGCTTCCTGTTGACCCACTTCCTTTGAACGAATAATGGGAAAATTGTAGTTCTGCAGAATTCTGCCTTCCTTGATGATACAGTTGCATTCATTGAACATCCCCAGTGACTGTACCCTGTAGAGCTTCATCTTTTTCTACCTTTCATTCCAAACAGTAATAATGGCAAAAGAATAAAGAAAGAATTTGAATTCTGAAATTATTTTGTTACTCAAAAGGAGTAGTCAAACTTTTTTACCCAGGCATTGTGTGACAGACAAAAGACAGGGAGTCTAACTTAGGTTCATCTAACTTAACTTCAACTTTAACTCCCTTCATTTAACTTCATTGTACCTCACTTTACCTTAATTCACAATTAACTTTAACTCTAACTCTAAGTTTGGCTTGAAACAAATACCACCCCAATTCGAGGGAAGCGACCAACCTTTGTTCTCAGTGTAGATATTGCCCCATAGCTCTTTTTACGTCTGAAAACAACTTCAGGACACATACTTCTCATTTGTTGGTCTTGATGATTGCGGCTGAAAAATTCTTTGTGCTGGGATCTTTTATCACAAAGTGTGTTCATTTTCCAGAAACTTCTCTGGCACTCAGCCAATGATCAAACCTGATCACGACATTCAACCCCAGCCAATGGAGTTTACTGGTAAACAACTCCTAAATATTTATACCAAGTCATTAGCAGCCATATTCCATGCTCCATACATGGTAATATTGTGCTAGTATGTTTCACAGACCACCATAAAGCCTCCCTCATTTGCTCAACACAGGAAACTGCAGGTCATAGCTTACAGGACAGGTTCCAACATGTCCTGGCTGCTGTTTTAACATAAGTCAGAGTTTAAACCAGCTTGACCAAAGTTCCCAGCATGCTTGATGGTAGATCTTAACCAGTCCAATAGCCATTTCTACTGCTGGCCACAATATATAGACCTTTGCATGACCTCAAGTTGCTTTAAAATTGTTTGCAGCTAATTGTGTACATTTGAAATGCACTTCCTGTTGTAAATATGGAAAATATGACAACCAATTTATTCACAGCCAGCTCGTGCAAATCAATATAAAACCAGATGACATTTTATTCTTAGCTAAGGGGGCAGATGGTAGTTTTGATTTAAATGTCTCATCCAAAATCACTAGTGCAGTGGGGAGGCAGCTATAGCATGGTAATGTCACTGGACTAGTAATCGAGAAACCTTGGCTAATGTTTCAGGGGACAGATTTTGAATACCACGTAAAAGATGGTGAAATTTGAATTCAATTAAAACTGGATGAAAAAAAACTAGCCTAATGACGACCATGAAAGCACTGTTGATTGTCCTAAAACCCAACTGGTTCACAAATGTAAACCGAAAGAACTGCAGATGCTGTAAATCAGAAGCAAAAACAGAATTTGGTGGAAAAGCTCAGCAGGTCTGACAGCATCTGTGAAGAGAAATCAAAATTAACATTTCGGGTCCGGTGACCCTTGTTCAGAACTGTTCCGTGCAAGGGTCACCAGACCCAGAATGTTAATTCTGATTTCTCTCCACAGGTTCTGTCAGACCTGCTGAGCTTTTCCAGCAATTTTTTTTTTGTTTCACAAATGCATTTTGGGGAAAGGAAATCTGCCATTCTTAACTCGTGTTTTTAAATGTGACTCCAGATACGAAACAATGTGGTTAACTTTTGACTGCCCTCTGGACTAGCAGAGCTGGATAATAAATGATGGTCCAGTCATTAAAGAAACAGCTCCCTCAGTTTCGCACTGCAATGCCAGTCTAGATTTTGTGCTGCTGAAGTCTCAAGCATGGGGAGTATTTGAATGTCAGAAATGCAGCAGCCAATGTTCACACAGAACGCACCCACACACTGCAAGGAGATAATGACCAAACAACTTGTTATAGTGATGTCAGTTGAGAGATAAAGTTAACCACAAGCTACTGTTTTCAGAATATGGGTTCTCCTACACCCATTTGAGTTAGGTGGTGTCATGTCAGGGTCAGTTGGGTTGGCAAAGGATGGGGGTTTGAGCCAGGTTCATTGGGACCAATTTGGAAGGCGTTTTGGGTCAGCGAGGTGAAGGTGCTGGCAGTTCCAGCCAGGTCAAATCAGAACAGATCTTTTGCCAGTGAGAGAGAGAGAGAGTGAATGGAGAGAAAGTGAGTATGTGTGTGTGTGTGTGAGGGACAGAGTGTGTGCATGCGAGAGAGTGTGTGACAGAATGTGAGAGCATGATTGAGTGAGAATGCGTGATAGTCTGTGGGAGAGTGTGTGTGAGTGTGTAAGTGAGTATGAGTAAGGCTGAAAGTGAGTGTGTGAGAATATGCATATGCTTGTGTGAGAGTGTACATGATTGAGTGAGATTGTATGTGACCACGAGAGGATGTGAGACAATGTGTGAGAGAGAGTGTGTGAGAGAGTGAGTGTGTGATTTAGGGTGAGAGTGAGTGTATGAGAGGGTGAGAATATGTGCGCATGTGTGTAAGTAAGTGTGTGTAACTGAATGAGAATGTGATTGTGTGAGAGAGTGTGTGAGAGATTGTGTGTCTGTGTGCGTAAGAGTAATTTAGGGTGAGAGTGAGTGAAAGAGAGAGTGTGATTGAGTGAGGGTGAGAGTTTGTGAGACTGTGTATGTGTTTGTGTGAGAGAGCTGGTGAGATTGAGGGTACATGTTTGAAAGTGTGTGTGAGAGTTTGGGTGATTGTGTGATTGTGTGAGAGTGAGGGGACAGGGATGTTAGGTCAGGGAGGGTTCAGTGTGGTCAGGTCAGTGAGGGGTCAAGTTAAGGGGGCAGTCGGGTCAAGATGAGCTTGTTCATGCAGGATCGGGTCAGGGGGTGGGGAGTAAAGTGTTTTTGCGCAGAAGATATTCACAGATATGCTGTTAGCAAAATAGTTGAAAGTGTACCAAATATTATCAAAATCAGACGCAAGTTTAAATGTGAAAACCAGTTACACTCTCTTAATAACAATGCAAATCGGTTTCATGACTTTTTTTTTACATGGTGGCAGAGTTTTACATTCTTCTGTAGCTGGAAAACAGTCTGAAAATCTGCTTGCTACAATGAGACCTCAAAGCAAATATTCTACGTAGTTGGGAGTCCCTTAGCCACAATGGTATTAAGCCATCTAATTGGCCTTTTGGGATCAGTGAACACATGATTGACCTCAGGTAACATCGTGTTCTTTGTAGCATGTTTTGTTCTTTGATATTTTTAATACCATGGGTGACAGTTCAGGAGTAATCGCTCTTTGCAAGTTGTACAAGGAAGCAGAAAGAACAGAAGAACTATGTAATGTCTCGAATACAAGAAATGATATACATGAACCTTATCCCTGACCTTATTGATTAACTGATATTGTCATGCTGTTTCAAGATTAATTAGGTGTTTTGGTTTATGCTTTTGATCTTGTTACACTGGGCTTCTTTTCACATCGCCATTGTGCGAAAAAAAATAGCTGAAGCCTCGGTCTAAACTCTATTTCCATTAAGTCTGAACAAAGGCTGTGCTGTAGCCTGAAGTCCAGTCAAACATGAGGAGCTACAATGAAGGGTAATACCCAAAACTTTGACTTCTCCTTTCCTCCAGATGCTGCCTGGCCTGCTGTGTTCTTCTATCCTCCTGTTTGTCTATCTTGGATTCCAGCATCTGTGGTTTTGTTTTGTCTCTATGAGGACCAACGATGTTGTTTCAGTAGTTTCTGAATACCTTGGTATCAAGTAATCGTAGTACAATCGACTCTTTGGTGTACCTGGGCTTGGCCGATGGACTGAGATTGTTATAACCTGGTTGTTGTATATAGAATTTACAGAGCTATTCAGCCTATATGTTTATGCCCCACTATGATCTCTTCTCATCTTACTTCATGGAGCCCTATCAGTAAAACCTATTCCTTTCTCCCTCAGAAACTATTCAACTAGATTGGAGGGTTTGAGCTATAGGGAGAGGCTAATAGGCTGGCGCTATTTTCCCTGGACTTTCAGAGGTGCTTTCAGATGCTTATAAAATCATGAGGGGTGTGGATAGGGTGAATAGCCAAGGTCTTCTCCCTAGGATAAGGGAGTCCAAAACTAGAGGGCAAAGCTTTAAGTTGAGAGGGGAAAGAATTAAAAGGGAACCTGAAGGGCAACCTTTTCACGTAGAGGCTGGTGCATGTATGCCAAAGGAAGTAGTGGAAACTGGTATAACTACAACATTTAAAAGGTATCTTGTTGGGTATATGATTAGCAAGGTATTAGAGGGATATGGGCCAAATGCTGGCGAATGGGACTAAATTAGTTTAGGATGTCTGGTCAGCATGGATGAGTTGGGCCAAAGGGTCTGGTTCCTTGCTGCGAATTCTATGACTCTATGATTCCTATTGAATACATTTATGTTATACACCTCAGCTATTTAGTGTGATGGTAAGTTCATATGCTGGCCACTCTTTGGATTAGGGAGATAAAATGGAGGATTTAATGGCTATCTGAAGTGCAAAAGAGCATTTTTAATAATTGGTTTAACACACTTTCAATAATTGTTTTAATTTGCTAAACTGATTGTTCACAAATGATTGCTCAATGTCCAAGACTATTCATGATTCCTCAGATACTGAAACAGAACATGATCAAATATAACAAGATCTGGACAATACTCAGGCTTGGATTGACAAGTGGGAAATAACATGTGCACCACACAAATGCCAGGCTATGACTACCTTTTGATGGGCAAAAACACAAAGTGTAAGGAAACATGTGGATCCCATGGAGGAAGGTGCTCCATGTGTTAGTTTGAAGAAAAATAAACTGGGCTCATATTTTCCACACGACATAAATGTAAGTGGTAATACAACTGAGGTATTTAGGATTTGGAAAGAGTTTGCAGTAGATAGAAATGTCCTCCACTTGTGGAATGTCTAGGTCAATGAGCTGAATCTTATAGGAATTATCGTTTGCCAATCACCTCTATATTCATTAAGCTGCATTGATTACCTTGTCGTGTTCTACATCAAATTCAAAATTATCATTCTGTGTTCACATTACTTCATGCCTTGAACTCTTGCTAACTGTGTAACATTCTACACTCCGACAACCCTCAGATTACTGCATCCGTTCAACACTGGTCTCTTGTGCTTGACTTCTTTTATTGCATTAATGGCAGCCATGCCCTCATCTGCTTGGATCCCCAAACTCTGAAATTCACTGCTTAATCCATCTCTCTACCTCTTTTTATTCCATTAAGATGCTTCTTAAAACCTACTTCTTTGACCAGATCTTCGATTACCTGTCCAAATACATCCTTATTTGGTTTGGTTTCAAATTCTGCCAAATAATTGTACCTACAAAGCAGCTGGGAGACATTTTACATGGTTGGAGGTGCTGTTTCAATTGTTTGGTCCTGCACACTTGCAAATAACATTTTAATTACAAGTTCAGAGAAGAAAAAATGGCCAAATCGCATTTGAAAAACCTGTCCCAGAATTTGGTGAAATGGTGTTGTTAGCTCACCCTAAGGTAGACCACTGTTCACCTCGATCATTCAGCTTTGATCTGAGGCCAGTCTTTGCTGGGAAATACTGTATCACACTCCAGAGAGCTTTGGCAAGATCCTGCAGCTCAGATATGGCCAGCTATAAGCACAGTTCATGTTCATTGCAAGACTGCAATTCTGTCACTCAGTGGGGATCCTGCTGCTGTTTACAAAAACAGACCGGAACAGTTGACCTTTCAAGTCAACACATAACCTTGAATATTCTTGAAAAGCCACCCTTGAGCTCTCTTTAGGATGTTGCTGATAATTCATAACTCCCTTTAATGCTCACAGTCCAATCACAAGCATAATTACAACTGATTTGCACCTTTCTGTCATTGGTTCAACACTTACGATTATAAATTCAAGGCTCATACTAACACCAGAGCAATGACCAGCACCGATCACTGTCTACAACGACGTGGCTGGTTGTTGTCAGAATAAATTGATTGAATATTTGAAGGAACTTCCCATGGTGAAGTTCCATGGTAGGAAGTAAGTTTTGTATTTGCTATAGAATCAGCAAAAGAGTCATTCAGTGTTGCTTTGGCATTTTCACCCAGTAGCAAATGATTTATTGGCCCTGATTCTCCAGCACCTTTGTGAAACGAAGTTTCAAGTGAAGATAACCCCGGCCCAATTGACACAAATTGACAGCTCACCTCTCCTCAACATGGGAGTAGCAGAGAGTGAGGGATTGGAGTTTGCATTTTGTAATCTCCTTGGCTTGCCCAGTAGAGTTGCCAAGTATTTGAGAAAATTACAGTTGCACCATAAGAACACAAGAAATGTGAACAGGAGTAGACAATAGGGCCCCTGCTGTCTGCTTTCGCATTCAGTAAAGTCATAGTTGGCCTTCCACCTCAATTCCATTTTTGTGCCCTCTCTCTTTAGTCTTTAATTTCCTTCATGGCCAAAAATCTATAGAGGGATCTTAGTCTCGAATGTATTCAATGACTGAACATGCACAGCCCTCTGTGATAGAGAATTTTGACAAATCACATAGTATAAAAGTGGTGTTAATTATTGATATTATTATTTCCTGGAGCTAGAGGAGCATTTGAAATTTAGTTCACCACTACTTCATCATTACTATGTTGCTATGGACTGACAAATCCCAGGCCATAGTCACAGTATACCTATATGGTATTTCATCAATATTTTACTCTGGGGTGCTATATGACAACCTTTGCAAAATGGCTGATATCTAATTATTTGGGGCATTGAAGACAGCCAAAGATTGCGTTTCAACAAAGAACAGGTGTTGATTTTTACTGTTGAGATCAACTACTGGATCAAGTGATGAGGAAAAAGAATGAAAAAATTCAATTTTACTAAATTACTCTTCTACGGGGAACTGAGTGTACAAGGTGGATTAAGAATTGAAAACGTGTGAGTTATATGAGCAAAGCACTATCCAAGCTCTGGCAGCTGGCCATAAATCCATCATGATTTCATTCCATCAATCAAGTTCAGGAACTGTACTCCGAGGGAAGTGAGAAATATTCCCAACTCAATTGAAATGCTTCAGTAATCCAGAGTCGTTCCCGCTCTCATAGAATTATTGAACACAGAAGGAAGCCTTTCAACTAAACCTGTCTGTGCCAGCCTTTTGAAAGCCTTTGTCTAATAAGTTTCACTGCTCCACAATATCTCAACAGTCCTGCAAATATTTTTCTTTTCAAATACATATCCTCTTAGAAAGTTGCTCATGAATCTGTTTCCACCATCCTTTCAGGCAAAGTGTTTTCTCTTCTCTTCCCCTATCAACCCTTGATCACATCATAAAATCTGTCCTTCGGTCGCCCATCCTCCTGCTAGTGGAAATAGTTTCTCTTTGCTTACTCTATAAACCCTTCATGGTTTTGGATACCTTTATTAAATCTCCTTAAACTCACACCTAGCTTTCTGGTTTCGCTCATTGCTCAAACCTAATTAACCTCATCAGGAACACTTCTTCAATGTCTTGATATCCCCCCTAAAGTATGATGATCATAAATGACTATAATTCTCCAGCTGAGGCTGACCCAGTGAGCTGTAAAGGATATAGCCCTGGAACACTATGCCAAACGCATCACTGACGTGTCTGGCAAGGCTCGTATTAGCTGAGAGCAACGTGAGATGTCATTGAAAACGTCATTGCAAAGGGGAAATAAAAACTAATAACCTGCTTTATTCATTCATGAATTGTCTTCTTTATCCGTCTGAGGGGAAAATCAAGGAAAATTACAGGGCTAATTTTCTTGGGCCCACATTTGTGCTTTAGGATTATACTTCTCAGATGTGCTGGTGCA
>NC_063337.1:87402645-87425890 GCF_021869965.1 Rhincodon typus | reverse complement strand
GTTGTCTCGGATTCACCAGCATCTGCAGTTCCTACTATCTCTCCCAACCATTAACTCTTGAAATGTTTTAGTATCTGGCGCCTCAGGAAAAGACAGGCTTCTAATAACCAGAAAAGCCATGGATCCACAAGCTGTCAGGAGAATTATTTGTTGCTTTCCATCTGTCCCAATGTTATTTGTCCAGAAAAAAATAATGCTTCCTTTACATACACTCAGCCTAGTTTTCGATGGCAGGATCAAAAGAGTCACACTTCCCAAATAATGACATGATGTCAGAAATGCTTACCCTAACTTAAAAGCAACTGTTGCAAGCAAATTCATTCATGAACATGTTTTTCTCTCATCACTACTGAAATAAGTTCATAGAGGCCAACACCCCATCACCAAGTCACCCTTTATTTACACGTGGAGAGTCCTTGACTTTGATTGAATTCTCAGCGTGAACAGGAAGCTTGATACTCCTGTTCTTATCTGTCAGCCAGTGCTCCCTGATTAGACCCAATTAACAGCCCCAATCAGGGAACTCATATTCTTTGATGCCAACCTTGCTGAACTTGGTACAGTCAATACACTTCTATCTCAGCTTTCTACTCTTTTGGTTTCCAAAATCTGGTGAAGGAGATTAGGCAGGGAGCTTCAAAATCTTAGTGCTATGTCATCAGCAACCAAACTCTTCTCCCCAGAAAACACAGTTCAAAAAAAGCAACTTCATCCCTTGTTCCACCCTGATAAACTGGTCTCTTTTCTTGTGGCCTCAATTACCATTCAACATCTGCCATCATTTTGAATGTAGAGTCTCTTCCAGACTTGCCAGAACCAATGAACCAGTGAATTTGTTAATATATGACTTCTGCTTTCTGTTTAAACAGAATGATTATCCCGGTGTTGCTGTGCCTATTGGGGCTTTTTTTTTAAATGAAAAATCAACCTACAATTAACCTCCAGGCCTGGCCTCACAAATGAACAAAAGCTTGTCTAATCTGTCCCTTTCATCACATGCTGTTTCTCAAAGTCCATAAGTCATCTTCAGCTCATAATTCTCAGTTTCTAGCTCAAAACTAAAATTGACTAAAAAAAACTAATGGAAAATCAGGGGGAGTTTTAGTAGTCCAGACTCATTCTTGACTTGTACAGCTGTGCTTGATTCATAAAAAAAGGTCTATCTTCTTTTGGCTAAAAAAAAGTGTTCAAATGTAGATTGTAATTTGTCATGATGATATCAGATATGAACTGTAGATCTTTCAAGTCCATTATCCAATTTAATACTTGGGACACGCATGAATTGAAATGGTTCTATGAGGAGACCAAAATACTGAATTAAAATGGCTAAAGAAATCAGCTGACCCACACAGGTAGGCCAAGTTTTTGAAAAGCTGAACGTAACATTATTCACAACAATATTAAAACCAGTCAGCAGATCTCTCTGAGAGGTTCAAAAATGTGCTAATCTCTGATTCAATTTACACCCTTATGAAAATCTTCACACGTTTAAGATGAAAAATCATCTATAATTATCAAGTCTGGTCACAATGAGCTAATCAGATGGAATATACAAACAAGAAGCTCCCTGTCTGGGAGTGCAGAAAAGATGGACTTTAGACTGTAAAACTCCCTGAAGGCTCTTTCTCTGTCTCTCAAGTAGAAAAGTGCCTAGTTCCAGCCCTGACTGGAAAGAATCATATGGAAATTGAAAACCATACAGATAACTGCATTGTTCACATCTGTTGATGATCAATGAATCCAACTAACTGATTGTTGTCTCTGATTAAACCTTACGCCCCTGTGTGTGTGTGTGTGTCTGCACAAAGGCAGCATGCTTGACATTCTATCTTTTATTTCAGAGTTAGCAGGTAATAAAATTTCCTTTCTTTTCTAGCACAAGGCATTATTGCCCATTACTGTTGCAATAAAAATTAGTTAACCACATTTCAATTGGAGAAAAGTATAGCCTCATGCTAAAAGTAACAAAAATCTTTGATGTGACGTATAAGGGAGGTTGAAAAGTGGGGAGCTGTTTCAGCCCTCCTCACCTGCTCATAACAAGATTAATGGCTTGAATCAAGGCTATAGAATGCCATAACTTTCTTTTTAAACAATTGGAGTAGTCAAGTAGTAGGTTGACTGATCCCTAAGGAAGGTATAAGAGATTTGCTTTGTTTGTCTTGGTGAGAATTCATTGTAATTAGTTGCCGACAATCTTAATTTCACCAATATATGAGCCAACAACTCAATGATGTTCAATTTTGTCACCCCACCAAATTTTTAGTAAATATGTTCTAGTCTGCTTTCTACACTATCTCCTTACCTGTTATCTTGGTTGTCACACATTTTTCTGTGTCCTTGAAAGTCTTCCATTTCATCTTCTTGACAGGGTTATGAAAGCTCAGATCATGGTGCTATAGTCGCTTCTGACAATAAGTCATGAATGCTTTCTTTCCCTATTTCTTGTCCTCTGTAAGGCCCTTGAATATAGGCGCTGATGCAACTCAGCCTGATGTGATATGATACAACTGATCTGTCTCCAAGGAAGGGATGAAAAGAATTAATCATTTTTTGAATGATGTCCATGACATTCCACATGTCCTTTAAATCACATTCTCTTCTTGTCTTGTTCAAGTCAATGTGAGATTCTGTTGATGTTCTGCGACCAGCCATCCTTTGACAGTTTTTGCTCATAGCAGCTGTCTAATGCTGTGACAAGGTCCATCTTTGTACAGCTCTCCTATTGACAGTAAATCCTATTAAACCACCCTTTCCTTTGGAGTCACAGTCAGTCATCACTTTAATGGCTTGATCACATTGTCTAGATTATAATTCTGCATTGATATTGGAATGCTTTTCAAACCAATGTGCTGAAATAAACCTGATGTTGTCTCGATTATAAGTGAGAATCCAAAGCAGCATGGAGTGAACTCTTGAATGCTGAAAATCCCATCATGACCATCCTGTTTGCGGTGGTAATGAATGTTAATTCTTCTATCATATTCATAGAGTCCCTACAGTGTGGAAGCAAGCCATTCAGCCCATACCAACCCTCCGAAGAGCAACCCACCCAGACCCACTGCCCTACCTATTCCTGTATTTTCCATAGCTAATTCACCTAGCCTGCACATCCCTGGGCACTATGGGAAATTTAGCACGGCCAATCTACTGCACACCTTTGGTCTGTGGCAGGAAACTGGCACACCTGGAAGAAACCCACGTAGACATGATGAGAGTGGCAATCTCCACACAGTCACGTGAGGGTGGAATTGAACCTGAGTCCCTGGCGCTGTGAGGCAGCAGTGCTAACCACTGAGCTACCGTGCTGCCCTAATTGATGTAACTGCTGAAGAACTAAAAAGTCATGCTGTTTCTGTTATTGTCAACACAATTGTTATAGCAATTGATAAATACTTGGAATGTCCTGGAGATGGGTATGTCATCGAAATCAACATTGGAGAAGATATTCACTCCATAGAGAAATAAGTACATTGGTTTAAAGCAGAACATGGGAATGGATAAGTCAGATAGAAAAATATGAATAAATAAATAAAGGCATTTAACTTAACGTAGTTCTGTATAAAATACTATAAAATCACATGTACTCACATTCATAGTTATGCTTTTCCCCTTATAGCTTCTTTTCTTGGCTCTGTGCATTTGCATTTACCAGTGAAAAGCATTTAGCACAGCCCATGATATCCAATTGCTCTTGGGCTTAACATGAGCTTTGCTTGTGACCCAGCAAGCTCCAATTAAAATTTGCAATGGTGTTCTCATCAATTGTAGCTTTTCTTCTTCCAGTAAACAAACTCCAAGGATGTTTGTCAGCTACAGTTGGATACATGAATTATATATCCTTTGGCTCCAGCAACAATGTGCATATAGCACAGGTTTAGAGTTCTTGTGGCATAGTGGTAGTGCCCCTATCTCTAGGTATAAAAGGCCCTCGTTCACGTGTCATAAAATGACTGAATAGGTTAATTGGAAATATTTACAACAAGCTTATAGCTTGGTAATACAGAAGAAAAAAAGACTGGACCTAAAACATTACCACTGTTTTTCTCTGCACAGATTCTGCCTGATTTGCAGGAGTATTTGTAGGATTTTCCATATTCATTTTTAATTTTCAATATCCACCGTATTGCAATTGTATGACAGTGTGGAGATAATGACTGACTTATTTAACAAAACTAACAAATGCATTAATTCTGAACTGTCAAATAAGGAATGCAATTTACGTCATCAATCAGGGCTCTCATGCAATTCCCCATATCTTAAAACAGCGTTTTCTTCAAAATGTTCATGTTTTGAAGATGGGAATATTGATTTTTCTGATAAGTGGACTTTAAACTAATGATGATGTACTTTTTAAGTACTTCAAAGAAGGGAACTGCCTGCGCACATTTTAGACTTGACACATGGTCTAAAATCAGTTGGATTATTATTTCTGTCAACCTTCAGTGCTTCAAAATTGCTCATTGTATTTAAACCAATCTACTCTTCCTTTCAATTTGCATATTCGCAAAGCTCCTTTCAAGGTTTGTTTGGCATTATATGGTTATGTTTATGAAATTAAAAATGCTGATGTTCTACTTGAATTGAAACTGCCCAATTATATTAAAATTTCTATGGTCTTAAAGGTTGTAATTTTTTTTAACTACCAGTTCATTTTGTACTATTCGAAAATGCATTTGTACCACTATCAACTCTTGAAATATTTTGAAGTATACTGACCTTATTTGTTGCTTTTCTCTCATTGGGAATATAAAAGAACATCTCTAGATTTATCGTCCACTTCTTCAATCTTGGATATTTGTTTACCTTCTGTCTTGATACTACAACTTCCTTCACAGCTATCTATATCCCCAAGGACATTGGAAAGTACCAAACTAATAAAAGACAGCCAGTCCCCCAAAAAATGAGTACAGCTCAATTGTCTACTTTCTCAAATATCTATTCAATTATTCATGACTTTTATCCAAGGCTGTCTTCCCACTAATCTGTTCCAGATGAACAATACCCTCAACGAGATAACTGTTGTGATACTGGGCTTTGAGTTGACTGAGAGTCTGCTATGTTGTGTTCTGTTATGCTTCCTGATTTAATGTCCATTTACTGACACTTTTGCAGTGATTGCTAGATGTGATGTCATTCTTAGAGACAGTAGCCTAACTTGTATCAACTCCACTGAGCTAGGTGCTGAGTATATTCTATAAATGAGTAAATTACTGTTTGTCTGTCAGTTGACCTGTTGACAAGCTTCTTCATCTCCAATATCTTGGAAACTAACACATAAAGTGTTTTATATCCTCCAGAGTAATACTCAGAGTGTTCACTAACGATTCACTAAAAGGAACTAAACTTTTTGACTTTAAAGTATCTGTCCAAATGTGTCATGATGAACTGGCATTTATATAGCACCTATCACAATCTTGGGACACTCCAACAATTTTTGCTGTCAGTGAAATACAACTCTTGAAAAGTATTACCATTATTGTAATGTCAAAAATGTGATCATCAAGTTACACACATCAAACTCCTACAAATAGCAATTTCGACTGGATCATCTGTTTTTAGTGATGTTTATCACAGGAACATATGAATAGGAGTATTGAGCTTGTGCTGTCATTCGCTATTTATCTCAATTTCATTGCCACACACCATCCCAATATCCCTGTGTGTCTTTACTGTCCAGAAATCTAATGATCTCTGTCTTGAACACATTCAAGTATCGAGCATCATCAGTCATATGTTGGAGAATTGCAAAGATTCATCATTCTCTGAGTAAGGAAATTTCTCCCCATTTCAGTTTTAAATGGCCTATTCTTATTCTGAGATAAAGGGCCAAATATCGCTCAGGGTATCAGTGAGATTGCCCATTCTCTTTAAAGTGGTCCCATGAATTTTCTTTTGTAAGCACCCAATGGAGCGTCAATGTAGAACCTTATCTGGAAAATGGCATCTTTGACAGTGCAGAATACTCTCAGTCATGTACCAGAACATTAATCTGGGTGATGCACTCAAATCACAGGAGTACGGCCTTTGAAGACAGATGAGTCTATTTTTGAACATAACCCCATTAAATTGATGCTTGCACCAAAGGTGAATTTTAGGATTGTATCTTTTCAGGAGTCTACAGAAAAAAAATGGAAAACCATAGTCATACAATTCATCTAGTCATATGCAGTCTGGATACTTCGACGAGGTATCTAATTTGTAATGAACTGGACAATTGCTTTGAGGTAGTTTTGTGGTATTATTTTGCATCATCATTTCCCAAATTGCAACAGTGTGATAATTCAAAAGTATTTAGTTAACTGCAAAACATTTTGGGAGAAAGTCAATAAACAGAAAAGTAAGGCTTGAAATGAATGCAGAAATAAAACACTTCAAGTAGCTTTAACCAAATTTTGAGGCATTATTTATAATTTGTTGAGGGCTTTTATCTTGAGCACCTGGAAATTAACAGTTATCATAGCAATGGGAAATTATCAGATAATTTCACCCTCTTTAAGCTCCAGCTAAAGGTCTTTGTTCATTTGCTTCGGTTTATGGCCTACTAATTCGACTGAGGTGACTCAATTGGTGAGTAGCAGTCTCATCTGTGAGTACAGGTTCAAGTACTAATTCCGGAAGTAGAGAGCAAAGACCTTGCCTAACACTCCACTAGAGAACTGAGGGAGTGCTGCATTGTTAGAGATACGGTCTCATGAATAAGATATCCCACAAATGGGCTTTATGCCCTTTAAGGTGGAGGTAAAGGATCGCACAGCATTGTTTTGAAAATTATCCTGCTGCCTTTACCAATACTTTCCTGTCAATCAACATCAAAAAAGTATAATATTGCATTGCTGTCTCAGGGAACCTTTACATGTTCTTTTAACCAGAGGACAACATGTGGCAACTATCTGATAATTCCCCATTGCCATGACAACAGTTCATTTCCAAGCACATAGAGAATAAATCAAAACCTCAGCAAATTACAAACAGTACCTAATATTTCCTATATCACGAAGGTTATGAGACTTCAAAAGCACTTCATTTGGGAAATATGCGGCTATGAAAGGTGCCAAGTAAATGCAAGTTCCTTTTTGTTTAATTGATTGCACCTTCAAAGACAGAAAATTTTATGTGATTATTCCAAGCAAGGTCATCTGAGTATTCATCAGGAGCGGTAAGTCCTTTATATCAAATGCTCCGAGGGGAAAACATTTTTAGTAAGGGCTGAAACTTATGCCTATTTTGGCGAAGAGCCAGTTGCATTGAGTTGTTGGAGCACTTTTCGCTGCAAAGTGTAATGAGATTTTTTGTCATATCTTTCTAAACTGACCTCATCAAATACCTACCTGGTCCCATGGCATTCTTCTTGTCCAATTCTAGACCCATGGTACTATGCTTCCTTCCTGGATCAACTTGCCACACGGCAGATATCTACCAAAAGAGTGGCATTACTGGTGCACACTCCATATTTAAAAAGATGCCGTGCACCCAGATAAGCACTGGCATATCAAACATAGTGACGGAAATACAGTCTGAAAATGTCAGACCCACCAGGAATGATGGTACCAAGATCCTCTTGCAGGGATCTGCAGTTCCTGGTGGAGAAGTAGTAGAGAAGAGGACCAGCACAGGATGGCCCACTGTCACTATCTGGGCCATCCAGCCTCTATGCAGAGAAATAGCAAGCAGTTCCACAAGACAGTCAATAATCTTTTCCACTCCACCAGAGTAAGTGCCACACTCTTCTCTGCTACACCACACTCACTTGATCTCTGCCACTGCACCAAGCTCCCAATAGACCTCAGGCTCTGACACTCTCCCGATTGCCTGCAGCATCATCCCTCACTTGCTCTCAACCCCATCTTTTGCAACGTCCCACACCACTAACACTGCTTGGACACTGCTCTGTTTACTCACTCACTCAAGACATCTCACCACCTTTCAATCACCTGTGCCAGCACTAACAGCCATGCCACCCACTTCCATCTCTCTCAATGGCTCCCCTTCCCTCATTCCATGAGAAGATAGCCTACGAAAGGGCAGAAAGGGCCTGGCTGTGTTGAGGGGTGCCGGACATCAGACTTCTCACCCCCTACAAGGAGAAAACCCTTTCCTTCATGGGGGAAGACTGGGATGTTTTCTAAAGTGATGCCGAGACATCTTTGTCCCGCCAACAAAGTAAGTACTATTCTTCATTCTACTGCAACTCTTACAGTAACTCTACCATTGGTGTCATTCATTGCACATGACTTCTAACCATTGGCTATGATGCCTTCTTTCCTGTGTCATGCAGGTACCAGTTGGATGTCCACAGCCTTAGTGGAGAAACAGCCTGCCCCAGAAGCTGCCTCCTTGGCCCCTGAGGATGAGAGTACCTAGGCTTCAGAGGAAGCATCAGCAGGGTTGCTTCCTGCACTCCCTACCAGGTCAGTGGAAATGTTGGCCTTTGAATCTCTGCAGGCACAAGCTGGTGGACACCTTACTGTGATAGTACCTCAGAAGAACAAATCTCCCCAGATTACTGACATTCAGTGGATTGCTCCCGGGGACGGAGCTAACCCACTGGTGCCAGTATGCCTCACCAACTGTATGAGCCCTATCCTACAGACTGGATGCTACTGATTGTGACCCATTCCCTGGACTGCAGAGGCATGGACAACCCTGACCAAGAATACCCTGTTCAATTCGCTAGATTGATATTGCATACTGCTCTTGACTTAACGTGCCAGAACCCCTGACTGATGGGTATCTCCATGGACATTGATGAGGGTTTAGAGACCTGGCTGTTTGCTTGGTGCAAATGCCATGTGTTTGCTGTGTAAGCTGCTGGCACATGGTGCAGGTGTGAGATTGATGTATCACACTGCCATACAGCAGGTTGCACTACCCCTTTACTGAGAACTGGTGATCGGCAAGGCAAGTTGCCTGCTTGTGTGACTGCATGAACTGGCATGACCTGGCAAGAAAGATCATGATAGAGCATAAGGTGTAGAGCTGGATGAACACAGCAGACCAAGCAGCATCAGAGGAACAGGAAAGCTGATGTTTTGGGTCTGGACACTTCTTCAGAAATGGGGGAGGGGAAGAGGATTCTGAAATAAATAGAGAGAGAGGGTGAGGTGGATGGAAGATGTCTAAAGGAGCAGATAGGTGGAGAGGAGACAGACAGGTCAAGGAGGCGGGGATGGAGCCAGTAAAGGTGAGTGTAGGTGGGGAGTTAGGATGGGTGTTAGTCAGTCAAGGGAAGACAGACAGGTCAAGGAGGCGGGGATGAGGCTGGGAGGTCGGAGATGGGGATGGGGCTTGAGGTGGGACAAGTGGATAGGTGGGAGAAAGGACGGACAGGTTAGGGAGGCGGGGACAAGATGGGCTGGTTTTGGGATGCGGTCGGGGGAGGGGAGATTTTTAAGCTTGTGAAGTCCACATTGATACCATTGGGCTGCAGGGTTCCCAAACGAAATATGAGATGCTGTTCGTGCAACTTTCAGGTGGCATCATTGTGGCACTGAAGGAGGCCCTGGATGGACATGTCCTCCAAGGAGTGGGAGGGGGAGTTGAAGTGGTTCGCGACTGGGAGGTGCAGTTGTTTGTCGCGAACCGAGCGTAGGTGTTCCGCAAAGCGGTCTCCAAGCCTCCATTTAGTCTCCCCGATGTAGAGGAGGCCACATTGGGAACAGTGGATACAGTATACCACATTAGCAGATGTGCAGGTGAACATCTGTTTGATGTAGAAGGTTTTCCTGGGGCCTGGGGGTGAGGGGGGAGCACCTACGCTCGGTTCGCGACAAACGACTGCCAGATGCCAGAGCGTCCTGCAATGCAAATCGATGCATGCTCCCTTAGCACCCTGCATTTAGATTGCTGAGATGTCATGGAGATCAGAGGGGTTAGCAAAAGTTGGCTATCAATACCTGTGGATGAAAGGTGTGTTCAGATGCTGTCCACAAATTGTGCGCTGTTTGATTCTGAGCAACATGAAGGTTCCTTACAGCCAATGGTGAGCTGAAGTCACTGGGTATCTGCTGTGACTTCTATACTGAGAATTCTCAAGATCTAGCTTGTTGGTTGTGTTTGATAAGATAAGAACCTGGTTATTTTAAGCTATGCTGTTAAAAAGTATTTAATATTCCATAATCCATCTTAATTGGCAACTTGCCATTGCCTATTGAAAGACCCGCCTCTTTTCGCCTTCTACTGTTAACCACTTCAGCTTCATGAAGTTGGAGGGAGATTCTTGTAAACCATGAAGACTAAGTCTGCCATGTGTACATAAATGGGAGGTTCTTTTTTTGGAATTCTTTACCTATTTTTTTTTCTTCAGGATAAAGTTTTTATTTCTCTCTGACCAAGTCGATCACACTGTCTGATTCTGACTGTGGCTGCGATGGATGTTACATTTAGCATCAATGTGCTTAACTGATCCAATAATGGTTAATACCTCAGATCATGGTTTCTGATTCAGAATATTGTGTCATTTTTCCTCATGCAAATCTTGTTTTTTGTTTGTTAATGAGATCAATAATCCAAATGTTTCATGCCTTCAAGCAAAAAGAAGGTTGCACCTTGTTTTAGTTTAAAAAGTAAGATTTACTTTTTCAGTGTTTGTATGATAATCATATGCTTGCAAGATATATTTTTCAGAAAGTTCTGTATGCATCTCAATGATATTTTAAGACTGACCTAATTGATACGAATGTTGTTTCAACTACAAGTGTCCAATATTCTCAAAGTTGCTGTACAGTTTGTACTGAATGCTTTGCTGTGTGCACCATTTGTTCACAGCCATGGGTTTTCGTGGGATATATCCATGTCTCCTCATTATATTTACCCTCACAGCATGGTGAACCCTTGTCACGAAGCATTGCTGGCCACTGCACTATATTCACTTGCAAATAATTTTTAAGGTCTGAAGATGCCAAATATAAGTAACTCTTTCTGCTCTACCCTTCAGAGCTGATACATTGATCTTACAAAAACTATTTCTATCCACAGTTAGTATCAGAGTGATACTCCTGGTTTGCAAAGAATAAATGCAGCCTATCCAGACTTCATTATGTGGCTTGTAGACTGCCAACTCCAGGTTCCAGCCTGTATTAGTTGGTCATTGCATGATCAAACTGCTGACAGCTTTGCTGCTACCATGACAAATTAAGGATTATTGAAGGCATCATTCTGTTGCATCTGGGATGAACACAATGACAAAGTGGGCTTGTTCTTATGTAGCCTGCACAATTGGTGAGACTCTGCCAACTGCTTGTTACCTTATATCCACAAAATGTTCGAGGATTATAAACCTAAATTAACTCTTTGAAAACTATTCAACTGAACTCTGAATTCATGGGCCTCACCAATCCCTGACAGTCTAAGTCTGATTCCCACCCCCACCTCAACCTGACGCAACATCTCTTCCAAATATGAAACGACGTCCCTTCACCAGACCTGATACCCTTCCTGAAATAATACTATGACGCCATAATGACCTGATAATCCTGTCCTCTTTGGACCAGACCCAATACACCACCCCATCATACCTCAAACCTCCCAAGCCCAAATCAAAATACACCATCCCCCACCTTCACCGATCCAAGCCAACATACCTCAACTCTACCCCAACCTGCACCATTAGTCTCCCAGTACCTGCTGGTCCTCACGCCACCACTACCCAACCTCTCAACCTATCCTAAGCATTCATCCATGGACTTGAAGCCTACTCACTCACTCATATGGCACTTGAAAACAATATCACTCAAATGCCCACATTTAATTTACACACTTACATTTTCAAAGTAGTTGTCAAAGTGGCTGATCGTGCTAGATGAATAAACTTCAGAATATAGCACAATTACTGCTGGAAAAGTGGTTTCAACAATGATTCGCTCCCCTACTAGCTCTGGTGTTGCCTAGGTGGGCCATTGCCATTTTGTAACAGAAGGATTCTGTCTAGGACTGTAGTGCAAAACTGATCTAGAGATAAGTGGTTATTTGTTAGTTCAAATCAGAATTGGAAACAGAGTCTTAAAGTTTAACAGTTGAGTGTTCAGCAAGGAGTCCAACTAACTATGATCATTTACATTTGATTCATTCATACTTTTACTGAGTGTCCAATTCTGTCTTCATTTTGTGGAAAAATGTCAAGCTTCTATTCTGTATTCTTTCAATGGCAACATTGAGAATTGGAGAGCAATTTGTAGGCTATTACAGGCATGAGTGCACAATTTACCACATTATGCCACAGCTAATTTTACTCTTGTGAATCAGGCAGCTCATTCTTAGCAGTCTAGTGACACTATTTACCATTTCTAATAAGGATAATATGCAGATGATTTTGCTAACTTTTCAAGCAGGCAAAGATGTTCGATAATTTTGTGGCTGGATTTTTGGTCTTGTCTTCTCTCAGAGAATGGGCTTCCTCCACCAGATGGAACAGCTGAGATCATTAACTGAGGGTCACCTTGAGGAATATGAGGGTCAACCAAACATCTCCCAAAACAGACAGGTGAATCTTTTATCTTGCTACGATGATAGTTATGTTTCATCAGCTTCTCCAAGTAAAGTTTATCGGTGGAGGATTTGTATCAACTTTTGTGTGCAGAATAATGAAAATGATACACAAATCTGATCTTAGCTGTTATCAACCATATTACAATATTGTTCATTTTTAAGTAGCACTGGTGAGAAGTTCTGAACAATTATTGCATGATGTTAATACCCTATTTAAAAACAAATCTGTACTTGTGCTCAAGAAATCCTTTCTACATTCTCAACGAAACTTAACAACTTAAATGATCTGCATTTGATTTATTTATTTATGTAAGTGAAAGTTGATCTCCCATTTAATACTGCATGGAATTAGCGTATTAACAATTATATCTGAGCAAAGTTAATGAGATCTGTTTTATTAACTCTGAGGATAATAACCCAAAAGAATACCATGATTATCATACAAAGATATGGAAATGCGATGTACACATTCAAGGAGTTTAGATAAGGTAAAATTTTCCTGACCTTTTTTGCTTCACGTGCATAGTATAAGGAATTCATTTTCTTTGAATTTGCAAACTGTGCTTTATCAGGTACAATATCAGTTAACGTGAAGGACTTAACTAATTATATTGAAACTTTACAAGTAACAATAAAATAAATTGTTAAAGATGAGAAATTAGTATTTTGGTGTTTACGATCAAATCCACACAGCACAACAACACAGCTACATCTGGTCATAATTTGACACACCTTCATAGTCATATTCAGAATTACTAAAAATATGGTGAATATATGGATAGAAAAATAAGTGTTGTTCACACAAATGTCGATCCTGTTATTAAAGAAGGAAACTGCTGACGCATTATTGGACCTAATGTGCTTGTTCTGAGAATAATTGACACATAACAACAAAAGTATCAAAAGGATTTTGTCCACCTGCACAGAAATCATTATAGATATCAGTGAGTGACAACCATGAGACATCTATCGTTTATCTGGATTCCTGGGAATGTGATGGCTACACCGGAGCAGAAAGCTGAGGGGTGAGCAGGTAATGTGTATCTTAAAAACTGGCTTCAACCAACTTGTTTCTGGAAAGAATCCAATGTTTTTTCACCATACTGCCTCACTCATAAACATAACTGATTGTGTTAGGCTGTAATAGTGCAGGCAATAGGAAGTTACTGAGCTCAGTGTTGCTTCATTGCTTTCTAAGCAAATGAATCAAAGAGTTCAAACAAAACAATGTACATTGTAGTTAGAACAGTATGTGTGAAATATTAATGTTTAGAGTTACAGATGGAACGGATTTCAACCTCACCAGACATTGAGCTGTTAAAAGTTGAGAGGAAGTTGCCTCGAACTAAGCATTCAAACCTATACATACAAAATGTGATATGTTTTGTTTGCTTACTTCAAAATAATGTCTTTCTGTCTGCCAAATTTATGATATGAATTATTTAGTCATGGATTTCAAACGATTTAGTTCAAACAGGAATTGCTTCTTCCATATCCAAACTTTTTCACGCTTTTAATTTACTTTCTGTTTCAACTCTTTGCTGCATGTATTGCTTTTGTGTATTTATTCCGTAAGTAAATTCCACCTAAGAATGTTTAGCTGAACCCATTCTGCATGTTGATCATTTTTTTTGACCTAGCGATAAAATCTGACGGGCATTGATCCACAGTTAGAGTTAGGCTGACATGTGATTCCAGGTCCAAAGTTATGTGGTTAACTCTGATAAGCCACTCAGTTCAAGAGCAAGTAACGATGAATAACAAATGCTAGCTGTGCCAGAAGCACATACATCGCATGGAGGAATAAAGTAAAGTAGCGCCTCATCTGAAATGTGCTCACATTGGCTATTTTGCCAGAAAAATACATTTTAAGGGAAGATTTGACACTTCAATTATCTCAAATACACTGAGATTATGAGGTGTTTGACACATATTCCACCAAAATTCGGAGAACTAATTTAAACCAAAGTGTTCTTTTTAATAAAGTAACATTGTATTTTTGAATCTAACAACAAACACCAGATGCCTGTTTGCTACTTGCCAGTATATTGGGCAGCTGACAGTATGTGAAACATGGCACAGTGTACATGCTTTTATGCCACATTTTAATGAGGCAATCTGGATTGAATTAGGAAACACCTGGGCATATTTTTGACAAAATTTGATCTGCCATAATGTTGGGTATTTAGCTTTTAATACAATTTTGACATCACTTGTGTACGTTATTTCCACCAATTAATATGGCTAAAAGCTAGACATCTGAGAAAGTCTTGTTGATAGGATTTTTAGTATCCGCATTGATTTAATATTGTTGGCATTGGTCAGTGTACAACAAAAAAAAATCCACAGGGATACACTTTGCCCATTGGCTTTTTGGGCATCAAAAACGAGAATTGTTTGTGATAGTTATGGTAGCTAAAACAAGATGGTATAAAAGCAATGGCGAAGGCCTGCTACATGGATGCAGGCTGAATGTAAACGCAGGTTCTGATGGGTAAGTTGGCAGTGTCTGTAAGACCTTCAATGACACATTTAAAATCTTTTCTACACCTTTGAAACAATTAATAAAACATTGATTCTAATGCCAAGGACTTCTCAATTCTACCCATGACTGCCCAACAGTCACATGACAGCCAAACAGTCACATGACATTATTCTACAGTGCTGATTCTCACGCTTCTCACACTCAAATTTTATTCGTATGGCGATGTGAATGGATCTACAACAAAGAAAATCAGCACAATACAGTTTATTATATTAACTAAAATCACAAGAGCTTATGGGTGTTAGCATTTAAAATCAGGCATGAGAAACTGACCCTGGTACTAACTGTTGGAAGACATAAAGAGATAGGTTCTGTTGTATTGAAGCTAGCATCCAATGCCACAATAATTTACCAAATCTCCAAATGTTGCTAGGCTGCAACACATTTTGCAAAAAGTGACAGCAAGAGTTAATGGACTTCTGAGTCAGTCTCCTGTATTCAATCAAAAAAACCCGAAAATTCTCCCATAGGAATTACATAATCAGGACTTCCACCCTAAATGGTCTACGTTTTTACACAGCATGAACCTTCTACTTATTGACACCCTATTGAAAACTCTCACTATCACTTCCTCACTCATGTATTTATCTAGACTTTTCTAAGGTATATTAACACCATTTACCTCAACAACCAGTTCTATGACCTCATCATTTTCTGAGCAAACAAGATCTACTGAATATTCTATTGTGATGCTACTTTTATACTTATGACCTCTAGTTTTGAACTCTCCAAATGTGGAAACATCAGGTCTACATTAAATGGCAAGATTTGATCAAAGATAGGGCTTCTTATTATTTCACTGACCTCTGTCTTGCACCAATTTCAGTAGTTCCATCAATTTCACTGCTAAGATTCCCAAATGGCGTATGCTTCCAAAATGGATTATCTATTTCATGTTGTTAATTAGTAAGCACATGCAGAATTGTTTAAGTTCTTAAAATAAATTAAAAACAACACAACAAATTTATTTGAGTGAAATATTCAGTGTAAATTAAAGAGTATGATTAACAATTAAGTTTTAAGTATTAAATAATGGAAAAGGAATAAAGAAAGATGAATATCCGTACAAGGCTTTTCATAACCACCAGGCATCTCAAAGCACCAACCAGTCATTGAAGTTCTTGTTGAGGTGTAATCGTTGTTGTAGTGTAGGAAGCATGATGATCAATTTGCACTTAGCATACTCCCACATCAGCAATGTGGTAATAGCCAGATAATCTATTTCTTTAATGTTGATTGGGGAATAAGTATTGACGATGGGTAACTGGTTGTATCCATTGTTAAATCCCCTGGTCTTCTTCAAAATACTGACAAATACTGAGTTTTTTTTACACCCTTTCAAGCAGAGAGATGGGGCCTCAGTTTAATGCCTTATCAAAAATATAATGTCTCTGACAATGTAGCATTCTGTCAGTACTGCACAAGAGTGTCAACTTTGACTATTACACTCAAGGCCAGGAATGGGATTTCAATCCAGCAAGTAACAACTCAGAGACAAGAGTGCAGCCAACTGAGCCACAGTTGACTCAGATATTCATGTAAACCCTAATCAGAGCAAAATAGTGAATATGAAAAAACTAAATGGCCCATCATTCCATGGATTTCAATAAACTATTCAAACAAATAAACTATTCTCTCCTATTTATCCCTTGAAAGAGCTGAACAGACAAATCTTTTAAGAAAAAACTGAGGAAGATTACTCCTTGCAGCCTGAAGGCAATTGAGCAACATTTTAAGATAACAGTGCAGTCTAAATTATTCAACCCTAGTGATTGCTAGTCAGAGGAGGTGGCACAAATTAAATGAACTGAACTATAAAGTGTAGCAAGCAACCACAATGGCCATTATGAGATGAACATCCATGCTGGCTGCAATCAAGATCAGATGATACACTTTTCTTCACATTTTTTTGTAGAACGATATCGTAAGTATATTCAGATAATTGTGCCTGGACACTGAAAGGATAATGAGGTCCTCAGTATGTACAGGAATCCATTGTTGATAGCATCTACCCTTTTATGTTACATTTATTGCATTATAGTTGTTTCATTTTGCTTATGGGAAAATCTCATCTTTATGAAAGGGAAATCAAACTTGTGACCCTCTGGTGACTGTTCTCAATTATTCACTTTATGGCCTAATGGCTTTAATGAAGCATCTGTAGATAAGGATCCTGTTGCTATGCAAATATCACGAGGATTCATTCAGCTTCTGTAACACCTTTAGTCAAAATCAGATGCTGTTTGTTGAGTTACTGCAGAAGAAATTGTATTAAAATAAATTTTAAAAAATCAATTCCATTCCATCTTGTGGGATGATATTCTGTGATTGAAATTGGTTTAAAATCCAGAACGCTGCAAAATTTATCATACAGGCTTCACTCTTTAAAGTGTTAACCAACGAGAGGCTTAAAAATCATTTTGTTTCACATAGGGTATATTCCCAGGTTTTAGACAGGAACTACAGGTTATGTACAGATACAACAAAAGCTGAGGAATAGAACATGGCCCCTGCTGCTGCCTTAGTTCTGCTAATTCTTACACTCTTCTCGATCAATAGGTCACATCCTTTCTGGAACATGTCCATTAATGTTTTTTTTTGACTGACGACCTATAGGGTTTTGACCAACCTGAAGTTCCACATAAAGTGTATCAGCTAGGTGGTTTCTTCTGTGCAAACATTGGTCAAATTATGAAAAAGAAATGCAAATTAATTCCCCAGCAGTCATAAAAATCATTACTATTAACCAGAAATGCAATCCTTTCTCGAAAGAGCAAAACAGATTTACGGCTGGGATGGAGAAACACACATAACACATTCTTTTGTCTTTCTCTTTCAGACATTGACCCCTGCTGTGTGCTTGGTAGCATGTTCTAATTGTACAATGTAGCCATGTAATAGTCAATGGATTTTGGTGTCAATTATATTTTGCTGAACACTATGTGATAATTTGAGCTTCATTTTGAAGGGTGACGTCTGTTTGTATTGAAATACAGTCATGTGTGAATGTCTTGCCACATCAGAGGAGCAGGCAAGTTGATGTTTCGGTTCGGGGCGTTTTCCTGCTCCTTTGATGCTGCCTGGCCTGCTGTGTTCCTCCAGCTCAATACTGTGCTATCTCTGACTCCAGCATCTACAGTTCTTATGATCTCTTGATATTCAAATGTCTTTCCTGGTTTACCATAGTCATTGACTCCATCATGAGGCACACCCAGCACTGGCAGCCTCTGAGAAGCACTTTGAAGCCTCCACTCTGACCAGACTACTACCTTACAAACACAAAACATGGTCTCAAAAGTGAAGCTGAAATTGACTATGCAAGAATTGTAAAAAGACCGAGCTATTGACACAATAACACAAGTATATTCTGAGCAGCTGTAACAAATGGAAATAAACTCTAAAGAAAATTCAAAGAAATGGGCTGCAGTCAAAACACCACCAAAAGGAAATGGCCATAGCTTTGTCTTCCCAGCTGTGGTCAAAATGAAATATGATATGAAGCAAAACTAGCAGCTGCAAAAGTATGGAATAGCAACAGGTCTGTTTAACAAGGAGAGCAGCTATGAATTATTGGAAAGAGACTGTTTCAAGAGTATCCTGTCCTGATTCTCTTCGAAGAAAAGAAATTTTAAACACCTTGAAACATGTTTTAAACCCCAAGGGATTATCACTTATCATAGAATCCCTACAGTGTGGAAACAGGCCCTTTGACCCAACAAGTCCACAATGACCCTTGGAGCATCCCACCCAGACCCATTCCCTTATAATCCACCTAATTACAGACCCCTGAACACTATGGGCAATTTAGATTGGCTAATCCACCTAAGCTGCACATCTTTGGACTGTGGGAAGAAACTGGAGTGCCTGAAGTAAACCCATGCAGACACTAGGAGAATGTGCAAACTCCACACAGACAGTTGCCTGAGGGTGGAATTGAACCTGGGACCCTGGCACTGTGAGGCAGCAGTGCTAGCCACTGAGCCACTGTGCCACCCCTGTTTGGTACTTCTTCAAATTAGGGTTTAAAGAGAAAAAAGGTCTTGAGAAAAAAACCTACTGATCTAAGTAGATGAGCTTGCAGCATCCCATGAACTAGCACTACCAATTATCCAGATAAAGTCAAGATTGGAGTAGAGATCCTGCAGTACAGAAGTACTGAGATAGCTAATCAACAGCTAGAGCATATTCATGACAAAATAGAAAGGGTCTTGCACGATGCTGATTGATACTCCAGGGCCAAAGGACAGAACAATCATAGACAAAGGGCAGGTAGGAAATAATGCAGATGGCATCATGCAAAGGGAAACCAAATGTTTCGAGAAAGCTGAAAGCAGAGTTCTCACTACTTACTTTGTACGTAAGTGAATGGCTAGAAGGAAGCAGAAGAAGTATGTACATGGGACTACTAAATTTGAAGATTCTGATGAATCATTTCAACAGGTTCAGCCAGAGTGATGTATAATTGTCACTATTTGAATGATCACTGCAGAAGGAGACCATCAGGTTAAGATAAAGTGTCAGATTGACACCAGAGCATTGTGCAACATCATGGTTTTCAAAGAGAGATAGTAAGAACTGTTGATGCTGGAGTCAGAGATAACACAGAGTGGAGCTGGAGGAACACAGCAGGCCAGGCAGCATCAGAGGAGCAGGAAAGCTGACATTTCGGGTCGGGACCCTTCTTCAGGGTCAATATGTTGATCCAAAAATGAAGTCCTTGAAAGTAAGGTTGATTCTAAATGATGGTCTTATACTCCTGTCAAGAAGACAGATTACTCTGTAAGTCGAATGCAATCACATGAACGATGTTATGGAGCTTCAGAGCATGTATGGCAAGCAAAATCTCAGCCAGACTAGTTGAAAGGTAGGATTGGCAATGTATTGCAGCTTACTGAACTACTGTCCACAGACCAGGTCTAGAGAATGCAATTTACAAGGTTTAGGATATCTTCCTGGCAACTACCAAATCAAAGCATAGGACCAAATCAGCCGAGGAAAGTTCCAGCTCTCCTCAAGACCAGCCTGAAAGGCAAGATAGAAAAATTAGAAAATCAACATGACAACTCCTACAGACTGGATTACCAGCATTGTATTCATGAAACTATCTCGAAAGTGGAGAATATACATATAAATAAAACTCTGAAGGGGTCTCACAATTCAATGGCAGCAATCAAAAGAATTTTGCCCAAAATGCAAAGGTTAAAATCTTCATGATCCTAAGATGTGAAAAAATGTTTTTGGCAAGTGAATTTGGATGCAAGTATAAGATTTCTAACTATATTCTGAATGCTGTTTAGGAGATATAGATGGTTGTACATGTCATCTGGCATGTGGCTCCAGAAGAATATCAACATAGACAACATAAGGTACTTAGAAATTTTCTTAGACTGAAAGTTATAATGGATGATTGGATCGTTTACGAATGTGGAGACACCATGGAAGAAGCCATTGTTCCTCATGATCAATATGATGTATAACTGCGGGACTGAGTTCACCAGATGAACCCGAAGCTTAATGAAACAAAGTTAAAATGCAAATAAAAATGCCCAAAGTCAAGTCCATACACTATGTACTAACAGCAAAAAAGTCTTTGCACAGGTAAGACCTTTAGTAGTGACATAGAGACAAGCAGACGTAAAGGCAGTGCTATGATTTAGTGAATTCATCAACGATTTGGCAAAATCCTTGCCTGAATTATCCTTGGCATGTGAACAATTATACCAATTTACAACCAAGGACCTGCATTGATTGTGAAACATGGGAGAAAAAGAAGCAGCAATCATGAAAATCAAGCAGCTAGTGGCAGCAATACCTGTGTTGAAATAGTGTTATGTAAAATGATAATCACCCTGAATTGTAATGTCAGTAAGACAGGACTTAGGGAAACCCTAATGCAGCAAGGACGATTGTTTGCTTTTGCATCTGAGACATTATCACAATTTAAATGACTCTTGATCGTATCAAGAAAGAGTGTGCGGCCATTGTCTTTGCTTGTAAACATTTACATCGATATTTATTTAGAAGAGACAAAGTGACAGTAGAGTCGAACCACAAGCAACTTCAAAGCATTTTTCTCAACCACTACTACCTGTCCCAAGTGTCTTCAACAAATGTTATTCTGGTTTCAGAGATACCATCTCCATGCAACATGTAAGCAAAGGAAGCAGATGCACATTGTCTACATACTGTTGAGAGCAGCCCTCCCACTAATGATGCAACAACATAGTGAGAAATCTTCCAAATCCAACATGAAGCGACATTTTGTCATGTTTTGAAAGTCATCAACCCAGAAGAGATATTGAAGATAACAATTAAGAGACTTGTTCAAATCAAGCAAACCATTCAACAAGATGCAACACTCCAAATGTTGCAAGAAGTTATGGTGAAAAGGTGGCCTGAAAGCATCAAGAACATGCCTATTATGGTAAGATTGCATTGGAAATAAAGAGATGAATTTCAACCCAAGATGGCATACAGTGCAAAGAAAATAGAGTCATTCTCCCTAAAGAGTTGAGAAGCAAGATGTTAAAATGCATCTATTCAAACCATTAAGGAATTGTATCAAGTCTGAGGAAGATAAGAGATATGCTGTGCTGGACAAACATGAGCAACAAATTCAAAGACCACATCAGCCAGTTCACTGCTTGTAATGAGTACCAAGCTAAACAAGATAGAGAGCCAGTCATGATATCAGAGGTGGACCATGGATGAAGCTGGGAGTAGACCTTTTCATTCTCACAGGAAATGATTATCTTGTCACCATAGACAACTACTATGACTACTCAGAGATGGATCAGCCTGCTTTGAAAACTGCTGCTAAGAGGTCTGAATGTCTTAAAGTAGTCTTCGGCAATGCTGGCATTCTCCATGTTATGGTGAAGGACAATGGCTCTTAGTTCATGAGTCAAGAAATCAACACCATACATCATCTCTACCACATGTCCAGTTAGATGGAAAAGGCGAAGTGGCAGTGAAAAACGTCAAAAAGTCATAAAGAAATTAAGCAAATTTGATCCTAACCAGTTTTCGAATAACAAAAAAAAAACTGAAGCCAGAATTAGTAGCAGACATGAGTAACAAAATCAAGGTTAAATGGCAGGAAGTTATGTTTCATTTTGACAAGACTGAAAAATCATTAAAAAACCAAAATAACCACGAATGCTGGAAATCAGAAACAAAAACAGAAATTGCCGGAAGTGCTCACCAGGTCTGACAGCATCTGCAAAGAGAAATCAGAGTTAACGTTTTGGGTCCAGTGACCCTTCCTCAAAGTTCTGCTTTTATTTCTGAAAAGTCTTTACCGGATTTGAGCATTGGACAGCCAGAGTAGAAATCTTCAAAGCTGTCAAGAAACGTCAGCCCAAGTTGCACCTTCTGACCAGCATAGTGCAGTTTTCACTTTGATTGTACGTGGTGGAAATGAACGACCAGATATACTACTGCGACATTAAGCAAATTTATGCAACTGGAGAAGCTATTCCTTAAAGGATGATCAGGAAGACATGAATTCTGACAGAATCCATTGATTAACTATCAAACCCAGAGATCCAAAAGATCCAATAACAGAAACTTAACACCAATAGGTATCATAGCAGCAATAAATTGCATGGGAACAGTCATCCTCAAGGAAGGAACCTCATCCAGATTAAAACAGCCAACAAAACACACGTATGTGCCTTTAAGAGATTACTGCAATTTAAAGACTATAATACAAAAGTAGAGACTGATAAAAAAACAAATTGCTAATGCCTGACCCTTGGGTATAATTTAAAATGTATATTTTAATAGTGCAGTTTTTAAAAAAAGTCTTTTTGTATCAATTGGACCATGTTTGGATTGAAATGCAATCAGGAACAAATGTCATGCCTTTCTGTCATAGTCATGTGACTTCAAACATAAGGCACATACGCTCCAGGCAGTTATCTTAGAGACACTTCAATAAATATTTGATTCTGGCCACACTGCTGCCTTGCAAACAGGGAAAATGACTGCCAGAAATAATCAAAGGAAAGCCTGACTCAAAGACTTACTGCTGAAGTCTGCTAAGACATAGACAGAAAGGTTCGATTTCCAACGTGTGTTGAATTTTGCCAGAGCCTTGAGAAGACTAGTTACCCCATGCTGAACGTACCTGCTGTTATGCATGATGTTTTCTGCAGTATTTGCATTCTGCCCTTTGTCTGTAATCGTTCTGTCCTGTGTGCCTTCAGTATC